>NW_006159692.1:8717611-8722112 GCF_000334495.1 Tupaia belangeri chinensis
GCCCCCCGCCCAAAAAAAAAAAAAAAAAAAAAAAAAAAAAAAACCTCTCCCAAAAAAAAGAAAAAAAGAAGTAACAGCCGGAAACAAAGGAATAAAATACAACTAAGACAATGGCCAACATAAACGTTGAAACAGGTCCAGTAACATCGGTAATAACATTGAATGTTAAAGGATTAAATTCTCCAATCAAGAGACAAAGACTGGCTGAATGAATTGAAAAACAAAAACCCTCTATCTGTTGCCTACAGGAAACCCACTTCATGGATAAAGACATACATAGACTGAAAGTGAAGGGTTAGCAAAAGGTTTTCCATGCAAATGGGAACCAAAAAAGAGCTGGAGTTGCAATACTAATTTCTGACAAAATAGGCTTTAAAACAAAAACTGTTAGAAGAGACAAAGAAGGGCACTATATTGTAGTAAAAGGGTCGATCGATCAAGAAGATATACACTTATTAATATCTATGCGCCTAACACAGGAACACTCAAATATGTGAAGGAAAGACTGTTAGATCTAAAAGGCGTGATAGACTGCAACACACTAATTGTTGGAGAACTCAACACTGCACTATCCCCGCTGTACAGATCATCTAGACAAAAAATAGGTAAAGAGTTATATAAAGGATCTAAATGATACCATAAATCAAATGGACTTAACAGACATCTATAGAACTTTCCATCCAAAAACCACAAGATACACTTTTTTCTCACCGCCACATGGAACCTTCTCGAAGACTGACCACATTATAGGGCACGAAGCAAGTCTCTACAGATTCAAAGGCATAGAAACTATATCCAGCATCTTCTCAGACCATGATGGAATTAAACTTGAGTTTAATTTCAAGAGAAATCCTCAAAAATACTCAAATACTTGGAAACTAAATAGCCTACTCCTGAATGACTCCACAACTACTGAAGAAATAAAGACTGAAATCAAAAGGTTCATGGAAGCCAATGACAATGAGGACATGAGTTTCCATAATTTTGGGGACACTGCTAAAGCAGTCATAAGAGGGAAGCTCATAGCAATTAGTGAACATAAGAGGAACATGGAAAGAAGACAAATGGATCACCTAACATCATGCCTCACAGAATTGGAAAAGCAACAGCAAAAAGATCCAAAAAACTCCAGGAAAAGGGAAATAATAAAGATCAGGGGTGTGGTGAAAAGGGAACTCTCTTACACTGCTCGTGGGAATGTAAATTGGTCCAACCACTGTGGAGAACAATTTGGAGATTCCTCAAAAATCTACAAATAGAACTATCATATGATCCAGCAATCCCACTCCTTGGCATCTACCCAAAGGACAGAATACTTAATCAGAAAAGTGCTTGCACATCGATGTTTATTGCAGCACTTTTCATGATTGCTAAGTCATGGAAACAACCCAAATGCCCATGAACTGATGAATGGTTAGAAAAATTGTGGCACATATACTCAATGGACTATTATTCAGTCATAAAAACAACAAACCCTGGCTTTTGACAGGAAGTGGATGAATATGGAAGACTTATCGCTGAGTGATGCATGCCAGGCTATGAAGGAGAGGCATTGTATGTCCCCATTTAATATATACCAAGGTGTCTGCACTCTATGACTTAAACTAATTGTCTAAAGGGTATAGAAACACAGTATATAAATGTAAATACCAGATATAGTGTGTGTGAAAGAGGAGGGTCTAAGGAAGGACATTTGGGGGAGGGACAGGGAGGCAAAGCATTAATGGCACAAAGAGGTATGGTATTATCTGTTGAAGATATTTCGTAGTTTTATCAACAGTACTAGGGAGAAATGTTCACCTGTTGAAATATCCATTTTGTAAGACAAATAATAATGTGATTGAATGTATGGAAGAAAATGAAATGGAAAAAATGGTATATGAGTAAATCTGTTTTGAAAGACATGAAAAAAACAACAAAAAAAAGCAAATGCCTATCTGCTGTTTCCAATGTTGTTTGGTTAAGAGTAGCAACACCTGGCTTATAACAAAGCTTTTGAACCCAGTGGAGTCTTTGCAGTACAAAAATGTCTGAAACCCATCTGAGCACCTTACTCTGAATCTCCTCAGGTTGATAGGACATGAGCAATATTAAGCTCTCTATAGGCGATTCATGTAAGTGATA
Source organism: Tupaia belangeri chinensis (assembly GCF_000334495.1). Taxonomy (NCBI): domain Eukaryota; kingdom Metazoa; phylum Chordata; class Mammalia; order Scandentia; family Tupaiidae; genus Tupaia; species Tupaia belangeri. The sequence goes on from NW_006159692.1 coordinate 8,719,736, forward strand.
AATGATGAGAAACATTCATTTAGTGGTTAATAGTTTACGATACGTCTTCACACACATTTTAATCTATTATAGGAAATTATTGGTAAAGCTGGAAATTAATTATCTTGGCCACTGCCATCATCGTCTTATTTTGATTTTTTTTTTAATGTTAAGGTCACAAATCAGTAATGTTTTTTTCAAGATATGTACAAGACTATCTTTACAGGGGCTCATTTCATACAGTGAACATTTAGGTATACGTAATTTTAAATATATACTTAAATTAATACCATGTTAATACAAAGTATTAGTAGTACAATTTTGTGTAATGATGACAACACCTAATAATTATCAACTCATAGTTATTCTTATTTTGTCTATACTTTTAATTATCCTCTTTCTACCTCTGAATTATTTTTAATTGATTCTCAGATGTGGATACCATTTCATATAAAGGAAAAATATATAAGAGGTAGTTATTAAACTGGAAGATGAAATGCGACATATTCAAAGTAGTTCCTTCTGTATATTCCTAGAAACTGTGAGCTAATAATCATTTGTAAGTACCGATAATTATAAGCTGAGGAAAATCTCTGAACTTTCATCTCTGAGGGATAAGCTAGACAGCAATGCCATGGTAACAGGAAGGCCAACAACAGGCTGCTGCTGGCAGTTGATAGGAAACCTCGTCTGGTGGTATTTGTTTCCCCTGTATCAACCCTCCTGGAGTTATGCCTTAAATTTCCAGTATCAAAGATAATTTGTAATGCCTTTTTTTTTTTCCCCAACTTAGTAGTATAGTATTATAGTGATGAGTATGAATTCTCAAGTTAGATTTCCTAGGTTCAAAAACTGTCTTTGCCATTCAAATCACATTAAACTTGATATGTTCCTATTTTCTCCTTTTTAAAACGACAGTGTCAGTACCTACTTTATAGAGCTATTATAAGGAGATTAGGATACGTAGAACAATGCCAGGTACGTAGTATTATAGTTTTTGTTTTCTGGATGATGATGATGAAGGAGAAGAAGAAAGAGAACATTCCTTTAGGTCTAGGAACTTTTCTTTGATTGTGTTGACATCCTGCAGCATTAAGTCCTCCGTATCTCACTATTATGGCACTTGTTTGTGTGACTGTATTTTCCTAAGATAGATTGTAAAATCTAGAAGGGGAGAGTCTTCACCTCCATTAGTTGACGTCCAGTGCTCAGCAGTGTCTGGCATGTAATAAGCATTCAGTAATTGCTGTTGAATGAGTGAAACAATGAGTTTCATATATTTTTCCCCATCATTTCCTGTTCTTAAAGATTTTGCTTCCATTTAGATGAAACAATGACATGAGCAGATTGCTTGGCACATCTGGTCCAATTAGGGAATTGTTAATTCTGGACATCAAAGAGGTAAAAGATAATTTCTCCTGGACTTCAGAATTTTGCTCACTCAAATGTATACAAATACCACTTTCCTTCTTTACTTTTCCCTTTCAAGCACATTTGGGCCCCACTCCTCTCACAGGCCCGTTGTACCTTTTCCACTAGAGCAGTATGCAATAGAATGCTAATTTATTCCCAGATAGTGAAGGGTCTGATGTGTTAGAGCAATCAAGGCTTCAAGCCTGGAACACCTCCCAAAATAATGTTGAACGCAATCTAATACCTTTTCTTTCTTGAGAAAGTGATTTAACCTAAATCTTAGCTAGCCCCTTTGTAAATTTTGAATGTTATCTTTTCCAAAATGTTTGTTGAGAAATTAAATAAAATAAGATATATACTCACCCTCCTGTTTCCAGCCCCAGTCCCAATACATGAAGTACAGGTACCTTTGTGTTTACAGGTGTCACTGGGTGTGACTTGCTCCCTTTAGTCTATAACTCAAAGTCCATAGATACTACGTAGTCCCAGAGCCCAATAAATATTCCTGAAAATTTAGTATGAGGAATGACAAACACTTGGGCTTGTAGAGATTACAGTTCTCAATCATACTCCTGCCAAACTGAAGAATGTTGCTAAAATTAATAAAAAGGTACCATTTCTCAATTTATAGAGTGGAAAAGGTAATGTATAAACTTCTCAATTAAAAATTTTTTGAACTTTCTCTAATGTGTTTTTTTTTTTTAAATGATGACACCTTCTGCCTGTCTTGATTAAAACTCAGTATAAGATGTTGGGACCAGCAGTTAGCGTAAAGGCTATGTTGCTGGACTCCCATATAGTCGACTGTGGTTCGCATCCTGGACCCGGTGGCTTAAACTCACGCCGGGTGCGTGTGCATCTATGCCCAAGATCCCGAGAGGAGAATGGAGGAGAAGGGATTGCAGCATGACCATCCCCCCTAGGGGGTGATTTCTCGCTTTCTGTCTCTCTGTCTCTCTGTCTGTCTGGCGAGCGCATGCGCTCT
>NW_006159692.1:8722236-8741911 GCF_000334495.1 Tupaia belangeri chinensis
CTGAGTGACGCATGCCAGGCTATGAAGGAGAGGCATTGTATGTCTCCACTTAATATATACCAAGTGTCCACACTCGATGACTGAAACTAATTGACTAAGAGATATAAAAACACAGTATATAGATGTAAATACCAGATACAGTGTGTGTAAAAGAGGAGGGTTTGAGGAAGGACATTTTGAGGAGGGACAGGGAGGCAAAGCATTAATGGCACAAAGAGGCGTAGTGTTATCTGTTGAAGATATTTTGTAGTTTTATCAAATGTACTAGGGAGTAATGTTCACCTGTTGAAATATCCACTTTGTAAGACAAATAATAATGTGATTGAATGTATGGAAGAAAATGAATTGAAAAAATATATATATACTAATTAATTAATAAAAAAATTTACAGTGTATTCTGGATGGGAGATCACATTTTGTATGCTGTGATGATGTTCAGTGAATGAATGTAAAATAAATATATTTTTAAAAGAAAAAATATATATTGGTATAAGAAAAAAAAACTGCTCATTGCAGCAATATTTACAATATAGAAAGTTATAAATCTCACAGAATGTCACAGAATGTCACTGCCAGGGCCTTTTGAGTAACTCTCTCTGTCCACTCAGGCCTGCTCCTACTGTTCAAGAATGTACTTTCACTTTTACTTAATTAACTACCTTTTTCTCTCGATAAATAAATAAATAAATAAATAGATAAAAATACATTTCCTACTTGTCCCCACAGACTGGGTTGTTGGAATGCCATGGTGTATTTTTGTCTATGTTTTTCTATGCAAAAATGTGTCCTGACTTTTCTGACAATCCAATACTATAGGTCTCAGATAATTTTAGACAAAATTATATAAAACCATTAAGAGTTAACAAAATTTTGAGTATTGAAGACAATTCTGAATAACATGTTAGACAGATACTGCGTTGTCGGAAAAGTCAAGGTGTATTTTTCTATGTTTTTCTACACAAAAATGTGTCATGAATTTTCCAGTGACCCAATACAATAACCTATCAAGACTTACATTACAAAAAAAAAAAAAACTTACATTACAGTAAATAATGTGGTATAATATTGACATGGGTAGAGACAGGTGATCAAATTAAGTTGTAAATTTATAAAAAGGTCACATAGGACGAGTATGGAATTACATTAGTAAGAAAATATAAGATTAATTCAATAATTGGTATATAGATAATCAATTATCCACATAAGGAAAAAAAATCAATCCCTATGTAATATTGGGTTAGAATAAATAAATAAATGGTAAACTACTGCAAAACTGTCAGTGACTTAAAAATTTATTTCCTACTCATGTTACATATCCACTGCATTTCAGCACAAGGACTCTGCTCACTATGGCCACTCAAGGACCCAGCCTGAATAAGCATCAATCACCATGCCTAGAAATATTTCTATTCATAGCTCATTGACTTGAACTAATAATATGGTCCCACCTACTCGAAGGGGGCCAGAAAAATAATCCTACCCTATTTACAGAAGAAAAACCTTTATTAGGCAGCAGTAATGCGAAGGACCAGAAAGAAAGCACAGGGAATCCACATTCTCTGACAACAAAGGACCAGATGATAATCCTTTACATTTCTTGACACATTTATTTCCAAACTCCAGTGCATTATTTTTCATGTGGCAGGGGAAGGGTTATGTACTCTCCTATGCAGACCACTGCTCTAGACAATGATGAATTCCAAAGGAGTTGCCTTGTCTGGAAAATCATTAAGTAATCTAGGTCTCTTCCCAAGTGCATAAAATATATATATATATATTTTAAAATATGGCAATATTTCCATAAACCATGTATTTTTCCTGATAAAGAACACAGACAGGCAAGACTCATGATGTGGTGATTAAGGGCTCCACCGAGGAGCTAGATCCTGCATGGTAAACAAGGGTTCAAGTCCCAGCTTCAGTGACTTAAAAAACACACTGTGTGTGCATGCATGTGCCCAGGCTTCTGATGGATAAAAATTTGGAAGAAAAATGGCTACACTGTGACCAGCTCCCACAGTGGGGGGAATTCTCTCTCTCTCTCATGTATGTGCATACATGCCCTCACCAAAACAAAAAAAGAGGAACACAGGTTCTTTATATTTATTAACAGATTTATCTGGAGAACAACCCTTTGGGATAGGTACTATTATTCCCATTTTAAGCTGGGACAACTGTGATAAAAAGGAGTTAATTTACTCAGTATTTTAAAAGGCTAGTATAAAGTTCCCTTGTAGTCCCAGCGTTGGTGAGGCAGCAGTAGTTCTGTGATGCTGGAAGCCACAAGGAAGATCAGTTTGAATCCTAGGTCAACCTGAACCCACAGTACAGGTTGCATGCATGTGTCATGTGATCCTGACTGACTGGGAAGGCTGGGAGCAGATCCCATTACGTGACCTTGTTAAGGATGCTTATGTATCTTTCTTTCTCATGATGGGAAAAAAACAAAAACAACAAAAACAAACAAACAAAAAAACCTTTACAGACACTGCTCCTCTCTTCATTCCTAATCCAGCACACACCATCAACCCTTTCACCACAATCCTCTCCACTCTCCCTCCTATCTCTCACCAGGCTCTAGTTCTCAACTCATGAAAAGTTGCCTAAAAGAAAAAGCCTAAAAAACAGGCTATTTTTCCTGCAAAATTAACCTGAAGAATGTCACCTCTGCCCTTCCTATTCCATATCCCTCTAACTTGAGTGTCACCCACCATGCTAGCCCCAAATGTCTTCCAAAGTGGCAGTAAAGATAACCCAAGAAAGGATTAAAATTTGTTTCTCATGAAATCTGCCCTCCTAAAACCTCCTGCAGTTACTAGAAAGTCTAGAGAACAGAAGGAAAGGAAGGAGCAAGAGGTGTGAGGATAGGGAATGGGAGTGGAAGGGAAATGCCTATATTGGTAGGTTCTGTTAACTTCAGTTGAGTTTACCCAAAATTCAAATGCTGAAGCCCTAACTCTCAACATGATGGCATAAGGAGATGAAGCCTTAGGGAGATAATCAGGTTTAGGTCAGAAGGGTCAATCCTTTGTGACTGGATTATAAGAGATACCAGAGAGTTTGTCCCCACCGCCTTTAACCTCCACCTTCCTCAGTAATCCCCCCACCACCACACGAAGACCCAGAGAAAACACATTGAGAAGTCTGCAAGCCAGGAAAGCAGCCCTCACTAGAATCTAACCCTGCTGGCACCCTGACCTTGGATCTCTGGTCTCCAGACAAAGAAAGTACATTTCTGCTGTTTAAGTCCCCCAGTCTATGGTATTTTATCATGTCAGCCTCACCAGACTAACACAGTAGGCATTTTACATATTACCTTATTTATTTTCCCAGTGTGTTTTCAGTAAATGTTTAAACTGAGATTCAACTGTCTAATAATCACAAAGCCACCACTTTTATCCAAACAATGTCTACTACAAGTGTCAAGAAATCTATAACTTGTCTCTGATTCTGACTTGAACAGGGAGGACTTTAAAAAGTTCATGAAAAATGTGTAAAATGAAGTAACTATGCATGGATTTCATATTTTTGCATCAAAATAAAATTTTACTCTATTTTTTTTCCTGAAACTTTCTGAAGTCCCCTCAGAAATATTTCCATTGGATGAGTTCCCAATAATCTCTAAGCCCAAATTTATGCTTCTAAGTTAAGACTGAAGCAGAATGCTCTCTAAAGTGTTTTGCTGTACAAAGATTATTTAAAATGCATGAAGGTGGGCCAGCTTCATGGTTCAAGTCCTGCACACAGAGGCCTGAAAAAACATGCTAGGCATGTATGCATGTGTACCCAAAATCCCGAGAGAATGGAGAAGAAATTACAATGGAGAAGAAAGGCCACCCCCCGGGAGGTAATTTTTTACTTTCTCGTTTTCTCTCTCTCTCTCTCTCTGTTTTTATCTCTTCCTAGTAAAGAGACTCATCCTATAACAAAAATAAATTTTAAAAATGCACGAAGGAGAAAAATACAGAAATTATTTAGAACGTGAGAGAATTTATACTCTTCCTGCTCCAAAAAATACATAACATCATATAAATAAAAAAGCAGAACAAAGACAAAATGAATTATTCTGACTTCAGATCTCATCAAATCATTTGGGATTATAATCATTTTGTGTATTACTCGATGTGCTCATGATATGATGACTGCACTCTGTTGGCTACTAATTTCAACAGAACTTCCCCAGGAGAAAAAGAATAGCGAATGGTCAGAAGTTCAAATACCAGAATCCTTAACCTCATTAAAAAAAAAAAAATTCCAACCCTCCTCATTCTTCTACAACCCTGAACTTAAACTAGGTAGAGGGCAAGGCTAAGTACCACCTTTCTATTACAAGCAATTGTTAGCTATCTCCATCAGTAAAGATCCATTTTAGTGTTACATGGAAAAAATAAATGTTCTAGTAAAAACTGAATTTTAACAAGTGTACATGACAAATACCACTTCAGAAATCTGCAAAGCACAAAGAAAAAAACACTAATTTTAACACAAAATAACTTATGGCTCTTTTCCCAAATACACAAACAACAAAAAAAGTATACATATTATGCAGTATTCCTACTATACTAAGGGAACTCATAATTATCTGTAAATGGAAGACAAAAACTCTCCTCATAAAATCTGCACATTTAAAAAAGGATCTGCAAAGAAGTGTAAAATTTAAGGAAGGTCACAAAAAGAAAACACAAATACTACATCCCATCAAAAGTAACTAAGATCGTTATGGCAGAATTTGCATGTCATCATAACCTATTGAAAACTACTTTAAAAATATTATTTCACACCATTAACATGATGCCAGGGATCTGCTTCAGAAGAATCTGGTGTGAGGAGAATGAAGTGGGAGAACACAGCAACAAGACAGTTTACGAGTTGATCATTGCTGATGCTGCTCAGTGAAGGGAATATAGGTGTTCGTTATCCTATTCTAATATTGTTATGTCTGAAATTTTCTCCATTATAAAACCTTTAAAAACTATTATATAATCTTGAACAAATCAAAGACTAGTACCTTCCAATCTCTGAATTTTTGCTTTCACAGAAATAACAGCTTCAAAGGGTGAAACTCTCAGCTCAAAACATGTTCCAGTCAATGTTTCAATGAGGAGCTCCATGGTATCATAGAAAGGAATTTTGTAGTAAAATGAACCCAGGTTATCTTCATTGAAGAATGGAGGCTCTTTTCTGTTATCCATTACTTTGAGTTTTCTAATTCTTCTAGAACGTGTTGTAGGCAACTGTATTCCAGTTCTAGCCAAATCAGCTTTGAACATTGGTAATATATATCGGTGTTCATGTTTTGGGTTTGTACCTAAAAAACAAGAATAATTTTTTTTAAACAAGCCCACCTGAACGACTCATTCTGCCCTACAGAATTTCTGAATACTTCGGCCCTTATCAATCTTCCAGACAGCCCCAGAATTCATTTTAGTGCTTTTAGTCACATCTAATCTTGAACTTTTCATATTTGTCTTTGAAATCTCCCTCTCCCAACAAGATTACAAAATTATTAAGAATAGGTATATTTCTGAAATTTCAATGTATCTTTTTTTTTTTAAGAGGTTTTTGCCTTAGGGTACATGTGCTCACTGGAGAGACAGAGACAATGAGAAGGAAAATGAGAAATCATCCCTTGAACCGCAGTTGGCCATGTGACATAACTACTACACTATCTGCTGGTTCCTACTTCAATGTATCTTACTAGAGCTCAGCAGTTACTCATATACAGTACATGCTCAACAAATATTTTTGTTGTTAGTGATACTGAAACCAACAGAGTCAACACATTAGTATATTTCTGTTAACACTTTAAAAACTGTACGCATATTCCTTTCCAAAACAAAAATGATGTCTTCTAAACCACATAAAACACAACTTTACAGCCATTGTACATTTGAATTACACTGGATAAAAGGAATAGCAATCATCTTCACAGGTTCCTTAAAAACAGAAGTCATTAATCAATGAGCATTTGCTTTTCTAGAGGCTATTTGTCATAATAGCATTAATATTAGGTTGAGGCCCGCAGGTGGTGTAGTGGTTAAGGCGCTGGAATTCCTACAGAATTTCTGAATACTTCGGCCCTTATCAATCTTCCAGACAGCCCCAGAATTCATTTTAGTGCTTTTAGTCACATCTAATCTTGAACTTTTCATATTTGTCTTTGAAATCTCCCTCTCCCAACAAGATTACAAAATTATTAAGAATAGGTATATTTCTGAAATTTCAATGTATCTTTTTTTTTTTAAGAGGTTTTTGCCTTAGGGTACATGTGCTCACTGGAGAGACAGAGACAATGAGAAGGAAAATGAGAAATCATCCCTTGAACCGCAGTTGGCCATGTGACATAACTACTACACTATCTGCTGGTTCCTACTTCAATGTATCTTACTAGAGCTCAGCAGTTACTCATATACAGTACATGCTCAACAAATATTTTTGTTGTTAGTGATACTGAAACCAACAGAGTCAACACATTAGTATATTTCTGTTAACACTTTAAAAACTGTACGCATATTCCTTTCCAAAACAAAAATGATGTCTTCTAAACCACATAAAACACAACTTTACAGCCATTGTACATTTGAATTACACTGGATAAAAGGAATAGCAATCATCTTCACAGGTTCCTTAAAAACAGAAGTCATTAATCAATGAGCATTTGCTTTTCTAGAGGCTATTTGTCATAATAGCATTAATATTAGGTTGAGGCCCGCAGGTGGTGTAGTGGTTAAGGCGCTGGAATTCAAGCAGTGGACAGCTATTCAAGTCCCAGACCCAGTGGCTTAAAACTAACGTTGGGCACAAAATCCCAAGAGGAGAATGGAAGAGAAGGGACTACAGCATGGCCATGTCCCATCCCGGGGAGGGGGGGGGTGATTTCTCGCTGTCTGTCTCTGTCTCTCTGGTGAGCACACATGCCCTATAGCAAAAATCTCTCAAAAATAAGGAAAAAAAAGATTAGGCTCACATAGGTAATAGATATTACCGATACTCTACTACAACAAAATGGCTAATGAGTATGAGAGGCAACTAAACAAACAGAAGTAGTAAGATAAATTACAGATGTAGATTTGGAGCACGGGAATGATTACATTAATAAATGGCTACTTAGTGAAACCTTTGAAAAGAGAAGCCTTGAACTTAAGTTAAAAAGACAAATGATACACATTTTTCTAGACAGGCTGGTAAACTTAAATAGCTTTATTTAAAAAAATAGCTTTATAGACATGCAATTCACACACTATGAAATTCACTCATTTAAAGTATAAAATTCACTGGTGTTTAGTATATTCACAAAGTTGTGCAATCATCATCACAATTACTTTTTTTCTTTAGAGAGATTTTTGCTATAGGGCATGCAAGTTCGCTGGAGAAACAGAGAGACAGAAAGTGAGAAACGACCCTCCAGATGCTGGGAACCATATGATTAAATAAGGGTGTAAACTAGAGAAAAAGATTGAATGTGGAAACACATTGCACAGCAACCAGTTGGGACAGTCTTGGGAGCACGAAGTCCGGAACACTGGACCAAGATTAGCATGGAAATCTAGGTGGATCATGAGTCTCCAGACAGACCCAATGGAAAGGCAATGTCCCTGCCAGGAACCATAAGGATTGTTTGTCCCATATAACCATAATGACCTGCAAGAGTTAATCTTCCTTTAAGAGACTGCTGTTCCTCACATAGTAGAGAAAGAACATTCACCCCACTTCCTGCTTAAGATAGTTTAAACTGTCTGTAAAATAAAGTGTCTGTGCTCTCAGTCCTTGAGGTTCCTACTTCATGCTTTTGTGTTCCCTCTTCCCATGCTTTTGTGTCTGTCTCTACCCTCTGCACTGATCCTTCATTCACCCTATTCGCCAGCACCCAGGGGGCATGGCCACAACACAATCCCTCCTCCTCCACGCTCCTCCAGGGATCTTGGGCACACATGTGCCCAGCATGAGTTTAAGCCACCGGGTCTGGGATTCAAATTGCAGTTGACAATGTAGGAGTCCAACAACATAACATCACCTGCTAGCACCCACAATCACTTTTAGAACATTTATATCACCCCCAAAAGGAATCCCATACCCTGTAACCATCACAAACAAATTCTCCCAATTTCCCCCCTCAGCCTTAGCCAACCACCAATTACTCTCTCTCTCTCTCGGTAACTGCCACTGAGGACATTTCATATAAGTAGAATCATACAACTCATGATCTTTTGTGACTGGCTTCTTTCACTTAACACGATGGTTTCAAAAGTCAACTATGTTCTAGGACACATTTGTTTATTCCTTTCTACTGATAAATAATCTTGTACAGATATACTTCATGTTGCTTATTCAGTCATTAGTTGGTGAGCATTTGTTTCCAATATTGGCTATTAATGAATGCTATGATGAACATTCAACCACACATTTTTGTGTGGACATATGGTTTCCTTTCTCATCAATGTATTACCTAAGAGTTGATTTGCTATGTTACATGGTAACTCACGTTTATCAATTTGTGGAACTACCAAACTGTTTTCCAAAGTGGCCTGAACCATTTTTTGTTGAACAGTTAATGGGGGAGACCAGCAGTTAGCACAATGGCTATGTCGATGGACTCCCATGTAGTCGACTGCGGTTCGAGTCCCAGACCCGGTGGCTTAAACTCACGCCAGGCGCGTGTGCGTGCGTGCCCAAGATCCCAAGAGGAGAATGGAGAAGGGATTGCGGCGTGGCCATCCCCCCTGGGGGGTGATGTCTCGCTTTCTGTCTGTCTCTTTGTTTTTCTGGCGAGCACACATGCCCTATAGCAAAAACCTCTCTAATAAATAGGGATGCCAATTTCTCCTTATCTTTGCCAACACTTTTGACTGTCTTTTGATTAAAGTCATGCTAGTGCGTATGAAGTAGTATTTTACAGTGGTTATGATCTGCACTGCTCTAATGAGTAATAATGTTGAGCATCTTTTAATGTGATTATGGAACATCTGTGTATCTTCTGGGGGAAAATGTCTATTTAGATCCTTCATCCATTTCTTTTTAAAATGAGTTGTTTAGAACTTTAAAACATATTCTAGATAGGGCCAGCAGGTGACATGGTGGCTGGGATGTCTGGGTCCCTCATAGTCAACTGAGCAGTTCAAATCCCAGAGCCAGCAGCTTGAAGAACATGCCAGGTACATGTGTGAGCATACCCAAAATTCCAAGAGGAGAATGGAGAAGGGATTGCAACATGGTCATCCTGTCTGGGAGGTGATATATCTCTCTCTCACTCTCTCCCCTCTCCACCTCCTTCAGCAAGTGCATACACCCTATAGAAACCTTGAAAAACAATTCTACATACAAACTCTTTATCAGATACATGATTGGCAAATACTTTCTCCCACTTTAGTTGTCTTTTAGCTTTCTTGTTTGTATCTTTTGAAACACAAGTTTTTGATTTTGTTAACATCCAATCTACTTTCCCCTTTTTTGTCATATTTAAAAAGCTTGGTCTAGCCTAAGGTAATATTTTCTCATATTTTTCTAATTGTCTAGCTTTAACTCTTACAGTTAAGTCCATTCTCCATTATGAATTTTTTGCGTATGGTGTTATATAGGAATCCAACTATTGTTTCTCATGTGGATAAACAGTTGTTCCAATATCTTTTGTTGGAAAGATAATTCTATCTCCATTGAATCATCTTAGAACACTTTTTTAAAAAGTGATTGGGACCAGCAGTTAGCATAATGGCTATGTCGCTGGACTTTCAAGTAGCCGACCGTGGTTCGAATCCTGGACCCAGTGGCTTAAACTCACTCCGGGCGAGTGTGCATGCGTGCTGAAGATCCTGAGAGGAAAACAGAAGGGATTGCAGCGTGGCCATCCCCCCTGGGGCGGGGGGGGTGATTTCTCGCTTTCTGTCTCACTGTCTCTGTCTTTCTAGCGAGCGCACACGCCCTATAGCAAAAACTTCTCCTAAAAAACACCAACTGATTAAAAATGTCAACATTTAGTTCTAGACTTTTATTCTATTTCATCAATCTATTCGTTATCCTTATGCTAGTATCACACTATCTTGATTATTATAGTTTTGTAATTAGTTTTGAAACCAGAACATGTGAGTCCTCTTATCTGTTTATCTGTTCTTCTCTTTCCAGATTGTTGGATATTCTGAGGTCTTTGAATTCCATGTAAATGTTAGAACTTCCCCATTTTGCAGAAGTGTCAGCTGGGACTTCAACTGGAATCGTGTTGGTCTACTGATCACTTTGGAATATTGTCATCTTAACATTAAAGCTTTCAGTCTATGAACATGCCATATCTTTCAGTTTAAATCTTTAATTTCAATAATATTTTAGTGTTTTATTCTTTTTGATGCTATAATTTGTCTTAATTTTTTGATTGTTCAATGCTAGAGTATACAAAATTTATCTTAATATACTGATCTTCTACACTGCAACAATGCTGAATTGTTTATTTAGATCTAATAGTTTAATGGATTCCCAGGATTTTCTATATGTAAGTCCTATTACACCATGCCATCTACAAAGAGTTTTACTTCTCCTTCCAGTTGACACATCCTTTACTTCCTTTTCTTGCCTAATTGCCCTGCTCAGAACCTCTATTACAAGGGTAGGCAGAAATGGTGAAACTGGCCTTCCTTCTCTCATTCTTGATTGCAGAAGAAAGCATTGAGTCAAGCACCATCATACATGTTAGCTGTGGGATTTTCACAGATGATCTTCAATAGGTTGGGGAGCTTCTACTTTGTTTAGGTTTTTAGACTTTCTTTGTCTTTTTTCTAATCATGAAGGGGTGTGGATTTTGTCTAATGCTTTTCAGTGTCTACAATAATCAGATGGCTTTGCTATCTCTATTAATATAGTGTATTACATTGGCTGATCATATATATGTATTTTTTTTAGTTGCCAGACGATACATGTGCATGAGAGAGCAAGAGTGAGCCCCTCAGTAGGATGTGGCCATGCTACTATACCTTTTCCTCCATTTCTCCATCCTCCTATGGGGATGCCTGGCATGTTTTCCAAGCCAGCAGGGCAAGGCTTTGAACATCAGTCCGCCTTGTGGGATCACTTCCCTTAACCATTAGGCTATGGAGACAACCCTGATTTTGTATGTTAAATTAACCTTGCATTTTTGTGATAAATCCCACTTATGCATAGTTCTCTATATATACTGCTGTATTTTATTCGGCAGTATTTCTTGAGGATGTCTGTGTCTATAATCACAAGAGGTAATTATATGTAGTTTTGTATCACTGGTGTTATCAGGGTAATACCGGCCTCATAGAATGAGCTGAGAAATATTCCCTAGAAATTGGACAAACTTTTTAATTTATTTCAGAATAGGTAAAGTCTTGGAGTGGGAGAAGAATATCAGTAATCAAGCGTAAGTAAAAGGAAAGTGAACATGTTGGAAGGGCAAAAGTAAAAAAAAAAAAAAAAAAAAAAGTTCTCCTCTTGGGATCCTGGGCACACATGCACACACTCCGGGCTTGAGGTTTAAGTCACCAGGTCTAGGACTTGAACCACAGTCAATATGTGGAAATCCAGCGGTGTAACTATTAAGCCATCTGCTGGTCCCAGAAGTAGTTATTTTTAAAAATTGTGATTTAGTTAATAACTTCCACTCCATAAGCATAATATTTTGAAGGGGTCTAAAATTCAGACACCACACAGACACTGAAATCTACCATATCCAAAACTAGTATGTCCCACAAAGCTACTTCTTGTCCAACTGCTCTCATTTTCGTAAAGAATACCACTATTCATCCAGTAGAGAAGCTAGAAATCTAGGAACTATTTAGGATTCCCTCCCACCATTTCCATGACATCTAGAAGTGACCAATCCTTGAAATGACTTAATATTTTCATAATCTGTCACCATCACCACCTAACTAATTAGGACTTAGTTCCAGGCTGTCATTAGCTCTCAAATGAGCAGTTTTTATAGCCTAGCTATGACCCTTGATTCCTGCCCTTCACCCTTCCAATCTGTCCTCTCTGATGCCAAAAGACATCTTTAATTTTGGAGAGAAAGTTTTTAAAAATTGGATAATTGTATCATATTATCACATTATTCATTTATTATTTTACCTTTAATTATCTATGCTTGAGGAGGGGAAAAGTCACAAAAGTCCTAAAATTACTTTACACTTGACTTTAAAAATATATTGCAGTGAAATCTCACCAAGGAGAGCACTAAATGAGGAAAATGAAGCTGTCTAAAATATGAACTTCTTTCCTTTTAAATAGACTATTCTTAGAGCAGTTTTAGTTACATAGCAAAATTAAGTAAAAAGTATAGACATTCCCCATATATTTCCTCTCTCTGATCCAAATCTATTAATTTCATGTACCACAAAGGTACACTGGTTAGAACTGACGAACCTATGCTGACACACTACTATCACCCAAAGTCCACAGTGTACATCAGGATTCATTCTTGGTAGTAAATATTCTGTGGTTTGGGGTAAATGTATAAAGATGTATATTCACTGTATCACAAAGAATAGACAGTGTCCTAAAAGTCTTCTGTGCTCTGACTTTGCATTCCCCTCAACCACTCTCTGACACCCACTGTTCATTTTACTATTTCCATAGGTTGGGCTTTTAGGATGTCATATGGTTGGACTCATTCAGCTGGAATCATACAGTATGCAACCTTCTCAGAATGGCTTCTTTTACTTACAGTATGCATGTAAGGTTCCTCCATATCTTTTCACAACTTGATACCTAGCTAACTTCTTTTAGCAATATATACTGCTGTATTTTATTCGGCAGTATTTCTTGAGGATGTCTGTGTCTATAATCACAAGAGGTAATTATATGTAGTTTTGTATCACTGGTGTTATCAGGGTAATACCGGCCTCATAGAATGAGCTGAGAAATATTCCCTAGAAATTGGACAAACTTTTTAATTTATTTCAGAATAGGTAAAGTCTTGGAGTGGGAGAAGAATATCAGTAATCAAGCGTAAGTAAAAGGAAAGTACATAATTTTTTCTACCAAAAGATATATCACTGAAGCCACTGTAATTTTCATAGAAATGTGTCTAAAGGAGTATTTTTTTTTTTTTGAGAGAGAGAGAGATTTTTGCTACAGGGTACATGTGCTCCCTGGAAAGACAGAGATAGACAGAAGACAAAAAATCACCCTCTGGGGGTATGGCCATGCCGCAATCCCTTCTCCTCCATTCTCCTCTTGGGATCCTGGGCACACATGCACACACTCCGGGCTTGAGGTTTAAGTCACCAGGTCTAGGACTTGAACCACAGTCAATATGTGGAAATCCAGCGGTGTAACTATTAAGCCATCTGCTGGTCCCAGAAGTAGTTATTTTTAAAAATTGTGATTTAGTTAATAACTTCCACTCCATAAGCATAATATTTTGAAGGGGTCTAAAATTCAGACACCACACAGACACTGAAATCTACCATATCCAAAACTAGTATGTCCCACAAAGCTACTTCTTGTCCAACTGCTCTCATTTTCGTAAAGAATACCACTATTCATCCAGTAGAGAAGCTAGAAATCTAGGAACTATTTAGGATTCCCTCCCACCATTTCCATGACATCTAGAAGTGACCAATCCTTGAAATGACTTAATATTTTCATAATCTGTCACCATCACCACCTAACTAATTAGGACTTAGTTCCAGGCTGTCATTAGCTCTCAAATGAGCAGTTTTTATAGCCTAGCTATGACCCTTGATTCCTGCCCTTCACCCTTCCAATCTGTCCTCTCTGATGCCAAAAGACATCTTTAATTTTGGAGAGAAAGTTTTTAAAAATTGGATAATTGTATCATATTATCACATTATTCATTTATTATTTTACCTTTAATTATCTATGCTTGAGGAGGGGAAAAGTCACAAAAGTCCTAAAATTACTTTACACTTGACTTTAAAAATATATTGCAGTGAAATCTCACCAAGGAGAGCACTAAATGAGGAAAATGAAGCTGTCTAAAATATGAACTTCTTTCCTTTTAAATAGACTATTCTTAGAGCAGTTTTAGTTACATAGCAAAATTAAGTAAAAAGTATAGACATTCCCCATATATTTCCTCTCTCTGATCCAAATCTATTAATTTCATGTACCACAAAGGTACACTGGTTAGAACTGACGAACCTATGCTGACACACTACTATCACCCAAAGTCCACAGTGTACATCAGGATTCATTCTTGGTAGTAAATATTCTGTGGTTTGGGGTAAATGTATAAAGATGTATATTCACTGTATCACAAAGAATAGACAGTGTCCTAAAAGTCTTCTGTGCTCTGACTTTGCATTCCCCTCAACCACTCTCTGACACCCACTGTTCATTTTACTATTTCCATAGGTTGGGCTTTTAGGATGTCATATGGTTGGACTCATTCAGCTGGAATCATACAGTATGCAACCTTCTCAGAATGGCTTCTTTTACTTACAGTATGCATGTAAGGTTCCTCCATATCTTTTCACAACTTGATACCTAGCTAACTTCTTTTAGCACTGAGTAACATTCCATGGTCTGGACGTGCTACACAGTTTATCATTCACCTACTGAAGAACATTTTGGTTATTTCTAAGTTTTCACAATGATGAAAATAACTGCTATAAACATCTCCATGCAGGTTTTTCTGTGGGCATTAAAATTTCAACTCATTTGGGCAAATGCTAAGAAGTATGGCTGCTGGATCATATGGAAGAAATATGAAAAAGCTGTCAAACAAATTTCCAAAAGGGCTGAACCACTTTGCATTCCCACCAGCAATAGAGCTCTTGCTGTTCCATATGCTCACCAGCACTTGTTCTGGATTTTGGTCATTCTAATAGTCATGCAGTGGTATCTCACTGGTGTTTTAATCTGCATTTTGTAACAACATATAATGTACAGTGTAGTTTTTTTTTTTTTTTGGAGATATTTTTGCTATAGGGTGCGTGCGCTCGCCAGACAGACAGAGACAGAGACAGAAAGCAAGAAATCGCCCTCCAGGGGGGGCGGTCACACCACAATCCCTTTTCCTCTCGGGATCTTGGGCACGCACGCACATGTGCCCAATTTAAAAATGTAAGTACAAAGAAAATGTCCAAGTAGCTAACCAATTTTTCCTGCAATATTTATTTGATAATAGATCTTCTCACTATTGATTTATAGTGTTTCCCTCATAATATATTTATTAAAAATGGATGCATTTCTGGGCTCTCTATTCTTTTATATATTGTATATATCTCTTTATTATAGAGTCTAGAGTAACACTGATTTAATTATTATAATATACAGGAAGAAGAGATTTAGAATAGGTTGATTTCTTTCTTTTATTTTTTTTTTTTGGAGAGATTTTAGCTATAGGGCGCATGTGCTCACCAGACAGAGAGAGACATAGAGACAGAAAGTGAGGAATCACCCCCCGGGGGAGATGGTCACGCTGCAATCCCTTCTCCTCCATTCTCCTCTCTTCTCCTCTCGGGATCTTGGGCATGCACGCACACACACCCAGTGTGAGTTTTAAGCCACTGGGTCCTGGACGCGAACCGCGGTAGACTACGTGGGAGTCCAGCGACATAGCCGTTACGCTAACTGCTGGTTTCCGAGCGTAGTTATTCATTCATTCATTCATTCATTCATTTATTTATTTATTTATTTATTTATTTATTTTTGGAGAGGTTTTTCGCTATAGGGCGCATACGCTCGCCAGACAGAGAGAGACATAGAGACAAAAAGTGAGAAATCACCCCCCAGGGGGGATGGTCACGCCGCAATCCCTTCTCCTCCATTCTCCTCTCGAGATCTTGGGCACGCACACACACGCACCCAGCGTGGGTTTTAAGCCACCGGGTCCGGGATGCAAACCGCGGTTGACTACATGGGAGTCCAGCGATATAGCCATTACGCTAACTGCTGGTTCCCGAGCGTAGTTATTTTGGAAAATGGGAAACTAATATTTCTTAGTCAAGACCCTAAAATGACTTTCCGTTGTCCATAGAATAAAAGTCAGACTCGTTAGAAAGGCTTAGAAAGGCTTCTAAGATCACAAGTCTCACCCTGCAGCCCCATTTTACTTATCTATGCCTCACCCTACCCTGCAACACTTCTGGTACTTGTATTTGCTGATCAGCCGCACCTTCAAGTTCGCAACACATCAGCCTCTATACGGCTGCTCCTCCTCTGCTCTACTCACTGCCATCCCCATGCATAGCCACCTGACAAGCACCTGTCACCTTTTAAACACCTAATGATCTTGTAATTGGCTCAAATATCCCACATAGCCTTTTACATTTACTTTTGCATCACAACTCCATTGTTTACATGGCTCTCCTTGCTACTAAACTGTAAATTACTTAAGAAAGGGACTGTATCGCGATTCTTCATCATCCAGCACAGTGCTTTGTGCATACTAGTACTCATTAAAGGTTTGTCCAATGAAAGAATAAATACTCTCTCAACTGATTCTTAGCACAAACCTGTGATAAAGGTAGGGTATTATCCCTGCTTTAGAGATGAAGAAACATTTGGCTATGCTCCAAAATTCTGCCTGGAGGAATGATGAGTTCCCATTGACATCACATTCTGATTCACTACAAATGAAGTTCATCAATGTTTACCCAAGTCATAACATATATGCATATACAAGTATTTCTTCTACAGCATTAATTTCCAATACACTAATAGGAAATATAATTCATTAATTATGGAATATGAATTGCGCTGTGCAGATGCCAATGGCCCTAGAGACAGCATCAGAGGAGGCAAAGTTGTTGTTGTCAGAGTAATTGTTCTGAGTGATGGTACGCTACCAAAAGAATGAGTAATAAATATAGTAATACAAAGCAGTGTGTTAATATACTGCTGCCGCTAATGGTAAAAGCCCATTACTATTTAAAAACTAAACAAACAACTGTATTGCTCACGTTTTGTTACACATTCTTAGCTCCATAGAAAAAAGGACTTTGTATGGAGCTCTCAAGCCATAAGCCCTTATTTTCTAACTGCTTTTCTAACATGGTTTTGAGGTCTTAAGACATACCTATCATGCTACATCAAATAAGAGTGAACTATAGAATTATCAGTGTCTGCTCCCCCAACCCAACAGTACCTCTATCTACACAGTAGCAGGTGTAGCAACTGAAATCATGTTAGGGATGCTAAAATGAACATTCCAGAAATAAAGGTGACCCACGCCTGCCCAAGGAATTCAGAGACAGAGGCAGTATGCCACATTTCTTTCTTCCATCACAGCACTTTTTTTTTTTGGTGAGGGGGATGTTTTAGCTATAGGGTGCGTGTGCTCGCCAGAAAGACAGAGAAAGATAGATAGAGAGAAAGCAAGAAATCCCTCCCAAAGAGGGATGGCCATGCCACAATCCCTTCTCCTCCATTCTCCTCTCGGGATCTTGGGCACGCACATACACGCACCCAGCGTGAGTTTAAGCCTCCCGGTCAGGGACTCAAACTGCGGTCGACTACATGGGAGTTCAGCGACATAGCCATTACGCTAACTACTGGTCCCACATTGTTCTTTCATAGTGAAACCCTGAATATAAGCTGAGAGAGGGTAAAAGATAACAGATTTGGAAGTCCTTTCCCAAAATGAAAATGGGACCAGCCCATGGCCTGGTGTTAAGGCAGCTGGATCCCACATCTGATCATGCAGTTCACATCCCAGGACAGCAGCTTGTAAAACACACCAGGTGTGTGCATGCATACCTAAAATCCAGAAAGGAAGGAGAGATGGAGAAGCATGACATGCCTCATAGAGGATGCTTTATCCCTTCCCTTCTCTCCATCTGTCTCTCTCCATGTACCCTCTTGCAAAAGTTTTTAAAAATAGGAAAGAAAATGGATAAAAGGTAGAAGAAAAATAGCACTAAGTTGTGCAGAAACTTCTACCAGATGTTGGGGCCCAGTCAACAGAATAATTTCCAAAATCCAGAAAGAATCATGGTTGGCAGTTACGGTTGAAATATTTGCCTCTAAAAAAGTTATGCTTCTCCCTAGCAGTAGAAATCACTGTAGCAGGGAACAAAATGAGGCCTTTAAATCTGATCAAGCCAGACCGGATAGAAGATGGCAGCAGAAGAAACAGAAACCCTAGCAGGCCAAAGACCTAGCCAGTACTAAAACTGGGTCCTTAGACAGTTTCTCAAATGGTGTCTGGTCATGCTGGGCTAAATATGTCCATGAGATCCTGTGATGCTGGAAAATGAAGGAGTGATAAAAGACTGAAGTTGGGATGGGAAATGATACAAGGAGAGCTAAAAAATAGAAAGAGGAAAGAAAGAAGACAGGTAGAGACAGAAATATTTCCAGAATTTTTACAAAAAACTCAAGACACGTAGCTACTCAGAGTAATGGCTGTGAGCCAGCAGGCAGTGATGTAAAGGTACTGGACTCCCACATGCCAGACCCTGGTTAGAGCTCCGGACTTGGCAGCTCGCTTTCTCTGTCTCACTGGTGAATGCACATGCCCTATAAGCAAATTAAAATAATAATAATAAATAAAATTAACTGATTCTTTTGATTCTTTATTCTTTTTTTTTTTTGAAGAAGAAGAAGAAGTTTTTGCTATAGGGAGTGTGTGCTCCCCAGAAAGAGACAGACAGAAAGCGAGAAATCACCCCCCAGGGAGGATGGTCACACCACAATCCCTTCTCCATTCTCCTCACCCCCCAGGGAGGATGGTCACACCACAATCCCTTCTCCATTCTCCTCACCCCCCAGGGAGGATGGTCACACCACAATCCCTTCTCCATTCTCCTCTCGGGATCTTGGGCACTCATGCACGCACGCACATGCACCTGGCGTGAGTTTAAGTCACCAGATCTGGGACTCGAATCGCAGTCAACTACGTGGAAATCCAGCAACATAGCCATTATGCCAACTCCTGGTCCCAAGTAATTCTTTTTTAAAAGAGTAATGGCTGATGGCACAGTGGTAAAAGTGTTGGACTCCCACATGGCTGACCATGAGTCAAGTCCTAGACCTAGAGGCTTTCCCTCTCTATCTCCCTGGTCAAATTGAATAATTAAAAAAATTAAATAAATAATTAAATGTAAAAAGAGCAGTGGCATAAAAAATACTTCTAAATCAATTACCCAGACATTTCTCTCATCTCTTCTGAACAAGTTCTAAAAAAACACAACACAGACGAAAGGGAAGTTAAAGATATGTCAGGCAGTAACAGTACAGTAATTTCACTAAGTTTGAATTTGCTTCATTCTCTGTTCTAAAGCTTTAGCCACGTAAGAGCAGTACTTCCTTTTAAACTTCTCCCCAACACAAAGCTATCCAGAATGCGATGCAGCCATTAAAACAGGTAATACAGATCTACACATACAAATGTGTAAACACACACACACACAAATCCCTAAAGGCGAAACACAAGCCACAGGACTACAGCAACTCCCTGTGCTTCGGCAGCCTCAACTCTGGTCTGGAGAGAATGTGCTAGTGGGTCTGGAAACACTCGAGAGCCGGCACCTAACCAACCTTCGGTGCACACAGACACACGTGGAGCCCACTGTCACCTGCGCAGCCCTTGCTCCTCCAGGATCAACTCGGGCTACCCAGACACACGGGCTTGAATCTGGGGAGTGGCGGTCGGGCTCCCAGTGAGAACAGCGACTCGGAGGTCAGCCCTGTTGAGGGGAAGGAACCCGCGTGGCTCCGGCGGAGCGGCAAGCACAGGAGCGTGTGTGCCTGGCTGAGG
>NW_006159692.1:8742015-8744025 GCF_000334495.1 Tupaia belangeri chinensis
CGACAGGGATGCGCAACCCGCGAGCGACGCCGCAGCAAACACTGACCCGCAACGCACCGGCCCCGTGCCCCCGCCCTTTGTGACACCACCCACCAATCGCGCGCCGGCGCTCGCATCGGCCTCCAATCAGCGGGGGCGAGGGCGGGGCCTGGTCGCCCGACGCCGGCGGTTGCTCGGAGCCGGGCCTCGTTAGCGTTCGCCGGTGGCTGTCGGTTAGCACAGGCCCGGATGTTGACCTTTTATTACTAACAACAGTGGACACCTGACTCGGGCACAGCAAGGGGAAAGAGACCAGCGCACAGCCTGCCGGGAACGGCGTGGCTGGTGCTCGGATTGACGAGGCGCGCCCCCTCCGAGACCCACCGACGTCCTTCCCTCCTGCCTAATGTGCCGGTGTGGTAGGGTCCTGGCAGGGTCCCCTGCAGCCTGTCCTGCTGCTGGCCTTCCCAGTGCCTGGGGCACTGCTAGTGCATCTGGGCAAGTGGTCCTCAACAAAATCCCTTATTATGCCCCACCGTCCCCTAGTTTCTGGCCTCAATTGCTTCATCTGAAAAAACGGGAACATTTCCAGGTAACAGCAGATATGGCTGAGGGCCTCATCCACAAACTGCTCACTCAATTTACTGAGGACCCAAGGCCAGGCGGTAGAGTCACCATGGGTTCTAACTCTGCAGCTCCTTGAGGGCAGGGATACTACAGTACAGGATAGTACAGGATCATCTCTGTGCACCAGAGCCTAGAGTAGTTCTGTGAGGGAGTGAATCTTACCAGAAAAGAATTTACTGTTTCAACCCTGCTTCCCTACTGCATTCACAGGAAGAACTGACACCTGGCCTTTGTGGCTTCCAAAACTGGAATTTCTGTTACCAGGCCAGGACATTCTGCCTTAACATCACTACAGTCGCCATCTCCCAGTGCCAGATAGTTAATAAAGTTCTTCACATATTCTCCCCCATACAGTCCTGCTAGGATAGTACTGAAAACTCTTCTTTACAAAACAAAGTAAAACTAAGAACGTTAAAACAATTTGTCTGTAATTGAACAATTCAAAGTGGGAGAGCCAGATTTAAGCGAGGACACAACTCCAGAGTCCAACCTTGTTCTACTACTCTGTGCTGCTTCCAGACTTAAGCCTCATCTGTAAAACTAGGACATTACTTATATGGTAAATTATGGAGACAATAAAAGAGCATGAAAAACGCCTACACTAAGAACTGTTTTTGTGCCAGAAGTTCCTTCTCCACAAAAAGAGATAGTCTCTCAAATCCCCAGGAATCAGTCCTAATGACTTATGAGTAGATTAGGTCTCCAAAATCACGTATTTAGCAAATGCTTACTGAGTCTAACCCCACATCAGGATTGGGGCTTGAGTGCAAAGCAGGAAACTATGTATGAGTAACCCAAGTCACAGAAGGGAGATCCACAGAAGGGATGGGGGGCAGAGCAGGTGATGAACAGTGTCCAAAATCATGATGAATGGAGAAATGGAGGAAAAGGGATTGCAGCATGAACATGTCCCATTGGGAGGTGCTTTCTCTGGCAAGCCTATGAACCACCAGCATTTTGCTTTTTTGGAGAGGACTTTGCTATAGGGTACATGCGCTCTCCAGAGAGACAGAGACAGAGAAACAGAAAGCAAGAAATCACCCCCCACAATCCATTCTCCTCTATTCTCCTCTCGGGATCTTGGGCACATACACACATGCGCCGGCGTGAGTTTAAGCCACCAGGTCCGGAACTCAAACTGTGGTTCACTATATGGGAGTCCAGCAACATAGCCATTACGTCAACTGCTGGTCCCTAGCAGTTTATTTGGAAAAAAAAAAAAAAAAGTATGCTATAGAATTACCAGTGTCTGTTTCCCCAAAGCCAAAAGCACTCCTACCAACACAGTAACAGCTCCAGGAACACAAGTCAGGTGTCAGGAATGCTGAAATAAACATGAATATTACAGAAATAAAGGCATGGGTAAGCCACTTCAGCCCAAGGAGTTTAGATTTCTTCCGCTCT
>NW_006159692.1:8744037-8797307 GCF_000334495.1 Tupaia belangeri chinensis
TTCCGCTCTGCCCTCATGGGGCCTAAACTATAATGTGACCCTACCAAGCCTAATTACAAAACAACCAACCAACCAACCATTGTGAAACATTTATTTTGTTTTACAGTATTAAGCATGATTGTGCAGAAAATACTAAGTACAGTGGGTAAAAAGATGAGCTTGTTTCAGTATTTGCTTTTTGTAAACCAGTTAGGACGAGGAGCATAAAAGACAACATCACTAGCTCAAGGACATAGCTGAAGGGTGAGATGGGGTACCCTGCATGCTCTACTGGCCTCCAAAGGCGTTCAGGGGATCGTCAAATATGTTGGACACTTTGTGTTCAGATCTTGGTTCTGCTGCCTGTGCAGATCGGCTTTTTGGTTTGGTTGTCTTAGCCTGGATACCAGAGGAGAAGATATCATCTTTAAAAAGAAAAAGAGAAAGAGAATTGCTGAACAGGCAAGGAAATGGTGCTTTAAACAGTTCCACACAAACACCAAAAACCCCAATTTGGCTCAAAGTAAAGGGAACCCAAAAAAACTAACAGAAACCAGTCTCTAAGATTCTGGTCCTGGCTCAGTTACTAATGGAAGTTTCATGATCACATACAGGTCACAGGTACTTTTTGAACACAATTTCCTCAGCTGCAGGTATGTGTGTGTGTGCGTGCGCATGTGTGTGCATGAAGGAGAGGAAAAAGGAAAAAAGGCAACTGACAGGCCATGACCTTACTATCTGTGACACTGGACCTTCCATTTCTCACACTGAATTTTATAGGGAAAGGGCAACAATGTGCAAAGGACAACCCAGGACATGATTCACTCTTTTTCAGAATAAACGCATTGATCTGAGGTATCTCAATGCTAAGAATATTAAATCTTTTTTTTTTTTTGGAGAGATTTTTTTGCTATAGGGCACGTGCACTTGCCAGATAGACAGAGACAGAAAGCAAGAAAACACCCCAGGAGGGATGGCCATGCCCTAATCCCTTCTCCTCCATTCTCCTCTTGGGATCTTGGGCATGCACGCACACACGCCCGGCGTAAGTTTAAGCCACCAGGTCTGGGATTTGAACCGTGGTCGATTCCATGGGAGTCCAGCGACATAGCCATTACATTAACTGCTGGTCCCAAGAATATGTAAGTCTTTATGGCTACTTCGTGTTGAGTATTTCACTGACCCTAGAGCTTGTCTTATTTGGTCATGTTACTTACCAGTAGTGTTACCATTAAGATTCTATCCTACTGAGATTTTAGCATGTGAACTAATGACAGGTGTATGCAGATGTTAAAGACCACGGCATTATTTGTATCAGAGAAAATGTAGAAAAAAATCTTGATCACTGTCAATAGGCTAATGGCTAAATACAAACGAATTCTACATAATCACTAAAACAAGAAGTAGTTCTCCATGTACTAATATAGAAAGGCATCAATTGATTAAAAGAACCCTAGAACAGATAAAGTATATTCTTATTTTTGAAAAAAAAATTAACATATATTTCTATGCATACAGACGTACATCAACATGACCATATTTGAAAAGACACATACTCAACTATTTACACTGATTATTCCTAGGGATTGTTTTTTGTTTTTACATTTCCTAAATCAGAATAACATATTCAATAAGCAGACTTTGCATTTTTTAATAATAAAATAAACAAATGAAGTCTCCACATGGTGGGCAGCTAGAGGATACAGAACACACAGCTGTCTGGCAACAGACCCAGTGGAACTCTGCAACCCCATCACCCAGTTGGCTTCAAGGTCTATGCTTGAGATAAAGAGAAGGGAAGGAGCAGGAAGTGCGTGCCTGGACTCAGCCTAGGTCCTCTCTTGGAAGACCAACACAGGATATACCAGAGGCCCAACGCTGATGGCTATCAGGCATTTAGCTTGCCCATCAACAAAGAAGCTGTACCTTGGGAGGAAGACAAGCACATTCACCAACACTGGAGGTCTCAGCTGACAGGCAAGTCTGGGGTACAACCTACTTCCCTGTATGGTCTTGCCCTCCTGCTCTGCCCCTGAATTCTCCCCACTGACAATCACTCTCCAGCTGGAACTCTGACTCAATCAACTGCAACACATTCAAGGCTTACTTTTGCGCATGGGTATTTCTGATTGATCTTTCATAACATCAGAGTTTGTTACAGATGGTTGGCAGAGGTACACTAAGATAAAAGTTAAATTATACTTAAGAGTTGGCCTCTGGGTACCTTGGGGCTAGACAGTGGTGCAATAGTAAAATACAATACTCTGCAACACTGACTCACATGGAAAGTTCCAAGTTCACATCTGAGTACATCAGACGCTCAACATGCCCACGATCCAGAAATAGCTGGGACAGGGGGTGGGTCACAGGTCAATACTCTGTTGGGGGAGCTCTTTCTATTATTCATAGAAGAAAATAAACTTAAGAAACAAAAAGTCAGGCCACACTCTGTTGCCTAGTGGTTAAGGCAGCTGGATCCCACATGGCCAACTGTGCAGTGCAAGTCCCAGACCTGGCAGCTTGAGAGACATGCTGGGCATCTGAGCATGCATGCCCAAAACCCTAAGAGGGGAGACAGAAAAGAGGCTGTGGTGCGACCTTTCCCTTTGGGGGGGGGGTGCTTTCTCCTGTCCCTCTGTGTTTATCTCTCTCTGGCAAGTGCATGAACCCTCAAGAAAAAAAAGAAAAAGAAAAATTAGGGAGGTAGCTTCTAATTCCTTGGTATAAGTTATACCCAAAAAAGTTATCTCACTAAAATGACTAGTCCACTTAGTCATTATCTACCCTTATCCTAACCCAGGATTATACAGCAAGCTGAAGTTATTCCTTCAGAGAATGTCTCCCAAAAAAGGGACAAGATGAAAGTGGCAGGAGAAAAATCAAGTTAACCAACAGTAACGATTCTGTAAGTCAAATGTAGAAAACCGAACTTACCCATATCGTCATCGAAAATAGACTTAGCTCCCACTTTCTTTTTGGGCTTTTCTTTTGGTTTTACAGTTAGGTCAGCAAAGATATCAATGTTATCATCAAATATGTTTGATTCCAATGTTCTCTCCTTCTCTCTTGTTTTTAGTGAGGGTTTAATTGCTTCTGTTGCAAATATATCATCCTTATCAAGAAAAAAAAAACTATTTTAAATCCTTTTTTGTTTCTAACTAGAAAAATATTCCCACAAAGTGAGAAGCTGCAGACTGCCAGGATGCTGAGGAACAGCGCCTGCTCGCCTGCTGGGAATTCACGACCCCAGACCTCTGCACGTCTGGTCCTTGCCAATCTCCCAGTCCCAGTTCAATGCCAACTCTGCAGCATGGCCTTCCCTACTAGTCCTACTAAAGGAGCACCGCCATACTGCCCTTGGTTACTTTCATCATGGTGCTTCATGCTATTTGAACGCATCTTAGTTATCTGCTGCCTTGTTATATCTGATTCCCTCCCTGAGAGTTCTGGGGACCCACGCTCTGTTCCAGTCTGCTTTCTGCCCATGGTACTGGATGAACACCCTCTGAGCAACTGCCATGGGGGTTGGTGCCTGCATGGAACGGTCAGCTCAGCTAAGGTCAATTTCCCAGAACCAAAGGTCAAACATCCCAGCTGAACTGACAGAGCTTTTTATATACGTCACGGAGTAATAAGCTATGGAATCTCATTGCAGTGGCATTCTGTAAAAACAAACAAATAAAACTATAAAAAATCAAAACCTGACTCAAGGATTATGGCCAGTCAAAAACTGCCTCCTACATGAAGCAAATCACTTTAAATAGACTTCAGAGTTATTAATAAAAAAAACCGGTTACAATTATTAAGCAAGCAATTATCAGGCATGCTCAAAACTAGCTGAACATGGCCTATGGCTCAGGCAAGCCAATCAGAGTTTTCCTAACATAGGACCAACCACAAAAACATGGCATGTCCTGTTACCTCAAAGAGATCTTGCGTTTGTGACATGGCTTCCCGCTGACTGCTGGGTTTTGACTCCTTCTTCTTGCCTTTCTGCTCTATAAAGAGATCATCCTCATCTTCCAGGAGAGGAAATGGATTTGCTTTCTTTGCAGGGTTTGGTTTAACGGGCTGAAACAGGTCGTCATCACTCCCTGCCTCACTGAGAGCGGGAAACCCGGGGCTCTTTCCTTTCCTGCCCCCTGTTGGGTGGGCCAGGGAATCCACGGCCTTCGCCTTGGCTTTTGTCCTCTCTGTAGACTGAGACCTAGTGCCCTTGGAAAAGATGTCCCCAGAATCAAAAAGGTCAGCGTCACCTCCAGGCTGACCCAGAGATTTTACAAAGGGGCTTCTGTCCCCTCCAGGCACAGGGTCGCCTTCCCAAGGTAGAGTGGCAGGGGCCCCACTGTCTTCTCCACTGGCTACTCGGTGCTGGGGCTGAAGACCATCTGGTGAAATGGCCCCATCTGCCAATTCTGTGACAGGTCCTCTGGGCACACTCATGTCCTCAGTCTCGCTGGACTCCTGGGCAGCCAACCGCCTAGCTGCACGGGTCTGTGGTCTGCGCTTCCCTCTCACTTTGACACGGCTCTGCAACGGCAAAAAAATCCCACACTGACCCGATGGTAGTGTTTAAGGCTAACAGAGTGAAAGACTGGCAGCTCAGAATATTGTAAGGGGATTTGGTCTACTTCAACCAAGAAGTTCTCAAAACACAGAAAAGGTTCTCCCTCCAAGATTTCCAAAGAAGACGTTTAAGAGCTTCTAGTACCTGAGACTAACTCATTCTCAATCCTTTAGAATTCCCCATTTTTCAGTCTTCTGAGGTAAGTTCCAATTCGGTTTCATACAAAAAGCTACAGCTGTTGCTGGAAATCCAGAAAGTGGCAAAGCTGGTGCTCTGGTCCCACAGCTCTGCCTGGCCCATACCCGCCCTCGATTTCAAGGTGGGTATCTTTCAAAACAAGAATGAATCACAGGACTTCTGGGATTAATTATTAGGGAACATGTCTAAATTCAAGCTGCTGAAGCAGATATAAGATAGTACAGAAAGAGGGAGTCTAAAGTACTCTTTTCAAGTCAACAAACTCAAAACTCCAACAACAAATACTTCAAAGAAAAAAAACATAGAAGAAGGACCAGCGCATGGCATTAGTGATTATGTTACTGGACTCCCATGTGGTTGACTACCATTTGAGTTCCAGACCCAGTGGCTTAAAACTCACGCTGGGTGTGTGGAGGAGAAAGAACTGCCTTATGGCCATCCTGACTCTAGAGCTCGTCTCCCAGTGGGATATGTCTCTCTGGTGAGCGCACACACCCCACAGCAAAAATTTCTCTTAAAAAAAAAAAGAAAGAAATCAGAACCTTTGAAATAACCTCAAAATGAGTTTTTAATAGCAATGATGCAGTATTTGTAATTATTTTCCAAAATATACATCAAGTATAGAATTTTGAGAAGGTTAACCTACTTTAGACAAAGGACTTTAAGAAATTTCATAATTTTAGCATGTAGCCAATTTAAACTGAACCAAAATTCTAAAATAAAGGATTTTTATTTTGCTTAGGGAAAACAGGTTTGGAAATACCTGAAAGGAATGTATTCACCAGGGTTAGGTCATCCTAAATCCTATCATGTACTTGAAGAACAGCTTCCAAGACTTTCTAGAGAAGGGAGACTGGATAGAAAACCACATGGAATGAAAGGAAAACCTCAAAGAGCAAGCGGTTCCATGGTGCTGCTATGAAACAGATGGGCGGTGCCAGCGGGGGAGAAGCTACAGCGGGATCTCGGAGGAGGAGCCTGGGCACAGCAGCACGAGGGACACATCAGAGTGGGGGTGTCTGAGCAGAGCCACAGGTGGGAAGGGCATTCCCAGTTTGGAAGCAGTGTGAGTCGAAGGTGACAGTGGCAGGACAGAGCATGTGTGTGCCTGATGTGGCTGAGGCTCAGCTGCTAGTTCAGGGCACCAGAGGGAGAGCTGGAAACATGGGTTGGGCACTGTCCCTCCAAAGTTTTCAAACCAAACCTAGGAACTCGACTCCTCTGGGCAGTGAGGAATCAGCAGGAGGGGCATGACCTGCTCTGTGGTTAGAAGACTCCTGGAGACAATGCAGGAGTGCTGGAAGTGCAGACACCAGCTGGGTAGTGGGACCTGTAGCCACTGAGCAGAATGCAAATATTGCCAACACAGGCAAGGGCTACGCAGATGTAGAACCAGGGGGATGGTGAGAATTAGGAGGGAAGAGGCCAGAGGAAAGATGAGCTGCTTCCTTCAAATGAGGAGTCAGAGCCAGACCACTATGTGTTCACAATGGGCCAGCAGGTAGCATAGAGGTGAAGGTGCCGGATCTCACACGGCCAACTCTGTGGTTCGAGGCTCAAGCCCAGAGGCTTGAGAATCATGCTGGGTGCGTTTGCTTAAGAGCAGAATAGAGGAGAAAGGACTATAGCATGGCCATCCCTCAAGGGAGTGATTTCTCAGTTACTCTTCCTCCCACCCCAGCAAGTGTACACACCTTAGAGGAAAAACTAAAACAAAAACAAACTAACGTAGCAAAGAACCAGCAACTCCTAATACTATATGATTATCTGGTCTACTTCAACCAATATATTACCTAAGACACGGAAGAGGTTATTAACGATTTCTAAAGAGTTAATAACTAGCTCCTAGTTCTCCAAGTCCATGACCAACCAGGAAGTAGCACGTGAGCAGCTGTGAGAATCAGAGGCAGGCAAAGGGCTTCATCACCTTGTTTGCGCTGTGCAGAGTGTCCACCTGAGCTGGATGATCAAAACTCACACCAGCCTCCCCGCTCTCAGGAAGGGAGGGTGAACTTTCTGGACCGTGGCTCCTTGCAGGTTCAGATGAAGGAAAAGCCAACTCCGGCCAAATGGACTTCACTCCAGAGATCTGGGGAGCCGCTGCAGGCAGCAAAGCTGCTGGGTTAATTGCTATATTTGCCTACAGAAGGAAAATAAAACAGTGTTTGTTCTGAAAGATGGCCGTCTGTTGTCTTTGCTGTTGCACATGACGAGACTCAGTGTACGTAACGTGTAACACAAGAGTAGAGAAATGTGGAAAAGCCACCCGATCTAGTGTCAGAGTTAGAACAGGGGGCGACACACCTGGGCCCACCACTGGACTCAGAGATGCTGAAGAAGATGCAGCACACAAGAAGCAACGACCAGGCAAGGTGCAGCGGGGAGGGCAGGGGATGAGAAAAAGCTCGGCAGCTGCCAATAAAGGAAAACCCAAAGAAGTTTAAAGATGCCACGAGGCAGGCAATGAAGAGTCACATCTGATAATTACTTGTATTTTCCCGATCCGAGTGGATGGCTCTTTGGTTTTAAATGGAGCAAGACCTGGCGAGTCCTGTGTGAAATTATATTCAGTTAAAAATCCATTAGGGAAATAGCAAGAAAAGTGTCTTTTGCACTTACACTCATGCCCACAAACAGATCTGTGATGGGGCAAAGCCACTGTGATGGGAAAGGCATGTGGTCTGTCCTGGGGCTCAAGTGTTTCCCTAACATTACCTTCCTTGTGCCGCCTCCTGTCAGTCAGGAAGGCTACTGAGATCACAGCAGGCATGAAGGAGGCATGGATGATGAATGAAACTTACATGTGCTGCAGTTTGTCAGAGTGCTCAAACCTTAGCACTTCGGTAGGAGTGCCCAAACCCACGCACTTGGCAGAACGATGGCCATGCACGTTGGCCAACACAGCAAGTGTCAAGAACTACACAGAAATGTCCTCACAGCCTAGTGCCCTGGGTCTGAAAACAAGACCTCTGAGTCCTGGGAAGAGACTGTGCAGATGTGCTAGCCCAAGTACCCCATTTTCAAAATTCAAGACCCTACGGCCTTGGTGGGACACTTAAGAACAACCACCAGTCAGGACCAGCACTTGCTCCAGCCTTCCAGAGGAGCTCCAGAGGGTTCTGCAAGGACAGCTGAGGAGCAAGGACCACCAGTAATAATCTCGGAAGAAGTAACACTGAGGGATATATTTAACTCTCGTTCAATTCTATGCCAAAGGAACGCAGAAGGAGAAATAGGGGCTGCAGTGGGAAGAAGATTCTTACCCTTAACTCCACCTTGGAATCAAAAATACTTCAAATCCAAAAGTAATAGTGATTAAATATAGATTCATAAGACTCTGAAGAGTAAAGTAATGTAGGAATTACAACTTAAAAAAAAAATCAGCAGTGCCAGCAGGTGGTGTGGTCGATGCGCTGGATCCCCACATGGCTGACAGCAGTTTGAGTCCCTGACCTGTGACTTGCTGGCTGGCCTTTTCCTCTGTGTGAGAGAGTGTACGTGTGTGTGTTTGTGTCTGGTGAATGCACATGCTCTATAGCAAATTTTTAAATAATAATAAATAAAATTATATAATTATTTAAACAAAGAGACAGCAGCTGGGCTGGCCCCACAGCACAGTGGTTAAGTGCTGTGCACAGAAAGCCAGATTCCCACACAGCCCACCACAGTTTGATCCCTGCCCCAGTGGCTTGAGAAAGACACTGTGCATATGTGCGTGTGTGCCCCCCAAGTCCTGACAGGATGGAGGCATGGAGAACAAAAGGACTGAGGTGTGACCACGTCCTGCTGAGAGGTGCTCCCGAACACTTGGGGAGCACACATGCCCACTGGCAAAGAAAAATAAAATACGGTATAGAGAGAGTGGTACTCCGAGCATGTCCTCCCTGGTCTAGAAAACTCTGAATAACTCTGGGTCTGCATCATGGAATTTATACTGGGTGCAAACAAGAGCTGACAATCCTTAAAGAGATCAGTTCTAACCTGAGGTGTCTCTGGTTTCCAGATGCCTTTTTCTTTGCTACTTTGAGTGGATTCAGGATGTTTCTGGTTCTTAGAAGAAACAGAGTGGTCTTTTTTTACTACCTTCTTTTTTTCTGGTACCTTCAAAAGAAAACAAATACCAAAATTCTGTCAATGTCTTAGAAATTTTGAAGAAAAACCGTAAGAGTGCAAAAGGAACCTGGTTTCTGAGTTTTAAAAGTCCTTTCTCCAATGAGGGTTGAACTAACTCAAAACTGGCACTTCAGAAATACAGCTCTAGAGACCAGCAGATGGTATACTGGTTACATCACTGGGCTCCCACATGGCCCAACATGGTTCAAGTCCTGGACCCAGCAGCTTGAAACTCATGCCAAGTGAGTGTGCACGTGTGCCCAAAATCCTGAGAGGCGAATGAAGGAGAAGGGACTGCAGTGTGCTCATCTCTCCTGGGGGATAATTTCTATTTCTGTCTCTCTCTCTGACTCTGCTTCTCTGGTAAGCACAAATGCTCTCTAGCAAAAATTTCTCTTAAAAAAAAAAAGAAAAAGAAATGGCACTCCAGAGACTATGATTTTTTTCTAAGAATCTTCTCTGTGATAAAGAGAAAAGGGAGAGGAGCCAGAAGAAGGTGGCACTGTGGTTAAGGCACTGAAATCCCATACAGTCAGCTGAGGTTCAAGTCCTAGACCCCATGGCTTGAAAATCACACCAGACAAGTGTGCATGCGTGCATGCCCGAAATCCTGAGAAGAGAATGGAGAAGGGACTGCAGCGTGGCCATTGCCTGTAGAGGATGATTTCCTACTTTCCCTCTCTGTTTCTGGTAAGTGTACATACCGTATGACAAAAACCTTAAAAATAAATAAATAAATAAAAAAGAAAAGGAATACAGAGCGTTCTTATGAGACCACTGCGCAGGTAGAAAAGAGCAGGGACAGGCTGAGGCTCAGATTTACTAGTGCACCTCAAATGCGCTAGTAGTCATCCTGTCGTACACGCTGGTCTTTCAATAAACCATTAAAAAAACAAAAAGATTTGTAATATGGTCAGAAAGCCTGGGCCAGCAACAGTTCAAATGCTGGGGACACGGACAGGGACACCACAGTCTGAGCCTCAGCCGGCATGCAAAGCTGCCCAGATGCTCGTTTACGAGTCAGCACCGTAATCCGTTCTGGGTTTTCCTGAGCTGCATAACGGGACATTACTTTCCTTTCCCAGAAGCTTCCAACCACACACCCCAGTACTGAGAACAAAAGGCTCATACCAAAGGCTGGGACTTGGCAGAGCTGAAAAGATCATCATCTTCGTCATCCCCAAACAGGCTCCCAAGGCTGGGCTCTAACAGCTGGAACAGATAACACTCAGATTCAGTGTCCCAGAGGAAAGCAATCTGCAAGAGCGCTAGAGGAGCGGCTGTGGCACTCCAGACGGTAACAAAGCCGTGAGTGGGAACCATCTGGCACTGACCCTGGATCTTTTGGTACCGGCAAAAAGGTCAACATCTGGGTCATTGTCCTTTTGAAGCTTGTGGCTGAAAAGGAGCTCTTCATCCTGGAAGACACCTGTGCTCTTGGGGCGAGCATCAGGACTGGGACCCTGGGAAAAGAAGAAAGTCGCATGTGATTAAGACTTCTAAGAATTTAGGGACCAGCAGATGGCGTAATGGTTGTGTTGCTGGACTCCCACCCAGTCGACCGCGATTTGAGTCCCAGACCTGGTGGGTTCAAACTCACACTGGGCATGTGTGCCTGCATGCCCAAGATCCCAAGAGGAGAATGGAGAAATAGGGATTGTGGCATGGGGCTCCCCCCACTGGCGGGGGGTGATTTCTCACTTTCTGTCTCTCTGGTGAGCACACACGCCCTATAGCAAAAATCTCTCTTTAAAAAACAAAAAAATAAAAAAAACTTTTAAGAATTTATGTCAAGGGACTCACCAAGTACAAAGAAAGCTGCAACAGAGGTGTGCCCTGCAGCTTCATCTACACTGTAAAAAGCCTAGCCACGGCCTGAGTGCCAAACAGGAGGGAATGACACGTTCACAGAACAGAACGCTGTGAAGATTCCCAATATATCTATCGGAGAATATACCTCTAAATACTGACAACACAGGCATGTGCTGGAAGGACCTTTCGACCTTTGGGTAGTGCCCAAACTTTTATTAAAAACAAAATAGGGCCAGCAGGTGGTATAGTGGTTAAAGTGCTGGACTCCCATGAGGCCGACTGCGGTTCAAGTCCAGGATTGGAAGGGGTTGCGGTGTGTCCAACCTCTCTGGAGGGTGATTTCTCAATTTCCCCCTGTCTCTCTGGCAAGTGTATGCACCCTATAGCAAAAGTCTTTCTAAAATAAACAAAAACAAAAAATAACTCCATTAGTTCCATGATGAGAAACATTTTGGGGATAAAAACAAAATTGAATGAGTTATCTTCTCATTCCCATATAGACGGGACGGCAACTGGCTTGACCTTAGGAACCACAGAGAGTAGCCGAGCATGTGTCTCGACTGTCAGTCAGCATCTTAGCCCAAAGAAAACACAGCTCAGGTGTGGCCAGCAGCCTTCTCCCACACTGGTCCATCATTTCTACCCACCACCTCAGGCTCCAAACGCTTTTTGGTTTGCTAGGATATCTGAATTTATTCTTTGTGGGGGGTGGGGGAGGAATTTGCCAAAGGACGCATGCTCTGGCTAGCAAGAGACACACACAAGGAAGAATGTGAGTCAGAAAGCAACCCCCACGGAGAATGGTCACGCCACAATTCTTTCTCCTTCCTTTCAGAATTTTGGGCATGCGCACACAAACAACTTTTTCAAGCCGCCAGCTTCAGGACTCAAACTGCAATGTTAGCTGTTTGGGATCCAGCTGCTGTAACTACCATACCACTGTCTACACTGATATCTGATGTTTAAGAGTTACTATCAGCATTATTTTGATAGTAGAGTGCTTCAGATCTGACATTCTAAAAGTCATCACTATTTCTTCTTTAGTATCACAACCACAGATTACAATAAGCAAATAAAAAATCCTTTCTGACAAAATAAATCTCATTAGCGATGAACAAATTATTATTACTAATACATAAACCAGTTTAACACCATAAATAAGGTTGGAATCTTCACAACCATGGGAAAACAGGACAAAATCACAGAGTAAGAGACTAGGGGAAAATACAGTAGATAATTCATATTCACTCATGCACCTCTCATTTATAGATAGGGCTACATACTACAGGTATGAGTTTAAAAATTCATAAAACATGCTGTGTCAAACTTTATGGAGATGATTTCTTCAGCCTGATATACAAAGTGAACTGGCGATCGATGGGCCTGCCAACCTGGTTATTTTAGATAGTAACCATCTCTATTGACATACGAAATGAGTTTAAAGTATGTAATTCAATCATTTTTTAGTATATTCAGAGTTGTGCAAATGCCAACCACAATATAAACCTAGAACATTTTCATCACCCCAGAAAGAAAGCCCAACCCACTCGCAGTTTCTTTCCATCCCTGTCCATCTTCACCCAGCCCTAGGCAAACACTAATCTACTTTTCTGTCTTCAAGGGTTGGTCTGTTCTGGACATTTCACACAAAGTGGAATCATCCAGTATGTGATCTTTCATTTAGCGTGTGTTCAAGGTTCATCCATGTTGCAACATGTGTCAGTTCGTCATATTACCAAATGGCATTTCGGTGTGTGGATACACTACACTGCACCCACCCACACATCAGTGGGCAGCTGTTTCGGTTGTTCCCATCTGTTAGCTATTATCAATAATGCAGCTGGCTGGGAATACTCTCATTCAAGTATTTATGTGAACACACATTTTCATTTCTCTTGGATTAACACCTAGGAGTAGAACTCCTGGGTCAAATGGTTACTCTGCACTTCAACAATCTGAGGAACTGCCACACTGTCTTCCAAAGTGGTTGTACCATTCACATTTTCAATAGCAATGAAAGAGTTTGTTTCTCTGTATCCTCACCAACACTTGTTTCTTTCATCTTTTTTTATTATACCCATCCTATTGGTTGTGAAATGGTATCTCCTTGTGGTTTTGATTTGTATTTCTCTAATGATAAAGCACCTCCCCCAATGGGGCATGCTCATGTCACAATCCCTTCTCCTCCATTTCTCCATTCTGTCAGGACTGAGAACACACATGTGCCCAGCCTGTTTTTTGAGCCATCAGGGCTGGGATTCCAATTGCAGCTGGCCATATGAGATTCGGCTCCCTTAACCACCGCACTACAGGGCCAGCCTTTGCTCATCTTTTTTCTTTTTTAAAATTTTTTTAAAAATTCTTTTATTTAGCTTTATGTATTTTTTAATTTGACCAGAGAGGTACACAGTGGGGGGAAGAAAGACAGAGAGAAAGTGAGAAAGCAAGCAGCCTGGTCCAGGACTCAAACCACAGCCAGTCATGTGGGAGTCCAGCACCCTTAACCACCATGCCACCTGCCGGCCCCCCCTTGCTCATCTTTTAATTGGGCTGCTTGTTTATTATCAGGATGTAAGTCTTTCACATACTCTGGATCTAAGTCCCTTATTAAATATATGACTTAAAAATATTTTCTCATTCAATGGACTGTTTTTCGACTTCCTATTTTTGTTTTAGATGCCAGAGAGTGCATGCAATTACCAGGGACAGACTGGGGGGGGGGGGGGGGGAGATGCACCCCTCCCAATCGCACATAGTCACACCACAATCCCTTCTCTTCCATTTCTCTGTACTGTTGAGATTTTGAGCACACGCACATGTACCTGGTATGTTTTTCAAGCTGCTGAGACTGGGAATCAAACTGCAGTCAGCCATGTGGGATCCGGCTCCCTTAATCACTAAGCTATGGGCCAGCTCTTTTTATTTTTTTTAACTTTCTTAAAGGTATCCTTCAAAGCACAGATTTTTTCATTTTAATGAAGTCCAATGTTGTACCTAGGAAGGCTTTGCCTAATCCAAGGTCATGATGATTTGCTCATGTATTTTCTTCTAAGAGCTGTGTAATTCTAGTTCTTACATCTAGACCGATGATCTATTCTAAGTCTAGCTTTTGTGTATGGTGGGGGAAGGGTCCAACCTCATCCCTTGCATAGAGATGATCAAAGTTCCAGCACCATTTATTGAAAGATTATTTATCACCACTGAATTATCTTGACATCCTTGTCAAAAACTGACTCACTGTAAATATGATGTATATTTCTAGACTCCCAATTCTATTTCACCAATCTATATATTTTAACTATCTTCAAGTTTTGAAATTGGAAATCGTGAGAACTCTGACTTTGCTCTCTTTCAAGACTGTTGGCTACCGTAGATTCCATGTATTTTCATAACAATTTTAGGATCACTTCGTCCATTTCTGCAAAGAGTAAAATAGAATTTTAGGACCAGCAGTTAGCGTAATGGCTATGTCGCTGAACTCCCACGTAGTCGACTGTGGTTCAAGTCCCGGACCTGGTGGCTTAAACTCACGCCAGGTGCGTGTGTGTATGTGCCCAAGATCCCGAGAGGAGAATGGAGGAGAAGGGATTGCGGCGTGGCCATCCCCCCTGGGGGGTGATTTCTCACTTTCTATCTCTCTGTCTCTTTCTGTCTGTCTGGCGAGCGCACATGCCCCATAGCAAAAAACTCTCAAAAAAAAGAAAAAAAATAGAATTTTGATAGGAACTGCATCTCATCTACAGATTAACTTGGTGGATACTGCCATCTAAACAATATTAAGGATTCTGGACCATACACAGGAAATTTCTTTCCATCTGTTTTCTGTCTTTAATGAACTGATGCCTTGAAATGATTCTTCTATCCCATTTAGAAATGTGAACCTTCACTGCTTTTTGCTCACCCTTCCTGTATCTTTCTGGGGAGCCCGAGTGCTGTTTTGATCTTCCGTTTTGTCTTCTTCCTCATCGAATAAGCTAAGAACAGTTTTGGTTCTCCCCTTGGTTCCCTTGTCCAGTGAAGACGATGAAGAAAACAAATCAGAATGCTTGACTGCTTCCTGTGCAGACACAGTCAAAAGTCCTTTCTGAAAATGGGAATAGTCAGGAAAAAAAATTAGTAATACTTAGAAACACACATCCTAGTGTGGGCCTCTCTAGCTGCTCATTAATTCACTAACTACAGCATTTGCATGATTTGGGCCACTACCACTAGTCACATCTGCTTCTGAGTAACGAATCACTGAGGTCAATTCTTAATTTGCTTCTCCAATGGAATCTTTCTACAGATAATCCACAGACATTGAAGATCATTTTTCCAATCAGTTTAAGGCTATGGGTTCCTCCCTCTTACCAAGTGACAAGACAGCTAGAATCCTGATACATACAGGCTACTCACAAGCTACAAAGAACCTCCAAGTCACAAAGATAACACAAACGCCAATCGCTGGAAATGGATCGCACATTACCTAATATTTAACTAAACATCAGCCCAAGGGGAAACCTAACCAGCAAAATCAGATGCTCGAATTTTATAAGTCTTACATTGTACACACAATAAGAAGAACCCCTGAAATAATCTTAGAGGTTAGTGCAGCATTTACTCATTCAATAAGTACATTCACCTAAGAGGCCTCCAATTTTACCTGAACCACTATTATTGTACATACCACCAAGAAAAAAACAACTCCCAATTAACCTGCCATTGATTGTGAAGTGTATCCCAATTTCAGAGTGAATAAACTAAAAAAATGTGTTTCTTGGAATATGTAATTTATAAAATAGTGCCCACTGTGTACAAGACAATACACTAAAATGTGCTACAGATACAACAGCGAACAAAACAAACCTGGGCCAAATCCTCACGGAGCTGACACCCAAGTGAGAGAGAGGGCGGCCGAGCACGAGGTGGGCTAAGATCCGGCTAGCTCAGGCCCACACTCGGCTGCGGGGAAGAGAGTGTTACACAACAGCACAGGTCCAAATAAAGCACTGTCAGTGGAGCTCCAGAAGCCTCAACAGGAAAAGTAAATGCACCACTCTTCACACAAGAGAGAAATTAAACCTAGGGAGCTGAGCACGTGGAGCGTAAGGAAAAAAGGAAGAAGAAAATGCAGAGATGGAAGGTAGCCACAGACACTGGGTTACTGGATGTAGCCAGTAATAAGCCTCAAGAGATGACATATTGGGTCATTGGGAAAGTCATGACACATTTTTGCATTAAAAAAATGGAAAAACACCTCATGATTTTCCCAACCACCTAATACTATTCAGGAGAAGAAAGCTAGATTTTAGAAGAAATACACATTTCACTCTACTCTGTAAATCATAGCCAACATCAACTAAACATAAAAATCTGTCTACAAATGAGCCATTAACTTTCTGTGGTAGAAAAATGTAAGGGTGTACAGGTGTGTGGGGAAGGGTGTGTTTTACAGTAACATACAAGAGAAATCTATCCTTAGGGTACTCAAGAAAAAAATTCACCTGTTCTGACTCCTCAGTCTCATGGGCTCTCCCAAGCTCCGGTGACTCTCTGACACTCTCAACCTTCTTATCCTCGGATTCCACTCTCAACTGTGCCTCCTCTTCTTCATCGCTGAACAGCAAAGGTGGAACCTCAGAGATGGTCTCTTTTTTCTACCAAAAGAAGAGTAGACAACATCAACAATTACAAAGTACCTGACCACATGGCTATGTACAGAATATGTCGGAACCAGTTCCCCTAGGGGGTGAGCTAACTGCTGTGGTGAAAGGGGACAGGACAGTGGAAGTGGCGCCAACAGGGAGAGGCAACACGCACTACTGCCTTGGACTTCTGGACATGGCACTTCACGGATTCTGCCACCACAATGCCTACTTCTGCCTCCTTGTGTCTCCCCGTACTGCCCTCGCTCGGGTTCTCCCCTCTGCCACCCAGACAGTTACTAGTCTCTCTCTGCCCCTCTCCTCTTACCCCTTCAATTGGAAGTCTTCACCCAGACTTGTCTTGTTGCATACTTCGACTCCTGCCCCCAGAGGACACTCTGCATCAGGTAAGGATGATCAGCAGATACCCCAGCACAGCCCTCTACTCATCTGCACCTGGTCAGGCTTTGCTGTCCTAAATCTACCACACACTTCCAGACATCTGCACTGCGCTCCCCTCACACGCCTGCACTGCGCTGCCCTCACACGTCTGCACTGCGCTGCCCTCACACGTCTGCACTGCGCTCCCCTCACACGTCTGCACTGCGCTGCCCTCACACGTCTGCACTGCGCTCCCTCACACGCCTGCACTGCGCTGCCCTCACACGTCTGCACTGCGCTGCCCTCACACGTCTGCACTGCGCTCCCCTCACACGTCTGCACTGCACTCCCCTCACACGTCTGCAC
The DNA here is from genome assembly GCF_000334495.1 of Tupaia belangeri chinensis. NCBI lineage: Eukaryota > Metazoa > Chordata > Mammalia > Scandentia > Tupaiidae > Tupaia > Tupaia belangeri. The sequence continues at coordinate 8,761,078 of NW_006159692.1, forward strand.
TGCACTCCCCTCACAGGTCTGCACTGCGCTGTTCTCACACGCCTGCACTGCACTCCCCACTGCACTCCCCTCACACGTCTGCACTGCGCTCCCCTCACAGGTCTGCACTGCGCTCCCCTCACACGTCTGCACTGCACTCCCCTCACACGTCTGCACTGCGCTCCCCTCACAGGTCTGCACTGCGCTCCCCTCACACGTCTGCACTGCGCTTTGCTGTCCTACCTCCCCTGCGCTCCCTCACACGCCTGCACTGCGCTGCCCTCACACGTCTGCACTGCGCTCCCCTCACACGTCTGCACTGCGCTGCCCTCACACGTCCGCACTGCTCTCCCTCACACGCCTGCACTGCGCTGCCCTCACCCGTCTGCACTGCGCTGCCCTCACACGTCTGCACTGCGCTCCCCTCACACGTCTGCACTGCGCTCCCCTCACACGCCTGCACTGCGCTGCCCTCACACGTCTGCACTGCACTCCCCTCACACGTCTGCACTGCGCTCCCCTCACAGGTCTGCACTGCGCTGCCCTCACACGTCTGCACTGTACTCCCTCACTCCTGCTCACACATCTTTATTGTCTCCCAGCACACGTTTGCACTGTGCTCCCCTCACTCCTGCAGAAGGAAACTCTCCTCGTGTTCCAAGCACAGCCCAGCTCAGCATAACCTTCAGGCTATTTCCCAGGCCTACGAGGTGGAGCATACCGTTGCTGCAGGAGGAGCAGATGCGGGAGGAGAGCCGAACAGAGAGCTTCCACTGTCAGCGTCGTCTTCAAAAAGGAGTGATGCTCTCTGGGTCTTCTTTTGGCTATGCGAACAGAGAGTCAACCCAAGGAGAAATGCAATTTACAAATAAAAACAATTGTCCTTCATGGCTACACCTACAAGAACACACCTACCACCAAAACCGCTGAGTCATCTATTGACTTTACAAGAGTGAAAGCAAACGGCAGAAATTTTTGAAGGAGGGGAAATGTGTCTCCACTATATCAGCCTGTGTCCCTTGTACTTAGAGGAGTCCGGGCCCTCCTCACCTCCCTTTTCAGACACTGCCCACTCAGGGCAGGCACACCGGCTGTCGGTTTGCCAATGCACACAGTCTAAGCACTCACAGGTACAGTGTCCTTTAACCGCTTCCCACGGCAGGGGAAGGAGCAGACGCAGCTGTGTCTACTTCCAAAGTGGAAGGCAGTGGCCACTAGAGGCCACAGGGCCAGAGCCAGCATTAGGACAAGACCCTGTGAACTATTCACTTTTTCATAGTACTTTTATTAAGACTATCTACATAACACAAAATTAATCCCTTTAAAGTAGACTTCTGTGGATTTTAGTATATCCATAATGTTGTACAATCTAAGTTCACAACACTTGTTAACCACAAAAAGGAACCCCTGCCATTAACAACCACTCACTCCCATTCTCCCCACCCTGCGGTCCCTATCAACCACTAGCCAATTTTCTGTCCCTGTGTATTTATCTTTTCTGGACATTGCAAACAACGGATCCACACAATATGCGGTCTTCTGACTGGCTTCTTTCAACTACCTTCATCTTTTCTAGCTCCTTCCCGTGCTAGCACGTACAGGACTCTGCTCTTCCTACTGCTGAACTTCGCCGCGGTCCACTGTACGATTACATATTTTGTTTGTTCAGTCATCAGTTGATGGATTGTTTCCACTTTTTGGTTATTACAAATAATATGATGAACACACACAAGTTTTTATATGAATATATGTTTTCATTTGTCTCGTATATACCTGGCAGTGGGGTTACTGGGTCATGTGGTATCTCTGCGTTTAACACTGAGAGGAAATGCATACCGTTTTCCAAAGCGGCCACACCATATGACCTCCTCCCCAACAGTATGTGCGGGTTCCAATTCCTCCACGTCCTCAGCTACACTTACTATTGCTTGAAAATCTTCTGATGAAAGTCATAAATTCATTCCCAGACACAAAATCTCACAAACAACTTTAGGAACAACTGGTGGCGAAATAAGGATGGAGCAGAGAAGGCATCAAGGAAGCCCCAGTGCACGTGGCTGGTGCCATGTGACTGAGACACGTTTCAGATCACTGAACCGACCACGTGTGGAGGACATGGTACACACGTACACCATGAGGAAGCTCCATGTGGTCTGAAAAATGCCCAACTACAGCGAAGTCACTGCAGGTGAGGAAGGGCTTATCCTGGTGGCTGGGCCCAGACCCTCCCCCATTTCTTCTTCACTTAGGGAAGGCTTCTTACAAGAGGGTCTTATACATCACACTGGACCTTGAAAGAAGCTGGCCGGGTAAGACAGGAAGAAGAGTGACCCAGGAGAGGGCAACAACAATAAAGGAATGAAATCTTTCCCCTTCACTCGTAATACTAAATGGTGACATCTGAGCGCTGACAGGTGCCAGCTAGCGTGCTAAGCATTTCGCGTGTGCATTTCATCTATCTAGCCATCTCAACAAGCTTATGAGACAAGTACCACCATTACTTTTATTTAGCAGATGAGAAAACTGAAGCACAGAGAAGTTAGATAACTTGCAAAACATACAAACTCTAACGGCCAGAATTTAACAGCAGATATGGAGAATCCAGAGCTTACATCCTTAACCAGAGGCTGATACGTTCAGGTATCAAGTCTCATGGGCTTAAAGTAGAAATGACATGTGAAGCGATCACAGTATACAGACAGAGAATACCGAGGTCTTCTCAATCCATTAAATGACGCTTAACCATACCAATGCATAGGATTTATGTGCCCAATCAATTGCCTCTTTAAGTTACTACCATTTAATCAAATTTCAAAGTAATCATTTAAAGCTCTCAGAAGAAAAAAAATTACTTGCAGGGGAGTTATTCTGAATCCATAGTAAATCTAGCAGTGTGTTATAACACTGATATAAATATCCCATCTAATATTCTTACAATGACTCACCTGTCCTTAGCAATAGCAAATAAATCATCTTCATCATCCTCCTCAAAAAGACTTGTCTTTTTCACAGCCTTGGCCTCTTGGCCCTGGACAGTCCCAGAATCCCCAAGTTCTCCCTTGGATCTGTTGTCAGAAGCTGAGTTTGTCTGTGAATCAGTAATATTCCACTGATCCTTAAAACATAAAATATATATTACAAATGCAGTAGCTGGGACCAGCAGATGGCATAATGGCTATGTCACTGGACTCCCATGTAGTTGACTGCAGTTCAAGTCCCAGACCCAGTGGCTTAAACTCATACTAGGCACTTGTGCGTGTGTGCCCAAGATCCCAAGAGGAGAATAGAGAAGGGACTGTGGCATGGCCATCCCCCCTGTGGGGGGGGGATTTCTCGCTTTCTGTCTCTCTGTCCCTCTCTGTCTCTCTGGCGAGCGCACGCACCCTATAGCAAAAACCTCTCCAAAAAAAAAAAATGTTTGTGTCCAAGACTTCTCTTTGAATGTAACAGCTGGGTTCTCTGACTTCAAAGACCTGTTCATGACCTCCACACCTACCACCTGCCATGTTTCTCCCCTTCATGGTTCTGTCCTATGTTAAGACAAGGTAATTTGTAGATCAAAATTATAGAGAGGGATAAGAAAAAAGAGAAATGTAAAAAAATTAAGAATTCTCAACTTTAGAGAAGAATATTATTTTAATTTAAATATCCCAAAACAGACAGCAAAAAAAAAAAAAATGCAAAAGGCACAAGCAACACACAGGTAAACAAAACACAGTGAAAACTGCTAGTAATTTTTAACCACAAAAGTTTAATCTGGCCTTTAGAAAGCATTTAAGGAAATTCGCCCAGGCTACAGTCACCCCTTCAAACCAAGGAACTGCAAAACACCTGTTCAAGTGGTCCTTTGTTCTCTGTGAATCAAAGCTGTGGAGGCCAGGGCAGGTTGGACGCAGTCTCACACCATGTTATAACATGTATGTACCTACATGTACGTGCCTACAGTTTATCTACCTCATGCCCTCATGACTTGCCTATAATATTAAGAACTAATTATTGTAACACACAAGGGTGTTTAATGCTTAGGATTTTTTATTTTTTGAGAGGTTTTTGCTATAGGGTGTGTACACTCACCAGAAAGACAGAGAGACAGAAGGAGAGAAGTCGACTCCCAGGGGGGATAGCCACGTTACAATCCCTTCTCCTCCATCCTCCTCTCAGGATCTTGGGCACACACGCACACACGCCTAGTGTGAGTTTAAGCCACGACAGGGTCTGGGACTCGAACTCCCATGGTCAGCTACATGGAAGTCCAGCGACATAGCCATTATACCAACTGCTGGTCCCGATTTATTTATTTATTTATTTATTTATTTATTTATTTATTTGTTAAAGAATTATTTTATTTAACTTTATTATTATATCATTATTTTTCAGTTTAATCAGAGAGAGAGAGAGGTAGTGAGAAAGCAAGCCACCAGGTCCGAGACTTGAACCGTGGTCAGCCATGTGGGAGTCCAGCGCCTTTAACCACCACTCCACTTGCCGGCCCTATATTTTTTTTTTAAAGAAAGATGTTTGCTGTAAGGTGTGTGCACTAACCAGAGAGACAAAGAGAGAAAAGGAAGTGAGAAATCACCCCCCTCCCTACGAAGGATGGCCATGCCACAATCCCTTCTCCTCCATTCTCCCGTGGGATTTTGGGCAGGCATGCACACACACACACCTGGCATGAGTTTCAAGCTGCCACGTCTGGGACTCAAACCACAATCAGCCATGTGGGAGTGCAACACCTTATCCACTATGCCACCTGCTGGCTTCAATGCTTAAGATTTTTTAATAGCTTGATATCTGAAGTTTTTCCCACAGATAAATCTGAACGGTAGCTAAGCCATATTCACCAATGACTTCACTACATGTGTTTAGATGAAAATGGAAATGATGTGAAGACTCCTACAATAAAGAAGTTATACTTGCATAGACTACTCCTCCCACGTCGAGCTATTCTAAATTAATGAGATACAACAGTCATTTAACAAGATAACGCATAACTGATAGGGCAGAGGACATGTTACCCCCAAATACAGCACCTTGGCATTTGAGAAAACCAGAACAGGGACATCTCTCTGACCGTGTCCTTGTCCTTTTCTCCTGACACAGGCCATAAATGAAGGTCACAAGAACTTCATTCTAAAGATATGTATATCCTCCTCATACCTGGAAGGAAAGATGGGCCTCATGTCTGAAGACTTAGAGAAGAATCTGACCAAAGTAGCCTGAAGGGGTAAGTTCCCCAGTTAATTACCATTCGATCATACCCCTTTTGGACCAGTCATGGGTTCTCCACTTCTTCGACCAATAATGCCTATCCACTTCTTCATCAGACTTAGCAAAAATATACATGTGTTTCCATTCTCTGGGTCTCCATTTCTGAGGGCTCCCATAGCAGGTGAAACTTACCTTACATGAATACTGAATGCACGCATTTCTCTTGTTATTCTGCCTGTGTATTCAAGGACTGCAGCCATGAACCGTGTGATGAGTTGGTGTCTGCCCCACAAATTTGAATTAGCATATGCTATAGTTTGGGGGCCATACTCATTCTTAACTGTTTTGAAAAGATTATTCCTTAACATATTTCACTAAATATATTTTTTTAAAAAAAAAAGTCATTTTTGAGGGACCAGCAGTTGGCATAATGGCTATGTCACTGGACTCTCATGTAGTTGACCATGGTTCGAGTCCCGGACCTAGTAGTTTAAAAACATGCCAGGCACGTGTGCGTGTGTGCCCAAGATCCCAAGAGGAGACTGGAGGAAAAGGGATAGTGGCTGGCCATCCCCCCAGGGGTGTAATTTCTTGCTTTCTGTCTCTTTGTCTCTCTCTGCCTTTCTGGTGAGCACACACACACCCTATACCAAAAACCTCTAAATAAATAAATAAATAAAGTCACTTTTTGTGAACATCTTTGGTTACTAAACTTCACTAGATATACGGTAGGTAGTAAATAAAAAGTGTTCAGGATAACTGTAAGTCTTTTTTTTTTTGAGAGGTTTTCGCTATAGGGGACGTGCGCTCGCCAGACAGAGAGAGACATAGAGACAGAAAGCGAGAAATCACCCTCCAGGGAGGATGGTCACACCGCAATCCCTTCTCCTCCATTCTCCTCTCGGGATCTTGGGCACGCACACACACGCGCCCGGTGTGAGTTTTAAGCCACTGGGTCCAGGATGCGAACCGCGGTCGACTATGTGGGAGTCCAGCGACATAGCCATTATGCTAACTGCTGGTTCCAACTGTAAGTCTTAAATCCTTTCCTTAAGAGAGATCTTAGCCCACACCTACCTCCTCATCACTACTGAACAATAAGGCAGATGCTTTCTTTCTGGATGGTTCAAGGGGTTTTGCTTTCTCTTGACTCTGAGTTTGCAGAGATGCAGTCTGCTTCTTAGCAGCTGTAGCCCCAAAAAGATTATCCTAAAAAACAAAAAAAAAGGAAGAAAGATGTAACTTCATACATATAAAATAGAAATAGTAAGATATTTTACATTTTCAGACTGTTAAGGAATAAGTCTCTAGCCGTACAAAATATAACTCCTTTGGAGAAGGAAAACACAATCACAAAATGCTAGTAAACACACTCTCCAGCCTTTCTTACTGCACTTTCCACCCGTGGCCAGGAACAGACAACCACAGCGTTTGAAGACAGCAGAGCTGGGAGGCAGCAGGAGGAAGCACCAGGTCACAAGATCGAAGAAGACCTGCAGCCCTCTAGTCCTCCTGTGGGAGGCCCCTCTTTGCTCATGGAGCCTGAGGAGGCTGAGCCTGTGAGTGGCATGAGAGTCCCTACAGCAAATAGCAGCTCACACTTCTCTACGAATTATAACCCAGAGCAATGGATGTAAGGAAAGAACTGAGGCTTTCTTCATTCTTTTACACCTAAGACAGGCACATACCTGGAACACAGGGAAGGCATGACTTGCTTCTAGTGAAGTTTAAAGAGATAATATGAGGTCAAATACTAGTTTACTAAACAAATGTCTGGTGTACTAAGGGCTGATTTTTACAGTACAAGGCATCTGTAAATTCTTTTATAGACAAACACTCCAAAAGCATCTATATTAAGGTAGTTTTATTACAGTACCAGAAACCACCAGGGGGGCTGCGCCTGTTAGGCTGGAAAAGCCCTTAACAAATGCTACGGCAGGTGAGGCAGGTGAATGTACAGATCAATGAAAGGAGCCTGTAAGGAGCTGTGGTGAGGCGGGAAAGGCCACGAGAACAGTGGCTGGTGTCTAGTGGGGATACTAGGGACACCGTGCTAGCATTCACCATGCACGTGCGGTTCACGTTTGTTACTGTTTCAGCTGCCACAACCCCATTCACTATTACGCCACAGGAGAGTCAGAAAGGTTATGTTACTTGCTCAAGGTCCCTGGTTTACAACAGCGGGAGCCAGAATATGAACCCAGGGTCTGATGCCAAAGTCTGTGAGCTTAGCCACCATGCAATACTACATAAGGTTCAGGTTTGCTGTGTCTTCTCAATTTTTCTCCCTCACTCTGCTCTCTCCATCCAAGGTCAGGACAAGGCTTTCTTCTCCTTTCTACCCCAACTTTATCCAAGACATGCTTATGGATCATTGAGTATGATAAAGACCGTCCTCTGAAACAGTGGTCTGCAGCCTCCCTGGCATCAGGGATGGCTCGTGGAAGACACTACCTCCGTGGACTTGTGAGGTGGGGAGGGTGGTGTGCCGAGATGACCCAGTCGCACCACATCCACCCTGCACCCCATCTCCACCATGGCCACATTACAACACACGATGAAATAATCACACGACATCAGGGCTCATGCTCCAGGAGAATCCAGCACCGCTGCTGATCCAACGGGTGCTGGAGCCCAGGCAGCGCCATGAATGATGGGGAGTGGTGCAAACACAGAGGAAGGCTCACTTGCTCGCCCACCGCCCACCCGCTCTCTAAGCTGACAGGCACCGGCCAGCAGCCCAGCTCCCAAGAGGCCATGGAGCATGGCCTGCGAATTGGAGACTCCTGCTCTAAAAAGTATTTTCAAAAGCGTATTTTTAAAAATGAAATGTGGAAAGCCCTCTACAAGAACTGGGTGAAGAGTCTAATTTCCTACCCATTGTACAGCTAGGAACACTATGGAGGAGTCGCTAAAGCAGAATAGAAATGTTTTCACTCTATAAGCCTCGGGGTGCCTGACTACTTCCCTTTCACCTTTCCTACTGCACGAGCCTCTGGCCATACAGTTACATCCACCACATCCTCCTCCTGATCGAGGTTAAGTACCCAGGGTCTGCCATCACAGTGCTCACCTCTTCATCTTCATCATCGAACAGGGAGACCGACACAGGGGGCTTGCTAGGCAGCGAAGATGCACCTTTTAACTTACTCGTGTTTTGAGAAGAAAACAAATCCTGTTGGACAGAGATCAAAGCTGTTGTTAACGGCGTGTTCTGGTTTTTAAGCATTGGCCATATAAACCGTGAAAGACCAGAATATGAGGGCTGCCTCGTGCTTGGTTTTCCCGTCAGAGAAGGCAGCTCAGACAGAGTCCTTAAAGAGACAGGCCTGTGTTTCTTCAGTGGCCTCCCTGGACCCCACAGGCTTCTATACCCCCACCTGAATGATGTAAGGCAGGAAGAACTTTTCTGATAAATGTCCAACTATGCTAAAAACAAACAAAAAGGAAGTGACTTCCTTTTCTGTCTAAAGTTGAAGAGATTAAACAGATTCAGTCATTGAAACAGGCTAGAGTCCCAAATTACTGCATCTACATATCTTTTATTTATAACAGAAACATCTCTCCTAAGAGTATGGTATTTCCTTTAAATAAGTAAAAATTATATTTTAATTCAAAATACTTTCTGTTCTATATGGATGATAACTATGAGATATTGCGAACCAAGAAAAGACCTCTAGATTCCAAAGAAATTTCAAAATGTTATAAAATGTCAGCCTTGGGCAGGCCTGGAGCTTGGGAGTTAAGCCCTGTGCACTGTGGCACAGCCAGATCCCACAGTTCGAATCTTGGACTCAGTAGCTTAAAAATAACACTGGGTGCATGTGCACATGTGCCCCAAATCCTGGTAGGACAGAGAAATGGAGGAAAGGGGACTGCAGCATGACCACGCCCACTGAAGGCTGCTTTCCCTCCCCTGTATATCTCTCTAGGGAGAACACACTCTGGCAATAACAAAGACAACATAAAATGTCAGCCTATACTGCAAAGGAAGATCCTTGAACTGAATCACACAAGTCAGAAACAGAAAATAGGACTATTCTTCCCTTGGGAAGAGAAACTTCAATTTGCAAAGGTCAGACAATTAAAAAGAATGAGAACACATTTTCTAAAACCTCTTTGGATAATTTTGAAAATTATGAAATCAGTTGTCTATTCCCTAAATAGATCTAATGAGTTCATTAACCCAGCAAAGTGGGTTTGTCTATGCTCCAGCGTCCTGTAGGTTTGTCCAGGTAGAAGAGGCCATGGGGAGGTGGGTGGGGGGATGACTCCAGCTTTCCATCTCCTGCACTTTACACATCAGCAAAAGACAGGACCCTGTTACTTTAAGAAAACAAAGGCAAAGCAAAGCAAGAATGAAAAACAAGTTTCAGCGTCACAATTTTGATTCCTTAACTGATCCTTCCCTTGGCACTGGGAAAGAAGCCATTTCCATTACCTCGAGCATGTCCCCCCAGATGACTTCGCAGGGCGAGCTTCAGCTCCACCCTTGGGATGCACAGGCAAGAGTGCAGAACTCTTCCTCCTGGCCCCAAGCTGGGTCTCTGACACTGCACAGCTTGACTTCTCCCTGCCTAAGAATCCTGACGGTATCCAATAAAACACTCACTCTGCAATGATGCACATGGGCCGACGCCTTTGGTGGTGGCTTTAAAATGAGTCTGCAAATTCATTTACAGTTCTACCATCAAAAATGGAGGCTAGGGAACCAGCAGTTAGCGTAATGGCTATGTCGCTGGACTCCCACATAGTCAACCGCGGTTCGTGTCCCGGACCCGGTGACTTAAAACTCACGCTGGGTGCGTGTGCGTGCGTGCCCAAGATCCCGAGAGGAGAATGGAGGAGAAGGGATTGCGGCGTGACCATCCCCCCTGGGGGGTGATTTCTCGCTTTCTGTCTCTATGTCTCTCTCTGTCTGTCTGGCGAGCGCACACGCCCTACAGTGAAAATCTCTCAAAAAAAAAAAAATGGAGGCTACAGCACCTCCCCTTGACCCTGAACAGGCTTTATGACTGCCTCGATGTGGCAAAAGGAGCACCACTGACCTCCAAGGCCGGGCTGCAAAAGGTGCCATGGCCTTCAGCCAGCTTCCTCTCAGCACTCTCACTTGGATTCCTGAGACACCACATGAATATGCCAGGAGACTGCATGGAGGGGTGGCCCAGGAGCCCCAGCTGTCCAAGTCACTCCCACCCAGGCATGAGACTTACATGACTCTCAGCCCAGTCACCTCCAGACATGAGACCCTCACTGACAACTGCAGAGCAGAGCCCCGTCAACCTCCAGAGCCGTCAGAGACAACAGATTAGCAGTGCTTCGTACCACTAAATTTTGGAGTGATTTGTTTTATAGCACTAAGTAACAAGAATACCTCCTAAGTCATTGAGACTGCTCACATTTAGTTTTTTAAATCTAGTTGACAATTACCAACCACTGAATTAGAGACAGGACATGGGGGACACAAGCAGGAAATGAAACGTCCCTGCTCCATGCTGCTTGTTCTGTTGGGAGGACAGACAACGGGCAAGTAAACATACACCATCATGGGGCGATGAGCACCGCGGGAAACAATGACACAGAGTGCAGGCAGGAGTGCAGCGGGGCGTATGCTGCAGACCTGCTGTTGTGTGCAGGGTGGTCAGGAGAGGCCTCCCAGAGAACAGGAGGGGTGAGGATGTGAGCGTGCAGATTCTGGGAAGGGCGCAGAGCCAGTCCAAGACCCCAAAGTGCAGGGGTGCAGACAGTGAGGAAGGGAGGCGACAGCAGGGAGCATGTGCCTCGGGCATCAATGGTTTGGCTTAACTGGACTCGGCTAGCTCCACGTGTATGGCAGCCTTCAGTGACATACAGGCCTCGCAGGTGTTGTTTATGTCAAGGGGAATCACTGCACTGCCAGAGAGCGCCACGTTCATCCTGGCTGTGGGTGCAAAGCTACCCACGAGAGCTTAACCAGAGTCCACAAATGCTTGAAATGATATATAAACTTCTGCCATGGCCGGTATTTTTCCGTGAAGGGGACTTATCATTTCCCATTACATTCTCACACAGGCCTCCTATCCCCTAGGGTAGTAGCCTCAAATTAGTTGTAAAAAGACCTCGGCCTGAGGGAGTCAGAAACAACAGTGATGCTCGGGAAAGCTGTCCTAGCAGGCCTGGGAAGACTGAGGCAGTCTGTGAGCCAGGGCCACCGCAACTTGTGACCAGTCATGACTAGATGGCAAGCGGAGCCCGAACACTCAGCATCGTGGCACTGAGCCCACTACCGAGTCAGTGGAGTGGCCAATAAAGGAAGCAGCTGACCTTCACCATGGCATGAGCGCCCCACCACCCTGCAGACTCTCAAACAACCAAAGACTGGGGCATCTGGAAGAAAAATCCTCCTCTAAGAGATGCAATAGATTTAAGCCCCAAACTGGAAAGGCCCGTCTATGTATCACTTTCTGAAGACTGTATATTCTGAAGATTATTTTCAAAGAACTGTGGAACTTAACAAAAAGTCTTCTACCTCTACCTAATTCAGAAATCATTTCCAATGTCACGCTCACAAACTAACATCCAGAATAGAAAGAATTCCATACCTCAGAGTCCTCTTCATCTGAAAATAAACCTTTTTGAATCTTGGTCTCTGGCAAGAGCTTGACATTCTTGCTAGGAGGAAGGGCAACCTGTGTTGGGAAAAATAAAAATGAAGATCAACAGCTAAGATAAATGGAGGGCAAGCCGGTGGCACGGTGGCTAAGGCTGCTGAATCCCACGTGGCCAACAACACAGGTGAGTCGTGACCCAGTAGCTTGAAAAACATGCTGAGTGCATGTGTATGTGTGGCCAAAACCCCGAAAGGAGAATTGAGAAGGGACCGTGGTGTGACCATCCCACATGGGGGATACTTTCTCACTTTCCTTCTCTCTCTCTGACCCTCTGGTGAGCCCATATGCCCTCAAGCAAATTAGAAAAAAAAAAAAAAGTAAGCTATCTGGAAATGAGGATTTACTCAACCATTCTTTATTCAGAAAATGTACTGAGCCTCTGCTACCATAAGGTGCAATGCCATGTACCAGGGGATAAAGATGCCGTGGACTTTGGGTGTGTTTAAAGTTCACACAGAGAATTAAAACAAAGAGAGAAGTATCATTAGAAAGAATTTCAAAGCCAGTTTATGTTATGAAAAGGAGAAACAGTTCCTTGAGACAGTGCTGTGCTTAGGACAGACGAGGCCTGGATGTGGGGAGATGACACGGGCAAGAACGCTCCAGGTAGAGGGAACGTGTGAGGAGAGAGGAGCGAGCTCCAGCAGAGGGTGTGGGACAGACTGCCGAGGCCGAGCGGTGCACCAAGGGGACGTGTGCGACTAGAAATGGGGTGGAAGGGAGGCTGTCCTCGGAACCTGACCTTGCACCTGGGCGGAGGACTGACAGGAGCACTCTCAGGGCTGTCACACACCCAGGCACTGGCTCATCTGTCAGCACTCTCCATGACTGCCTGAGGGCTGGGCCTTGGGTGGTGGGCAGGGGAAAGTCCAGGTTCCAGAGCAAGCATAGGATATGATGAGGGTGCTTCAGAAAAAGGAGGGCTCAGACTGTGCAGGACAGAGCAGAGGGCGGTAGTCTGAAGAGCTTAGACTGATGGGTGGCCACTCCCTGGCCCAGTACAGGTCTGTCTCCACATCAAATCACATCAGGTTGTTGGGTAAGTCATGATGCGCTTTTTATGCAAGAGTATTATGATGGTATTATCTGTTACCAGTATTATGAAGGTAATGGGTAGAACCCACCATCCCACGCAATACTAAAATGGGAGGACGGGCCAGAGAGTGGGACAGCAGGAACGCAGCTGAACCCAGTGGGAAGGTCTCTGGTTCACATCCGGGGGCCTCCCTGCACACGTCAGGAATGCAAAATGCAAGCCACGGACTGCGTGGCTGGATCTGGAAGTGAACTGAGGCATGAAGATCCTGTCAGGTATGCCTACTTCCCTATCTCTCTCTATCAGAAGAAAAAAGAAACTTAAAAAAAATGTAAAAATGGGAGGAAGGAGGAGAGAACACTCCTCCACTCAGGGATGCCAGCTAGTAAATACCGAAAACAGAATTACAAAAACATGTGCTGTGCCCCTAACAGTGTAACTGGCTTAGGAAAAGACCATCAGTGGATATTAAAGCCACTGAGCAGATGGCTGGTCTCCTCTCCAAGAGGAGAACGGAGGAGAAGGGACTGCAGCGTGGCCATCACCCCCAGTGGGGTGATTTCTCACTTTCTGTCTATCTGGCAAGTGCACACACCTAATAGCAAAAAAAAAAAAAAAAACCACCTCTTAAAATAAAACACTAAGCAAAAGGCTAGTAGAGAACAGAGTATTCACAGCATCAGTGTCATTTTAGATGTCAGTTTATTCACGACAAAGAGGCATCTTTCCAATGAACCAACGTGTTGGGTGCAATTTTAACTAGGTAACTAAATAGTCACCGCAGGCGATGGTGGGCCTCGTGTGTCTTGGGAGATGACGCAATGGGAATGGTAAGTACATGACTTTGCCTGCCTCTGTTTTTGCCAAAAAATGCTTAACTTGAGGTAACTGCAGGAAAATAATCAGGCAAATTCACGACGTGACATATTCTGCAAGACAACCAGCTGGCCAATAAAAAGAAAAGTGGGGATGCAGTTTTAAATGAAAAGGATACCAAAGAGACAGACAACCAAATCAATGCAGAAACGCTGTCTGGATGGATTTCTTTAAAACAAAAACTAAATAATGCTACCAACGGCATTCTTAGGATGAGAAAAAAATCAGAATATGAGCTGTGTACAAGATCCTTTTTAAGTCAGTAGTGCATTTGTGGGGTGTGACATTATAGTGGACAAACTGGAGTGATTTAAATATGGGCTAGAATCAGATTCTACTCCAGAATAACTGTTCATCTCAGAGCTGTTAACGTTCACTGAAATATCATGGTTAAAACGTCCTGATGACAACTTCCTTGCAAATAGTTCAGAAAAATAAAAAACATACAGAAAGGTCCAGATACAGAGAAGACTTAGCAAGATCCTGGCAACTGCTCAGTGGGCTGGGTAAAACAATGAGCAGAAGGCTAGTAGAGAACAGAGTATTCACAGCATCAGTGTCATTTTAGATGTCAGTTTATTCACGACAAAGAGGCATCTTTCCAATGAACCAACGTGTTGGGTGCAATTTTAACTAGGTAACTAAATAGTCACCGCAGGCGATGGTGGGCCTCGTGTGTCTTGGGAGATGACGCAATGGGAATGGTAAGTACATGACTTTGCCTGCCTCTGTTTTTGCCAAAAAATGCTTAACTTGAGGTAACTGCAGGAAAATAATCAGGCAAATTCACGACGTGACATATTCTGCAAGACAACCAGCTGGCCAATAAAAAGAAAAGTGGGGATGCAGTTTTAAATGAAAAGGATACCAAAGAGACAGACAACCAAATCAATGCAGAAACGCTGTCTGGATGGATTTCTTTAAAACAAAAACTAAATAATGCTACCAACGGCATTCTTAGGATGAGAAAAAAATCAGAATATGAGCTGTGTACAAGATCCTTTTTAAGTCAGTAGTGCATTTGTGGGGTGTGACATTATAGTGGACAAACTGGAGTGATTTAAATATGGGCTAGAATCAGATTCTACTCCAGAATAACTGTTCATCTCAGAGCTGTTAACGTTCACTGAAATATCATGGTTAAAACGTCCTGATGACAACTTCCTTGCAAATAGTTCAGAAAAATAAAAAACATACAGAAAGGTCCAGATACAGAGAAGACTTAGCAAGATCCTGGCAACTGCTCAGTGGGCTGGGCCGTTATTCAGATGTTCCTCGTGCTCTTCTTTCAGCTGCCTGCAGTCTGAGGGTTTTCAGCCTAACCGGGACAAGGAGCAGAACCTCCTGGGTTCCGAGGAGGTAACGAGACACCTGGGCGCCGCCCTTCGTTCCTTCTCCCCTCTGCTCACCTTTCCTTCTGCTCTTGCTTTCCTCTCATCTGTCTGGTTCGCAGCAGCTCCCGGCAAAGCTGCTTTTTCTCTGAACAGCTCTCCGTCGTCCTCGTCAAATATGTCCGTAGTGGATCTGACTTTGTCTTTAAAAGACACCACAGCAGAATTACACTAAGATCAAAAATCCTGCCAGTAAGTTCGTAGATTAGAAGTGCTTTTCAGGCTGGCCCTATGGCTCGTTGGTTTAGAGTCAGATCCCACATGGCTGATCCCAGTTCAAATCCTGGCCCCAGAGGCTTAAAAAGCATGTGAGGTACGCATGTATGTGTGCTGCAGATCCTGACAAGATGGAGAAATGAAGAAAAAAGAATTGCTTCATGACAATTCCCCATTGGGGGAGCTTTCTCCTCATCCCCACCCCATAACCCTCACTAATCCCACTTTCTTATAAGGTATAAATAAATAGTAAGTGGAACTATTACTTTCCTTTGGAATTTTTCAAAGAGTACAACTGCCGCTCAAACGAACCATGGGGCAGTTTAACCACCTGGCTGCCACACTCCTCCAAGCCAGCAGTTTCCCTTGTTAGGGTAGCTTGGACTGGCTTAAAAGGTAGAGACCAACAGAAAGAACAACCCATGAAAAGGCCACCAACTCAACTGTTGTAGGAATCTGAGAAGTGAGGGCTAGTTCGTACTTAAAAAAAAAAAAATCAAAACTATACAGAAGCAACAAAAGCAAATACTGAAATCTCCTCATAACTCTACTTGCCCTCCCTGGTATACACACTACTACTTCCCCAGGGGACATAGAACGTACTGACTTTAGTTATTCAGAAGTAAGCCTACACATTTTGAGACAATCTGAACACTGTCTTACACTTCTGCATGTTCTACTTTACACACCCAGAATGTGCCCTCGAGGTGACATGCACTGGCCTCACTGACTAGGAGAGCCCAACTACCCTGCTGACGGGTTCCTGAGTGGCTTCCAACCTCTCCCTACAAGCCCTGCTGCACTGAATGGGGTATGTGTCACCAATGAGTGGATGTCCCAAGAGACCAGAACTTGTCAAAGAAAGCAGCATCGACTTGTTTCTAAGTCTAAATCAACTCCCAAGGACACGTACTGAGTGAGGCCCTTTGGAGGCACGAGGCACTACCACCTGCAGTCACTGTCGCTTATCTGTCCAGATCCGATGACTCTGTTTGTCCTCCTTCTGAAATAACAAGACTCGGGACCAGCAGAGAGTATAATCACTGGACTCCCACATGGCCGACCACGGTTCAAGTCCTGGGCCCGGTGGCTTAAAACTCTCACCAGAGGCATGTGTGTGCATGCCCAAGATCCCAAGAGGAGAATAGAGGAGACGGATTGAAGTGGGGCCATTCCGCCTGGAGGGGGGTGATTTATCACTTTCTATCTCTCTGTGTCTCCAGCAAGCGTACCCTATAACAAAAATCTCTCTTAAAAATAAAGTTAATTTAATAAATAGATAAAATAACAAGGCTATTATATTCCTTCATGTTTCCACTTCTACCGTATGTTTATACCCAACGCTAGAAAAGAATGGTAAGAATGGCTTCATCCATCCCTATGCCATCCTTTCCTTCTCCAAGCTGGTGAGACTTACAGGCACCTTAGTCATCCACCTTTCCATTCAGGAAAAGCACTTACTATGTCTAAGTCTTGCTACTCTAAGTATGAGTCACAGACCAGCGATTTCTGCCCACCAGGGAGCTTGCTAATAATGCAGACTTGGGCACCCCCCTACACCCACCGAATCATCTTCGTTCTGAGGAGCCTCTGGGAGATCCAACTGGGAATTAACAAATGACTCATCTGGAGGAATGACTTTATGAACATACTGTCTTAAATTTGAGAGAAGAAATGAGCACACCAAAGTGGCCTAGGGGCTGAAAATCCCCTTGGAAAGGGGTATCCCCTTCCCCCAGGGAAAGGTCAAGAACACCTGAACCCTTTGGGAGACAGGAGACAAGCTAAAGGTTAAGCACCTAGAACATGACATTATGCTCATGTAATTTACTAAGGGCTGCTGGGAGAAAATAGGATTAAACTTACTCTGTAATTTCAAAGGTCAGAACTAGAAATTTTGAGCAGAAATTATAGGAGAAAAGATTCCAGCTCTCTATAAGGAAAATCATCTTAGCAATTAGTTTCTAGAACAGAAAATATCGGCTCATAAAACGGAGACCTCCAAGACACCATAACTAAGAACAGCTGAGACAACCCGAGGACAAGGACGCCTGAGCAGGGCTCTGAGACGGCCAGAAGCAGAACGAGGCAGCTCAGTCCTTCCTAAGCAGCCCTCTTCTGCTGGCTCCCATCCCAGGAACAGAGGCTAGAACTGGTACCTGTCTTGGAAGGTTTGCTGCGTGAGGCCGAGGCCGCAAAAAAGTCATCGTCATCATCGTCATCATCAAAAAGGCCGGCAGGAGCTGGGAGGCCTGGGCTTTTCCCTGGAATGGGCTGCTCCATCTTCTGGGGCTCCTCGAGAGATGCAGTAGAGGTGACACCAAACACATCAGTGTCCCCTGGGGTAGAAGAACAGGACAGTCACAGCTGTGAGCCAGTGTGGGGCCCCCGACTTCATGAGGAAACCAGTACCACCCACCAAGAACCTTTAGTTTTAGTTCATCCACAAAACACATTAACAGGGCCCAATAACTTCCACCCATTCCTGCTATAGGAGGTCCTACACCACAGAATCACCTGGGCACTCAGAAACAAAAATGTCAAGGCAGCTGATTTCTAAGAGAATATGCACTAACATCAGTCAACGAGCTCCTTCTGTGAGTTGTTTGACGCCCTCTGAAGCTCCCAGAACCTCCTAACTCCCCAGGCAGTCCTTAGAAGATGACAATTTAAAAAAACGATAAAACAGTTATTTATATAGAAAACAACAACAACAAAAGTCATGTTACCTAAAAATACAGAAACCGCTCCTGCTGGGATTTTCTTTCCAGGTTTGGAGGATGAAGATTCTAGAATAAGAAAGAGACGGGACCAGCAGTTAGCATAATGGCTATGTCGCTGGACTCCCATGTAGTCGACCGCGGTTCGCATCCCGGACCCAGTGGCTTAAACTCATGCCGGGCGCGTGTGCATGTGTGCCCAAGATCCCAAGAGGAGAATGAAGGAGAAGGGATTGCGGCGTGGCCATCCCCCCTGGGGATGATTTCTCGCTTTCTGTCTCTCTCTCTCTCGGGCTGTCTGGCGAGCGCACACACCCTATAGCAAAAACCTCTCCAAAAAAAAGGGGGATAACCACATCATGAAGAAAAAACTTCCCTCGTTAAACCCACTTTCCTGAAATGTATGCAACACAACACATGCCAAACAAAGCCCTTTCAAACTGACTTTTCTAAACAAGCCATTTTTGAAATTCTAAGTGTTTTCTTCTCTACCAATAGCCATGCCTTTTTACTCAGGAGTAATCTGAGCCATGATTCTCAACGGAGTATCAGAGACTAGGCAAACAGCAGCAGCGGCCTCGCTGGGGGAAGCCAAGGAAGGTGGACAGCAAAGCGGGAGGCAGGGGCAGGAGCGACTGCGGCTCCTAAAAATAGTTCTAAATTGACCCATCTCCATTCAATGAGAATAAACAGATGAAAAGAGCAGGAATTATCTGAGATAATGATGAAAAAAATGACGACACGGAGGAAAGGAGGGAAATGAGGCGAGTTGCTGACGCTGCAGGTGGACAGCTGAGACTAGACGGCAGCGAGGCAGATATGAGGAGAGTGGTGGCAAGAGAAAGCCCACAGCCGAGGACACAAGGACTGGGAGATGGAGTCGCTTACACCACTAATTCCCGATTCCCAAGAACATCACACAAACCTAGTGGAATACATTTTTTTTAATTTGTGGGGTTTTTTTGGTTTTTTTTTTGAGAGGTTTTTGCTATAGGGCACGTGCACTCGCCAGAAAGACAGAAAGTAAATCACCCCTCAGGGAGGATGGCCATGCATGCACATGCACCCGGCATGAGTTTAAGCCACCGGGTCCAGGACTCGAACCGTGGTCGACTACATGAGAGTCTAGCGACATAGCCATTACACTAACTGCAGGTCCTGTAATTTGTGCTTTTAAAAAACTCCAAAGATGGTTTGATGTACAGCGGACTGGGACATTACTTATCTCTAACTTACATGCAGAATGTTAGAAATGTTTCTTTGAATTAAATAAAAAAGTTCCTTGACACTTCTGTAGAGTACTTTTCCTGTCTGACTTGTCATGAATTCTCTCCTAAGAAAGAGGGAAAACTGATGTGGGTTTGTAGATGACACTCCATTTTCTTCCAAGCCATGAATTAGTAAAAACAAACTACTTTAAAGAGGACCAAGACAAAAACAGTAACTTTCTGCTTAACAAAGAAAAAGGCTTAGGACGACTTCAGGGAGCCATGAGCTCCTGGGCAGAGCCAGTTCTGGGACTCCGTGCACAGGGAGCAGAGCAGGCTGCGGGACCCAGCACCCCTCACCTTCACGAGCAGAGGCGCCAGCTGGCCGCTCCTGGGGGGCTTCCGTGAAGAGGTCACTCTGGTTATAACAAGGCATGTGTCAATAATTCAAAAAGTAGGGAACAACATAGCTGCATCTGTGGATTTGTAAGGCAAAGAATCTGCACAGTTACTGTTCTGCCAGAAAATCAACGCAAAGAAAGGACTGGCGAGGTCAAACCGTTGAATAATTTAGGCCAATCCAGGAATTTAATACAAAAGTGGAAGACAACACGTAAGGTAAGAAACAATCACCTCCTCAAGTAAATTATTCACTATTAAAATTCCATATTGTCGCCCCACCCAACAAACAACGTCAGGATACAATACTGTGATACAGTCTGTGGTTCATAGTTCAGAACATCCCCAAATGTGAAAGCACAGTCACCTTCCAGCAGGAAGCCCGTCTTCTCCCACTGAGGGAACGAAGAGTATGTCTCCTTGTGGGCCCATGACCCCATATGGAGAGCACTGCTGGGTACCACTGACTCACCTCCTCATCCTCATCATCAAACAGTCCCTTCCCTCCACTGAACAGGCCACCTCGAGAGCCAAATGGCGAGAAGTCTTCATCAGTCAGCTTCGGGGGTGCAAATAAGTTGTCTTCTTCATCTAATAGACAGAGTTTTGCAGGCAGAGTTAAAGACGGTTCTGAAACCCAAATCCCAGGGTTAGCCTCCACAGCACCTCCAAGACGGCACAGTTGACCTAGCCATATCTAACGAGGAGTACTTTTATTTGAGTTTCAAATTAAAAAACCACTGACCAGACCTGCAACTCTCTCAATAGGCTCTCTGGGCTCCCCTACTCTCAAGTCTGTAAGTGCCTGAAACACAGAGTAAACTCTTTAACAATCTCCCTTCATCTAGACTTTCATTTCCACATTCAGGACCCAGGCCCCCAGAATCTGAGGGAAGAAAAGAAAGACTAAACAAAGATATCTGCAGAATGACAGTCACGATAGAATCCAACGGACATTACTGTTCAACATAAAAGAGCCTGAGGCCTGTCAGTGGTGAGTTGGTTGAGGTGGCTGGATCTCACATGAGACCATGCAGTCTGAGTCCCAGACCCCACGGCTTGAAAACATGCCGGGCACTTGAGTGCATATACTCAGAATCCTGGGAGGAGAAGGGATTGCGATGTGGCCATCCCCCGCCCTGTCAGGAGGTGCTTTCTCACTTTCTCTCTGTCT
Organism: Tupaia belangeri chinensis; assembly: GCF_000334495.1. NCBI lineage: Eukaryota > Metazoa > Chordata > Mammalia > Scandentia > Tupaiidae > Tupaia > Tupaia belangeri. The sequence goes on from NW_006159692.1 coordinate 8,781,935, forward strand.
CTCTCTCTCAGGTAAGTGCATAAGCTCTACAGCTAATTTTTTAAAATAAATAAATTTTAAAAATAAATTTTTAAAAAGGGCCTGATATATGCTTTATGACAACAAATGCTAACAATTCCTAGTTTCTATACTGCTAGAGAATTTTAAGGCAGGTAATGATCACTACAAAATCTAACAGTTCAGATCTTCACAGGCATTATCACTCCACAGCCACCTCTTCTCCCAGAACCCCAAAACATGTTCTTAGCTTTTTTTCTAAAGAATCACTTTATTTTATTTATTTATTAGTATTGCTATTTTAATTTGACCAGAGAGAGACAGACTCAGAAAGAGAGGGAAGAAGGAAAATGAGAAAGCAAACTACCAGGTCTGGGACTCAAACCACAGTCGACCATGTGGGAGTACAGTGCCTTAACCACCATGTCACTTGCTAGCCCACAGCTCTTAGATGTTTTAAAAAAGTGAACACAGACCATTTGTCAGCATTGAGAGAGGCATTTTATAAATTATATAAACAACATTCCCGAGTCAAAAAAATAAAATTGAAGGAAAAAGCCTACCATCTGAAGGAGTTCTCCTTTCCCTCTTCTCTTTCAATGTTTTCTGAGGTTTCGCTTCACCTGAAGGTAAAGTTTAACAACTATTACAGCTTTAATGGTGCTCAGTCCACCCTTCATATACAGCACTGGCTCATTAACTCCTCATACATGTCCAGCACCCTCATGACTCAGCTAAAAACGAGAAGTTCACCTCCGCGTCCCCACTCCACCAGAGCATAGGCGCTACACTGTCTCTGAGAGAGGCAGGTTCCACCTACACATCAAGGTCATGTGCACACCAGGGCTGTACGTACCAAAAATCAGTTCTATTTTTCTACCTTCTGGAATAACAAGAACATACTGCATCATATGTTCTCAGTTACTCAAAACATAGGAGTAAATATTAAGCCACAGGTTCTTTTTCTTTTAGTGGAGAGGTTTTTAGCTATAGGGCACATGCACTCACCAGAAAGACAGAGAGAGAGAGAGACAGAAAGCGAGAAATCACCCCACAGGGGGGATGGCCACGCCACAATCCCTTCTCCTCCATTCTCATCTCGGGATCTTGGGCATGCACACACACGCACCCAGCGTGAGTTTAAACCACCAGGTCCAGGACGCGAACCGTGGTCGACTACATGGGAGTCCAGCGACATAGCCATTATGCTAACTGCTGGTCCCAAGCCACAGACTCTTAATCTGGTGTCCATGGTTCTCTGAGGTACCTATGAAGCCCTGAAATTGTGTGTAAAATGCTATATCGATGTGTACACGTACAAGCTTTTCTTGTGGGGTCCACACAGTTACCCAAAAAGAGTTAGGAACTACAATTTTAGTCTCTTACACCTTAGTAATTAAAAAAGGAACTCCACCCTGAGTAAAGCCAACAGACAGCCCTGCGCTTCACTGACCACCTGCTAGTGCTTTACAGGTCACGCGTTCACAGCACCTGGGCTCACCTGTCGGCTGCTCTTCGGCTCGGCTCCCAGCATCCCCCTTGATCCGAGCTGCCAGCTCATCAGCAAATGACGTAGGTCTGTTTCTTTTCTACAGGCAGAACAGACCAAAAGAGTCACTTTTTTTTGTAGTAAATTAGCACAATATACTTTTGAACATCTAATAAAATTATATAAACAGCAGCAAATATATTAAACTGAGAACAAGATAGGGTTTCATTAAATTAAACATTTGCACCCTATACAGCTCACCTGAGGAACACGACTCATACACTGTTCCTTCAAAGGCAGATACCCTTTATCTCTTTCTCTTTAATATTTCACTGTAATACTTGAAAACATAAATGAGAAACTAGCATGAGGTACATAAGAGGAGGAGGAAGGGGAACACTAGGGTCTTACAACTCTTTATCTTAAATCTTAGTATATTCTGGGCTGGCCCCACGGCCATGTAGTTAACGGGAGCCAGATTCCTCATGGATGACAATTCAAATCATGGCCCCAGGGGCTGTACAAACACCCCAGGTGCATGTGGCAAGCCCAAAATCCCAGCAGGGAAAAATGGAGAAGGAACTGCAGTGCGACCGTGTCCCGTGCAGGGGAAGGGGCTTTCTTGCTCTAGTTTCCTCTCCCTTTCTTCCTCTGGCAAGTACACATGCCCTTTGACAATTAAAAATAAGGGACCAGCAGTTAGCATAGAGGCTACGTCACTGAACTCCCATGTAGTCAACCGTGGTTTGAGTCCCAGACCCAGTGGCTTAAACTCATGCCAGGCATGTGTGCGTGTGTGCCCAAGATCCCAAGAGGAGAGTGAAGGAGAAGGGACTGTGGTGTGGCCATCCCCCCTGGGGGGTGATTTCTTGCTTTCTATCTCTCTGTCTCTCTCTGTCTTTCTGGTGAGTGCACACACCCTGTAGCAAAAAACTCTCCAAAAAAAATAAGTAAAATAAAAAATAAAAACTGAATATATTCTGAATAATCTGACTTATAAAATCATAGCATTTGAGGAAAATGATACCTATAATGTAATTTGGGCTGCTCACCATAATTTTCAAAAGTGTACGTGGAATTATGAACATGACGTAAAATAAGAAAGCTACGAAAGGAATGAGTACTACGTCCCGTTTCTAAATCCCCACCAGTGATAGAACCAGTCTTTCTTACAGGTCTGCTATTTTCTTCAACATCCTCAATATCTTCTTCCTCCTTCTCAGAGTCAGCAAAAAGGTCATCATCCTCTTCTTCATCACTCATTTGTACAGTCTGCTAAAAAGAATGAAAATCAATTATAAAGCAAAATTGGAAACAATATACATTAAATAAATTAAATATGTAAGGAAAAATTATTTGAAAAGATGAATAACCACTGTCATCTTTGTAATTCTTTAATTTTATAATTTTAGTATATATGCTATGCTCTCATTAAATTCACGCTTCAACACATGAGCCTTACCCGGTTCTGATCATTGTCACTAGGATTGGCAAAATCTTCATCAGACTCCTGTGGGAGAGAGAGAAGACAGAGCCGTTAACATAGGCTTTATTCGGAAGTACAGAACTGCTTCAGGTCTGAGTCTCTGGAGCAAGCTGATTCTACACTAAGTGAAGCAGAAGTTCTGAGACTCAGTACCCTGTGGAGACTACTCTGGTCACGTGAACTAGCAATACTGCAAAGAGGTATTCCAGTTAACATGTCATTTAGAAGTTGATTTAAAGATTTTGCCTTTGTTTTGTTTTGTTTTAAGGTTTGTACCTTAGGGTGCGTGCACTCACCGAAGACAGAGGCAGAAAAAATGAGAAGCAAAGTGAGAAATCAACCCCCGGAAAATGCCCACGCCACAATCCGTTATCCCGGGATCTTGGGCACACATGCACACATGCTCAGCATGACTTTCAAGCCACCAGGCCCGTGCCTCGAACCACAGTCGGTCATGCGGGAGTCTAGCAACGTAACCACTACACCATCTGCCGGCCCTATTTAAAGACTACTTTTTTAAAAATTATTTTATTTGACTTTATTTATTTATTTTTTTTATTTGACCAGAGAGGGGGAGGGGGAGAGAGAGAGAGTGAGAAAGCAAGACACCAGGTCTGAGACTCAAACTGTGGTCAGCCATGTGGGAGTCCAGCGCCCTTAACCACCGTGATTTGAAGACTTCTAATAAATCATGCCACACCTGTGTACATGTATGCCCAAAATCCCAAGAAGATAAGAGATAGAAAGGCACTGGGGTGAGGCCGTCCTCCCTGGTGTGTGATTTCTCACTTTCCCTGTCTCTCTCTAGCAAGTGCTCTACGGCAAAAACCGGAATTAAAAAAAAAAAGTCCCAGGAAAACAGACTGCTAATTCACAGGTATGTCTGTTATCAATATTTAGCCTGCTAAACACAACCTAAGTTCCACATCTACCATGACCTGGTCGCATCCAACAGTCCTTACCTCTTCTTTGTCTTCACTGTCCACGATACTGCCACGATCACTGCCTACAGAACCTTCTGTTGAGAAGAGAGATAAGGGTTACACCAATATTCACAAGGTAATGTCTTTACTTCCTTCTCAAAATCACAAACCACCAAAACAAAAAAGGAAATTACAATGGAAAAAAATCATGAAACACCACACAAGGGCATGACAGAGATGTTGATAAAACCATCCATATCCATTCATTGGAATTAAAAGCATCTTCATTACAGTGAGAAACGGGGTATTTATATAGTCACGAAGTATCTCCTCACAAAATACTTTCAAAAAAAAAGTTTCATCACAATTAAAAAAAAAAAAATGACCTGTCCTCTTTAAAAATGTCAAGGTCATGGGACCAGCAGTTGGCGTAATGGCTATGTCACCAGACTCCCATGTAGTTGACCATGGTTCAAATCCTGGACCCAGTGGCTTAAACTCACACCAGGCATGTGTGCATGCGTGCCCAAGACTCTGAGAGGAGAAGGGATTGCGGGGTGGCCATACCACCTGGGGGGTGATTTCTCGTTTTCTGTCTCTCTGTCTCTCTCTATCTTTCCAGCAAGCACATGCACCCTATAGCAAAAAAAAAAAAAGATGTCAAGGTCATAAAAAGAAAAAAGGCTGAGAAATAGTATTAGACTAAAAAACAGTGATGAGAAAGATTTGACAACCAATGCCATGAGTGGTCCCTGACTGAGTCACAGACCACAGGAAGAAGAAACTATAAAGAATACTATTGGGACAACTAGTAAAATCTGAATATGACTAAAGATGAAATAGCAATATTATGTCTTAGTTTTGATCATTATACTGGGGTTACAAAAGAGAATGTCCTGTTCTTAGAAAATATACAAATACAGAAATAGTCAAGAGCAATGGGGGACAATTTCTCACTAATAAGTTTAGGAAAAAAATATGAATTTACAGAGCAAATATAAACCAAATGTGATGAAATGGTAGCAACTGGCATATCTCGGTGAAGAGTATTTGGCAAGGTCTCTATACTATTTCTATGACTTTAACACAAGGTGTAAAATTATCTTAAAACAAAAAGTGAAGATATGTTAACGGTAACAAAAATTTGGAAGAAAAGTACCTTCACTGGACAGCTCTCCAAGCCCTACGTCTTCTTGCTCCATGAAGAGCTTTGACCCGATTAAGTAAGGTAAAGGACGGTCAATGTATAGATCCTATAAATAATGAAAGGGAGTACGCCATTAAGTACTTAGATTGAAAAATACAATTCAGTGTTCCGTTGACCCCTGATTACCTCACATGAGTTATACAACAGAAGTGGAGAACATGAAAGTTTAAAAGTTAAAAATAATTTGCTTTTTGGGGGGCTGGCAGGTAGTGTGGTGGTTAGGAGTGCTGGGCTCCCACATGGCCAACCACAGTTCAAGTCTCAGATCTGGTGGCTTGCCTTTTTTCTCTCTCCTTCTCTTCTCTGGTCAGATTATTAAAAATAAATAAAGTTAAATAAAATAGTTTTTTTTTTAAATTTTAAAAAATAATCATTTGCTTTTTTGAAAAAGTTAAATCCTGGGACCAGTAGATGGCTTAATGGTTACATCACTGGACTCCTACATGGCCAATCACAGTTCAAGTCCCCAACCCAGTGGCTCGAAACTCACAATGGGCATGTGTGCACGCATGCCCAAAATCCCAAGAGGAGCATGGAGGAGAAGAGACTTGGGCGTGGCCATCCTGGGGTGGGGTGAATTCTCACTTTCTGTCTCTCTGGGAAGCACACATGCCCTATAGCAAAAATCTCTCTCAAAAATAAGGTAAATCCCAGGTAAAGATGCCAGGGTAACACTAAGTCACACAGACTCTCCCTGCAGTGGAAAGGGCACAACCTTATAGTAAAATGTTCAAAAGGAAGAAGACCCAGGGAGGAAACCAAAAATGCTGGCAGGCTTTGAGGAGTCCTAACCACACCTTCCTCCTCTAGGAGGCAGCGCAAAGACGTACACGTGTGCATACATACGTGTGTGTGTGTGTGTGTGTGTGTGTGTGTGTGTCAAGACCACTTTATGCCACTTTTATATCTAAATGTGGAGGGGGGGGTCTTCAAAAAGTTCATGGAAAATGCCTATTACGAAAACAACTATGTATGGATTTCCAGGGATTTCTTTACACCAACATAAACTCATACTTTAATTCCACATTTCCACACACAGTTTGAAGTCCTCTCATGTATACTGAGAATCACCAACAGTCCTAAATTTGGACAAAACCATACTGAGGAAATAATCCAAATGCTTTTACACAACTGTGAGAAAGTTGGTGGGTGGGCTAGCCCGTGGTATGGTGGTTAAGGTAGTTGGATTCCACATGGTTAACTGTGTGGGTCAAGTCCCAGATGCATCTGCTTAAAAAACATGCCAGGTACACGTATGTATCCAAAATACCAAGAGGAGAATGAGGGAGGAGGGACGGTGGTGCGGTCATCTCCTCTGAGGGCTGCTTTCTCACTTGCTCGCTCTCTTTCTCTCTCCTTTTCTAGTAAGTGCATGTGCCCTATAGTAAAATTTTAAAGTAAACATGGGCCAGCAGGTGGCATGATGGTTAAGGTACTGGACTCCCACATCGCCGACTACAGTTCGAGTCCCGGAGCTGGCAGCTTGTTTTCTCACTTTCCCTTTCTCTCTCTCTCTGTATCTCTCTGTTCAAATTAAATAATAATAATAACAACAAATAAAATTAAATAAATAATTTTTTTAAAAATATATAAAAAAGAAAATAGGTGGGGTTATATCCAGGTTGAATGTGTGGGTGGCTTGGGCAAACCCATCACAAAGAAAATACAAAAGAATCAGAGGGCCTGTTCACCCTGCATGAGTGCGCACAGAAGGCTGAGAGACTGCACATGAAGCACACACTGGATTAAAAGACACAATGGAAACGACACAAAAACCTACAGCTAACGCAATGAACTGCAGAAACATCCAAAAGACTGAGAACCTGCATTTGAAAAATAAAAATAACCCAAGAAACAAAAAAAAAATCCCCCCAGGAGTTCGATGAGTAGTGAAGTTGGTAAAATAAGGCCAGACAATAAAACAACAGAATGAAATAAGGAAGACTAGGGATGCAGTACTCACTGGAGACCCCTTCCCTTCAGTCCTCTACTTCATCTAGTTAAAAATAGAAGGTAAATGGAGACCAGTAGTTGGTGTAATGGCTACGTCACTGGACTCCCATGTAGTCGACCACGGTTTGAGTCCCAGACCCAGTGGCTAAAACTCACGCCAGGCAAGTGTGCGTGCGTGCCCAAGATCCCAAGAGGAGAATGGAGAAAGGATTGCGGCTTGGCCATTCCCCGTGGGGGGTGATTTCTCACTTTCTATCTCTTTGTCTCTCTCTGTCTTCCTGGCGAGTGCACGCGCCCTATAGCAAAAACCTCTCCAAAAGAAATAGAACATCAAGGAAGGCTCCGCCCTGGGACAACACATGTTTAGGTCAGCAAGAGAATGAGCTGACCTGTGCCCTTGAGGCCCATAACAGCTCTTCCCTATCCAAAGGACCCCAGGAGCAGGGAAGAATAATTCTGATGCTTCACCTGACAACAGAAAGTCTGGGGAGGTTAACGCAAAGGTTAAAGATTCACCAGCAACCAACCAACCGAGCAATCCACTAATCCTGCCACCTCAGAGGGCATCCCGAAGTCCTCACGTAGAAGAGGATGTGACTGAGGACCTCAGAGGGCACCCGGAAGTCCTCGTGTAGAAGAGGACACGACTGACAGCTTCAGAGGGCACCCCGAAGTCCTCATGCAGAAGAGGACACGACTGACATAACAACTGTGGCCCAGGCAACAACTTCCCAGGGTTCACTGCTGATTCTCAAATCCAGCGAGTATACGAGCCCTGGAAGATGTGCCCCCGTTTGATACATATCTGTGAAGCTCAATTTAGCAGAGAATGTGCAGCTAAGTGAGACTGAAAGGACATGTTTTGTTGTTGTTGTTTTGGAAGCTATTTTTCTCTTTTGCTTTTTGGCATAGGACACATGCACTTGCCAGAGACTGAGGAAAAGCAAGATGTTACATCCTAGAGGAGATGGCACGCTGCAACCCCTTCTCCTCCATTCTCCTCTCAGTATTTTGGGCACACACACACATGCACTCAGCGTGATTTTCAAGCCGGGATCCAGGACTCAAACTGCCGTCAGCCATGTGGGATTCCAGTGCCTTAACCACCATGACACCCGCGGGCCTATGACATGCTGTTAATTCATAAGTCAACTTTCCGTGCTTCTTACCGAGTGACCCTGCGTGGTTTCAGTTGTCTCCTTTAGCTATCTGAGAGAAAGAAGCAGGAAAGCCATGGACGCCTGCTAGGCTAAGGGGGAGCCTGCACGTGGATGCACACAACACACAGCTTTGTGCCACAGCCAACACCAGGAACAGCCCTGTCACCTTCCAACCTTTCTGTAGTTTTCCTTGGGACACGCAACGGCATCTCAGGTTCCAACAAGACCTCTCCTGAGCCTCCTCATCCAACCCAATTCAAACCACACCTTCCCTAACACCCAAGCTAGAAGTCCATTCTCTGAGAGTCCTTCAGCTAGTTACTCATAGTTACTCAGGTAAATGTCTCCTCTTTCCCACCAGACTATGTAAGGAGCACCTTGAGAGTACATATCATGCCCTGCATATCTGTACCCCGCAAGCCGTCACCTTGTACCTTGGAAGGGGTCAACCAGTGTGTAAAATCAATCTGTCTGACAGAGTCAATATGACATTGCTAAGTGATACACTCTTTAATTAGCGCTAAAGTCTATGCCATGCTAACCGTGTGCCCAAGTAAAGTATCCAAGACATAACAGGTATAGTCATAAGTATCTGAGTTCAACCTCTTTACCTTCGGTTCAAGGATCAGTTCCACCCGCTCATTGGCATCATCTTCTTCAGAGTCGGAGTTTCCAGCTTTGATATCAAGTTGCTCAAATGCACTGTCTAAAACTTGTAAACCGTAGTTCACGGCCTCCTGGACTTTAGGAATCAGATCTACTTCTTTCTGTTCCCGGGTCTTCTCCTACAAAACAAAAAACTAAACATTAAGTACAGAGCTCCTAATGGTCATGCTGCAATCCCTTCTCCTCCATTCTCCTCTCGGGATCTTGGGTACGCACACACACGCGCCCGGCGTGAGTTTTAAGCCACCGGGTTTGGGACGCAAACCGCGGTTGACTACGTGGGAGTCCAGCAACATAGCCATTACGCTAGTTCCCCAGAGCTCCAATATATTGATACCCAAGAAGACCGTGTGAATGATCCCTAGAACCAAGTCTATACTCAAAAATACAAAATTTAATTAAAAATATTAACGAGGAGGGACCAGCAGGTGGTGTGGTGGTTAAAAGCGCTGGACTCCCATATAGATGACCATGGTTCAAGTCTCAGACTTGGTGGCTTGCTTTCTCACTTTCCCTCTCTCTCTCTCTCTGATCAAATGGAAAATAATAATAAATAAAGCTAAATCAAATAATTAAAAAAATATATTAACAAGGAGGAGGGCAGCAGATGGCATGATGGTTAAAGTACTGGACTCCCACATGGCCAACCATGGTTTGAGTCCTGGACCTGGTGGCTGCTTTCTTACTTTCTCTCTCTGGTGACCACACATGCTCTATAGCAAATTAAAAATTTAAAAAGTAATAATAAGAAGTAAACAGAATTAAATAAATAATTCTTAAAAGAAAAAAAATATATATATATATACACATACACACGTATATTAACAAGGTCAGCCCTGTAGTGCGGCAATAAAGAAAGTCAGATCTCACATTGCCAACCAAGGTTCAAGTCCTGGTCCTGGCAGCTTAAAAGCATGGTGAGCAGTTATATGCCCCAAATAATAATGGGATAAAAAAATGGGGAAGGGACTGCAGTGTGACCTCACCCCACTGCTGTGGGGCTTTCTGTCTCTTTCTCTCTGGCTAATGCATACACCCTCTGGCAATTAAAAAAAAAAAAGCAAAAAATGTTAGCAAAGTCATATTCTGCTAAATGTCTTGACACAGACTCTGGAGTAAGACTCCAAGTTTTAAATCCCAAATATTTCATGGAATGCATCAAACTACCTAAGGCCCCAGAGCTGCAGGTTCATCACCTATAAGCACAGAAATGCAACTATCACGTGACAGTTCAGTTAGATAATTTGTGTAAAATACCATTAACAAAGAATGGTATGTCACTTCCCTGCTACTGGAGACCATGACTGAATCTCACTAACTCTGGCTAATGGCCTCCTTGAACAATTTTAGGCGCTGAGACTGAGAAGAAAGTATTCTAGCCAGAGATGTCATTTTTCAATTACGATTATTTTATAAATTTATTATACACCAAGAGATGGTCAGGTTCATCTGTCTATCCTGTACATCACCCTAGAACCACCCTCCTTTCCCCGCGCACATTACAAATCTGTCTCTTTTTTTTCTCTAAATGTGAAATTCGACTGAAGAGTGACTTAATACAAGTACCTGTTCTGTCTTTTCTGCCTCAGGTTTGAGTACCGGCTCCTCCACTTCTTCATCATATACACGCTAAATAGGAAAGAAAATGCATTTTTAAAAGGTCAAACATCATTTGAAATAAATCACAATGTAAGAACTCAATATAGAGTTAAAATGACAAAGATGGGAAAGGAAATACTCAACAAATGGCTGACGCCACTCCTAATGGGTCACAAACCAGCAGCATAGGACAACAGTCAATTTGCTAAAAACATTACCAAACACAAAAAAAGTTCAACCTCAGTGTTGACCAAAGAGCTCCCTCAACAGTAAGATACCAGTTTCCGCACCTCTTCATTGAAGCTAATGTATGTTGCTGGTGGGGTGACGATAGAGGCACCCTTGCCTGAAGCCACCGAGAACGACGTCAACTGGTATAACTCATCGACCAGGGGACAACTCCAACATGTGGGGTGATCGAAATGGTAAAAGGAAAATCTGTTTTCATCCCATTGCTTAAAATGGCTGACAACATTTTATTATTCCATTTACATGAAAGCAGAAAAACAAAATCCACCACCGATTTGCAGAAAGCCAACACTTGATTGATCCTTACGGAATGGGCGGAAAAATTCTCTCCCAAATAGATTTATCACACTAAAATCCACTGAATTGCATCTTTTTAAAAGAGTGGGTTTAATGGTATACGAATTTTAACTTGATTTAAAATGTTTCAGTCACTGTAATGATATACCAGCCTAAATCCTCGAAGAACTCACACAGTAAGCATGGTGTGTGCACTCCTCCACTTCCTGAGGCTCCTACACAAACGCACACAGACACATGAACATGTTCAGGGTGCTCCAATCCTCAGACTGTCCACGAGACCATTAAGCAAAGCTAGTGAGATACGGTCCTCTTTTAAATAAAATGTACTCAGAGGATACACATTTCTCTGTCCCGCTTTTTCACTTAATGTTCTCATAAACCACTTTCCATGTCAATGCATGTGGGCTAGAGTCAGTCTTTTAAATGCTTAAAAAATATTTGAAGTTAAAATACTTGTAATTAATTTGATGTTAAGGATTTTGCTACTATAAACAAAGCTGCTCTCAACGTATACAAACATAATTATTTTCTATTTCTTAAAAACAGGATTGCTGTTTAGGAAGGGAGGGAATATTGAAGTCCCAGATCCAGAAAGAAACATGCCACACATGCATGCGTGCCCAAAATCTCCAAAGGAAGAGAAATGGCAAGGGGATCATGGCAAGGCCACTCCCCATGGGGGATGATTTCTCAATCCCCCTTGCCATGTGCACAATGCCCACTGGCAAAAAAAAAAGGGCTCAACAAGAGAAGGAGAAATAGGTGCAAAACAGGGGATCTAGGGGCCAGCAGATGGCATAAGTTACATCACTGGACTCTCGCATAATTGAGCATGGTTCAAGTCCTGGGCCCCATGGCTTAAAACTCATGCCAGGCGCATGAGCATGCATGCCCAAAATCCCAGGAGGAGAATAAAGAAAAAGGGATTGTGGCACGGCCATCCCCCTGGGGGGCGATTTCTCGCTTTCTGTCTCTCTGGCAAGCACATGTGCCCTATATCAAAAATCTCTCAAAAAAAGGGGGGAGGAGGGGGAACCTATTGAAGTGGACAGGAAAAAAACAAAACAGGTTTAAAAAAAAAAAAAAACTAGATCATAGAAAACTCAAAATCTAAAGAAACCTTGCCACATAAGAAGAGCTGGATGAAAAAGAAGACCTGAAGACTATATTCAGAAAAACAAGTCTGTGCCTCCACTTCTTCCCACTCAAGTATGGATCTAGTACGCATCCAGTACAGCTTATCGGGTGCCAACGAAACCTCCCAGGTCTGCTCCTTGTCCAGTCTGGTTCTGCAGCATTAACCACAGAGAAGGCTGCACCAGACCCAGCCAGGCACAGGAAGAGAACAAGTATGCCAGTATGTAAGAGGACACCAAGGTCAGCTTGCTGAAAAAGTGGCAGGGCTGCATACAGCAGGGAAGTACAGCTAGTCCCTAAACTGACTCGTCTAGAGGACATTCTGTGAAGACAATCAGAAAACGACTTCTAATTTTAGCCGAGTGTTTATGATAGTATTCCAAACTTACAAATTTGCCACTGCCATTAAAGAAAAAACTGGCAAAGACTGATCTCTAAGACATTAATTAAGATCTTTAATTTACTCAGAGCTCCCAAAAAGGGTAGAAATGACCTTTCAACCTGGCCTACTAAGAAATACATAAACATGTGGGACCAGCAGGTGGCATGGTGGTTAAGGCGCTGGACTTTGATGCTAACCGTGGTTCAAGTCCCAGACCTGGAGGCTTGCTTTCTCACTTTCCCTTTCTCTGTTTGTCTCTCTCTGAGCGAATTAAAAATAATAATAAATAAAATTAAATAATTCTTTACCAAAAAAAGAAATACATAACATAAATATATAAGAAGCACAGATCAGCTTAACTCAGCTTTTTTTCCATCCTCCCCCTTCATTGACGTGGCTTCAGTCATACTCACTTTCTATTCTGGAAGTATACTACTTACTAAGGCGCAATCTAATCTACCCATGTTTGCCTACGTATAGCAAAAACCCAATAAACAGGCAGGCACAAACGCACACACGGTTAAAGCTCAGTCACTTGTTTATAGCCGGTCCTATGTCACAGGTTCAGCCATCCTAAGAAAACATTAGATGGGACTATCCCGAGTAATGTTCACAAACCTTCAAGATCAGGTTATCAAAGGCAACAGACCCAGTCAACGCCTGAAGCCACATGTCAGTGCCTAGGGGTCAGACCAGGTACACGGTTATCCTTACAGAGGGGCCTCGCTGGAATGTGGCTTGTTTGGGTGCACACAATTCAACACAACTACTGATTACTCTCAGAACTAAAAGGTTCAAGTCTCGGACCTGGCAGCTTGCTTTCTCACTTTCTCTCTTTCTCTGGTCAAATTAAAAAATAGTAGCAATAAGTAAAATTAAATAAATAGTTCTTTAAAAGAAGAAAAGGAAGAAAAGAAGAAAAGTAGGCATCAACCCTAAAGGAAGAAGCTCCAATTACCAACCACTACTTCCACCAAAATTTAGGACAGACCCTACTCAGTCATTTAAAATTACAATATCTTGGGACCATGGTGGTTAAAGATACTGGATTCCCATATGGCAGACCATGGTTCATGTCCCAGACCTGGCAGCTTGCTTTCTTCCTTTCCCTTTCTCTCTCTATAGTCAAATTTAATCTTAAAATAACAAATGGAATTAAATAATTCTTTATTTTAAAAAAATTACAATATCTCTTGCTCCTCCCACAAGTATCATGTGTAAGTAAAATGAAACTCCATAACTCACATTCTCAATGAACTGGGTATTAGACAGCATGAGGAAGTCATTGAAGACATTGTGCAGGCGACAGTCGGTGGCTTTGGTCTCTCGAATTAGTCCGTCTACTTGTTTCTTGATTTCGTGGGTCCTAGAGATCGTCTGCTGTGAGAATTCCTGTAGAAACTGCAGCAGCTATTTTAAAACACACACAGGAGGGAACCAGCAGTTAGCGTAATGGCTATGTCGCTGGACTACCACGTAGTCGACCGCGGATCACGTCCCGGACCCGGTGGCTTAAAACCCACACCAGGCGCGTGTGCTTGCGTGCCCAAGATCCCGAGAGGAGAATGGAGGAGAAGGGATTACGGCATGGCCATCCCCTCTGGGGGGTGATTTCTCACTTTCTGTCTCTCTGTCTCTGTCTGGCGAGCGCACGCGCCCTATAGTGAAAAACCTCTCAAAAAAAAAAAATCACACACAGGAGCATCAATATTATACGCGTCTATGTTGTGCATCGAAGCAAAAAATAACCCGTTTCCTTTCACCTTGTGTTTGTAGACCATACAAGGAATGGTGCTTTTGAGAGGACAGGCTGAATATGCCTTATCTAAAATGCTTGGGTCCATAAGTGTTTCCAATTGTGGATTTTCTCAGGTTTGGGAACATATATGATAACATATTGCCGAGAGGACTCAAAACTATTGGTTTGTTTCATGCACACTACTCACAGAGCCTGAAGTTAACTTCGTATCGTATTTTGTATTGTAGTGTTTTGACTGTGACACCTTCTCCCCCTCCACACATACACGTGCACACACACGCACAAGGGCAAGTGTGGAATGTTCACTTGTGGGGCTTTGTCAGGACTCAAAAACTTTCAGTTTGGAGCACTTCAGATTTTCAGAATGGGGGGCTCAACCTGTAACCAAGACCAAGTGGCACTTCACAAAGGAAAGGGAACAAATCGCCACCGCCAGCAAAGCTCTTATTCACAGGGAACTCCAGAATTACAGTTCTGGGTTGTTTTGTTTTGTTTTGTTTTGTTTGAGAGGTTTTTGCTATGGGGCGCATGTGCTCGCAGGAGAGACAGAGAGAGACAGAGAGACAGAAAGCGAGAAATCACCCCCCAGGGGGGATGGCCACACCGCAATCCCTTCCCCTCCGTTCTCCTCTTGGGATCTTGGGCACGCACACACACGCACTTGACGTGAGTTTAAGCCACCGGGTCAGGGACTCGAACCCTGGTAGGCTACATGGGAGACCAACCATACAGCCATTCTGGGTTTTTAGTGTCCCGGCTTGCTGAGTCCAAGGATATGTACTTGTTAGCTTGTTCCGCTCCCTAGTCCAGGTGCCACACAGGACTCACTAGTGTCACAGCAACCCCTCAGCGTGATGGACATGGACCTGTCCCTTGGGAGGAAGCTGAGCGAGCCGCCAGGAAACGCAAACCCGCGAGGGCAGAGGCCGCCTCTCCCGTAGGCGCCTGCGGGCCACAGCGGGGTTTTCCGGGACGAGGGGGCGTGTCCCTGAGCGAAGGGTGATGGCAGCGGCAGGAGCGGCCGAGGGGCCCGCGCACCCACCCGCAGGCCAGGTCACCGTCACCC
>NW_006159692.1:8797922-8817643 GCF_000334495.1 Tupaia belangeri chinensis
CGGTGGCCGGTGTCCGCCCTCTGCGCCCGCCGGCTCACAGTCCTCGACCCTGCGCCCCTGCGCCCGGGCTCGCAGGTCACAGCCCTCGTCCACGGGCGGGAAGCGCCCGTATAATCCGTCCTCACCTCCACCCCCGCTGGCTTGAGGTCCCCCTGCCCTGTCACGCCTGTGCTAGAGCGACTTTGGGGACTTGTGAAAATACACGTCCCGATTTCTTTGCATTCGTGTGTGCCCGAGGGCGATATGTAACACCCCGGGCTTTCCTCAGCAAGGTGAAGATGCTGGGGAAGCCGTGGTCGTAGCTGTGTAACAGCCGGGGCTGCGCTTGGCATGGCTGAGCGTCAGCCGCGATTTCACGACTGCCCCACGGCCCTGGGCTGTGGAGCGCTCGGGCTGTTTTGTACTCACCTCAGTTGTCACCCTTGGAGCCTTTCCTTATTCCAAGTTTAGCTTATGTGACTCGAGAGTTATTTTCTACATGTTTGTAAAATATTTATCCTGAAGTATTACATTTTATTATAATCATTTTATTCATATAGCAATCTCTCCTTTAATAATAATAGCTCCGTTTATGAATGGGTTTATTTGCCAAACACTTTATCATATTCTTTCTTTTTTTTAAAGGTTTTTCCCATAGGCCATGTGTGCTCCCAGGAGAGAGTGAGAGGGAAAGTGAGAAGTCACCCTGCTCCCAGGTGAGAGTGAGAGGGAAAGTGAGAAGTCACCCCACACACAGACACCTGCACCCCCCTCATCCTCCCGTGAATAGGGGCTGGGGAGGGGATGGCCACACCACAATCTCTTCTCCTCCATTCTCTTCCTGTGACTTTGGACACACACACACCTGGTATGATTTTCCAACCACCAGGTCTGAAACTTGAACCACAGTCAGCCGTGTGGAAGTCCAGTGCCTTAACTACTATGCCACCTGCTGGCCCAAATATCAGTTCATTTAATTTGCATGATCGCCCTGTGAGGTTGGGATTGTTTATCCCCACGTAATTGTTTATGAAACAGACACTGATATGATTAAGTAACTTATGTTAGAGAATCAGTAAAGAAGAAGAATCAGGAACCCACACTGTCAACTAATAACGTTTAGGCTGAGAGTTAACACTGAGACTGTCTTAAGGGGTCTTCAATTCAGTTGTCACTGTGAAAGTTCGTCAGCATCTAAACTGAGTCATTTGTGTCAGCCAGAGCTTAAACCCTAACTAACCCCAGCAGTGCACTAGAGAGGAGCTATATTCTCACTAGTGTGCCTGATAGCAGGAGCTGCTGCAGGTGCCCTTGCCAGAACCACACCTGGATGCTGAAGACCACTGCAGCCTGACACGAGGGTGCCTTCTGCAAAGACTTTTGCCCAGAGACTTGCCTGTCCCACCTTGTTCTGATACCACTCTTGCTATTGATGGGTAGCCCAGGATAACTGACCCAGAACAGCTGGTACAGGCTCCTCTCAGCTCCCCCCCCCCAGTGGTGGTTCTTGCCTTTGAAACCTGCTTACCGATGAAAGACCTCGGAAACTTACTCAAGACTACTTGTGTGTGTGTTTTTCCAGGCCCTGCTCACACATATATTTATCTTAGAATAAACTCTTTAAAGTGTTTAGAGAGTTTGGTTACTTCTGTCAACACCATCTACTAACCTAGCATTTATTGAAAACCCCTTTGGAACTTGGTTGATGAGATTGAACTGAGCCAATCACCAAACTTGGATCTCATCTAATGTCATCATAGGTGACTTCAGAGGCCACATGGGTGATCCTGGCCTCCATGTGCTTAACAGCATTAACTGAGCACCTATACCTGGGACCTCATGGCCTGAAACTTTCTGCCTTCCAGGTCTGAAGTGCAATAGACCAGCCTCTTAAACTCCGGATCTCGCTCCTGCTCCCTAAGCCATCGAGTCGATTAACCCACCTGCAGTCTCCAAATGCCCCTCTTTCCCTCCATTCTATGCTCTTAGCTCCATTTCCTTGTCTGTTTTGCACAGAGCCGCACAATATTAATCTTCAACTTGTCTCGACAGCCCCTTTAATATCCTCACCCTGTGTTTCACCAGGCAGCTCCCAACTTCGCATCAGTCGGCCTTCGCCCTTTCTCTTTTCCTGCTCCTGGGCTAGGGAAGGAAAGCACCAGGAGTTCACATCCTGACGGTCAGTTGGCCCTTCAGCACCACGGCAGTCCTTCTGTTCATCCTTGTCTTTATACTCACCCTCAGTAAGCTTTCTTCCATAATTTGCCCACATTATTCAAACTTGCCTCTTCCAAATGGAGTGGACTCTTCCCCCCACCCTGCCCCACAGACACACATCTCTCATACTTGAAATGTTTTTATATTTGGAACTGACAGTGGTGCATCAACAAAACGTGACATTCTGAGACAAACCCAATAAGAAGGTTGCTGGTTCAATGCCAGGGATTTCTCTGAGTACATGGAGTGCACATGGACTCGTGATTCAGCGTTAGCTGGGCCTGGGGTGGATTGCAGCATCAGGATCACGTTGGGAGTGCTGTCTCTCTGTCTCTGTCTTTGTTCTTTGTCTCTCACTCATGGAATAAATAAACTTTAAAAAAATGTATGTATTTTACACCTTCTGTAGTTGCACACAACAAAATTCAACTGGCAAACCCAAACGAAATAGATTTTGAGAGAAAGATTACAGAGCTCTCAGAACTTAGGGAAAAGCTAGGCAGAGAGGCCTTGGGAGGGACATAATCCAGAGAAACTCAGAACAGTTTGCTTTGAACAAATGCTCTTAGCTCCATTTCTGCCCCAGCCATTTCTCTTATCTCGCCTCTGAAATTTCTGTTTCCTGAAAGAGAATCCGATTGACTTCCCTCAGGTCACAAACACACTCTTCTTATTGGCACTTCTACCAGGACCTCATAGAAGGGAGAGATGAGCCCTAACCCCATCCCCGCTCCCCCAATTTAGGGACTATCGTAAAAAGGCAGAAGGATGTGAGGCAAAGGAAAACAATAGGAGACCAGCTCCTGCAGCCCTTCCCTCCTCTATCTCAATAGTAGTTCCTGCTCCTGCCCAGGGCCACTGACCAAGCCCTCACTCAAGCCCTTCTGGCATGCCCTGGGATGGTGCTCTTTCTGGACTTTCCTGGTGTGTTAAGGCTTGCTCTCTTGACTGGAACATCTCACCCAGTTCCTTTTCAAATGTTCTTAAGTCATACATTTTTAAAATGATTTGTTTACAGGCCTGGCAGGTGATGTGGTGGTTAAGGCACTGGACTCCCACATGGCCGACTATGGTTCAAGTCACAGAGCTGGTAGCTTTCTTTCTTGCTTTCCTTTTCTCTCTGGTCAAATCAAGATAATAATAATTAAATAAATAATTCTTTTTAAAAATTTGTTTATGGTAGAGAGTTCTTGCACTGCATATAACCATGCCTGAGAGTTCAGATAAATCTACCCATCAGAAAATATATTAAAATTTGATTGTTAAGTTCTCAGTCTGTTAAACAAGTTATAGCAAGAACTGGAATTTTCTATGTGCTACTAGTCTTTAGATTTTGGTACTATATGGCATTAAGTAACACTTCCATGGAGTTAACGCACTTTATTGATCCGTAATACAGGAATTGTACAATCTCCAACAAAACCCTCTGAGAAAAGGTTCATAATCTTCAAGGAAAATACATGGCTCAACATCTAAGAGCTGAAGGTTTCTGGTTCTCCAGTTACGCCTTCAGCTTAACCAAGAATCTCTTGGGTTTAACTACCCGACCTCCCCTTGGCTCAGAGCTCTCCCAAATACAGCAGAAGGCAGGAGCCCTCCTGCCACCTGAAGTGATGCCATTGTCGTGGACGAGAAGTGGTTGGCAGGTTCTAGCAAGAGACACCACAGCCCCTCCTAACAATCTAATTCCTGCTTTTATAAATAATTATTTATTTCACTTTATTTATTATTATTATTTTTTGATTTGCTATAGGGCATATATGCTCACCAGAGAGAGAGAGATAGAAAGTGAGAAAGCAAATTGCCAGGTCCGGGACCCAAACCATAATCAACTCTGTGGGAGGCCAGCGCCTTAACCACCATGCTACCTGCTGGCCCCCCTGCCTTGACAGTTTAATCAAGGAAATGCCTCACAGTATTCCTTGGCAGGATTGTTCACTCACCCGTTTGCTTCACTCCTGCAACTGGCAGAAATTTATTACATATAATATTTAAATATTGGGACCAGCAGTTAGCATAATGGCTATGTCGCTGGACTCCCACATAGTCGACCGCAGTTCATGTCCCAGACCCGGTGGCTTAAAACTCACACCGGGCGTGTGTGCGTGTGTGCCCAAGATCCCGAGAGGAGAATGGAGGAGAAGGGATTGTGCCGTGGTCATCCCCCCGGGGGGCGATTTCTCGCTTTCTGTCTCTATGTCTCTGTCTGTCTGGCAAGCGCACGCGCCCTATAGCAAAAACCTCTCTAAAAAAAAAATTTAAATATTAGCTAAATAAACTATAACTATAGGGGCCGGCAGGAATAAGTGCTGGACATGGCCGACCATGGTTTGAGTCCCGACCTGGTTGCTTGCTTTCTAGTTTCTCTCTCTCTCTCTCCCTGTCTCTCTCTAGTCAAATTGAAAATAATAACAATAATAATCATAGTAATAATAAATAAAATTAAATAATTATTTTTAAAGACTATAACTATATACCTACTGTACATAACTTAAATTCTTCTCATCTTTTTGATTTTGACTTTTCAACTTGAAATCACTTCAGATTTACAAAAAAGTTACAAGAGTTATACAAAAATTCCCATGGATGCTTTACTCAGTTTTCACAAGTTTTTGTACCTTACATAAACATGGTACAACCACAACCTAGAAATGAGCACTGATCCGTTATTATTATCTAATCTACAGACCTTGTTCAGATTTCATCACATGTATTATGCTCTTTAATAGGCCAGAATTCCATCCAGAACCACACAGAGCATTTGTCATGTCTCATGCACATGCTCCCAGCATGTCTTCAGGCTGCCGGATCCAGGACTTGAATCGCAGAGTTGGTCATGTGGGATCCAGTGCCTTAACCAGCAAACCAACTGGCCCCAGAATTCTTCTACAGAAAAACATACCATTGTAACTGTACGGCTCAATGGATGTTCACAAACGAAACACAGCAATCTAGCCTGCACTCAGATCAACATGGGTAGTGACCCCCACCCCAGGCTCCCTCTTCTGTTCCCATCCAACCTTGACCTCCCTCTCGCCAAGGGCAACTGCTGCCCAGACTGCTAATAGCATCAATTAACTCCACCTATTTTTGTGCTTTCTAAAAATACAATTAAATGTCCTCATTTGGGGTCCCCTTGGAGCTGGCCCTGAGACACGGGTTTCTCTGCAGATCGTTTATTTGTGAGGTGCAGGGGACGTGGGGTGGGGCGTAAGGAAGGGATCCAGAGAAGGAAGACAGCAGCCCAGAAAGCTGTGTGATGGCACAAGTGGTGCAGCGGGCCAGGGGCTTGCTCCTGTGGAGAGTCTCTGAAAAATGAGGTGAAACACATTCCCTGGAATTCTCTCATTCCAGGGAAAAGAGGGTGCTGGGCAATTTATGCAGTCAGTCACGAGTTGTCCCACTAATGTCCTTTTTCTGCTCCAGCATCGCACCCAAGACCCCATGCTGCCTTTAGTTGCTGTGTATTTAGTTGCTGGAAGGTTCTTCAGGGTTGTTTTTTTTGTTTTGTTTTGTTTTGTTTTGTTTTCCTAGTTAATTGCCTTATTTCATGACTTTGGTACTGCTGAGAAATAGTGTCCCATTATTTTGTAGAATCCCTCCATTCTGCGAGCCTGGTAGCAAAAACTTCCCCCCCCACACACACACAAAAATACATATAAAATTATGTCATCTGCGGAGATACATTTTACATTTTCCTTTCAAATTTGGATGTCTTTTATTTCTTATTCTTGTCTAACTGCTCTGGCTAGAACTTACAGTGGTATGTTGAATAGAAACGATAAGAGTGGTACCCTTGTCTTGTTCCTGATCGTAGAAGAAAAGCTTTCTCAGACTGCTCCATAGCACAGTGGCTAAGTGCTATGTAGAAGGAGCCAGATCTTTTGTGGCTGACCACAGTTTAAATCATGACCCCAGCAGCTTGAAAAACACACTAGTCATGTATGCACGTGTGTTCCAAATCCTGATAGGATAGAGAAGTGGAGGAAAAAAGGACTGTGGCATGACCACACCCCATTGAAGGGTGCACTCCGTCTCTCTCCTCTCTCTCTCTCTCTGGTGAGTGCATGTGACCTCTGGCAATTAAGAAAATTCACTTTCTGGTTTTTGCCATTGAGTATGTTGTTAGCTATGGGATTCCCATACATGGCCTTGGTTATGCTGAGTTTCTATTCCTAGTTTGTTGAGGGTTTTTTTTTTTTTTTTTAAATCATGAAAGGACACTAGATTATGTCAAATGCCTTTTCTGGTGATCATGCATTTTTGCTCTTCATTTCGTTAATGTGGCATATTACACTGACTTGTCTTCCTATGTTGAACCAACCTTCCACCCACGAATAAGTCCCTGTTGGTCGTGGATTACAATCCTTTCAATGAGTGGTTGAATCTGCTTTGCTAGTGCGTTATTTTGTTTGTTTGTTTGTTTTGACCAGAGAGGGACAAAGTGAGAGAGAGAAAGAGAGAGAGGGAACGTGAGAAAGCAAGCTGCCACGTCCAGGACTCGAACCACAGTTCAGTGGGAGTCCAGCGCCCTCAACCACTTTGCTACCTGCTGGCCCAGCTAATACGCTGTTAATGAATTTAGTTTCATTTTTTATAGCTGGATAACATTCCATCATATGGATACACCACACCTTATGATTTGAATCTGCAGTTGATGGGCATTGTGGTTATTTCTGCTTTCTTACTAGTACAAATACTGCTGTTACGCACATTCATATGCAAGTATTTATTTGGGTACCATCTTTAATTTGCCAGGTCACAGAACTTATATTTATCTTTTTAGCTTTGTTTAGTTTTGACAAACTGCCAAACTGTTTTTCAGAGACGGTACCATTTGACTATTCCTCCAGTGTGAGGGTACGCAGCCTAGATCCAGGAGGCAGTTGTCAGTACGCCTCACTAATTGCTCACTAAAACAGGCTGAAACATACCTTAATGCTAGGGGCTCTGTGGATCTTATCTGATCTGCGGGGCACGGGAAACATCCTGACCCTGGTTAGGTCATGCGATGCCTGTTCTATATAATGTTTATGGCTTACACGTTATCCTCTTTGATACATACTCAGACAATCTTCCTTGGAGTTGCAGAGGAATAACATAAGTAAACTGGCTTGACTTATGATGCATACTAGGATCCCACATGATAGTAACAAGGACGAAAAATGTCTGCACTAAAGTCCTTATCTCTAACTGTAGAACTTCAACCGCATCCTTGAAAGCTTACAAACAGTTCACTGTGCCTGGTAAAATGTATAAAGAAGCTCAGCATGACTGAGCAGCACAGCTTGTCTGTGTTCACCTGCATCTCTGCTTCTGCATCTTCCTCCTTTCTCTAACTTTCTTCCTTCATAGGACCAAGCCCCGAGGGCAGACGCTGACAGTATTACCATCAGAGAGAAGTTACTCTTCAGCTTGTCGGCAGAGCCAGCCGACACTCCAGCAATTATAGGAGGGCTTCTATCTCCTCACCTCCTTACTAACGCTTGCTATAATCTTTGCAATGTAGCACCCTAACGAGTGTCAGTGCATTTGCCTAATGACGAATGCGGAGGCAGTAGCTGGGTGTCAGGCAGCTAGTTCCTGCAGCAGGAGACCAGCATGGTGTGCTGCATGGCTGCTCAACTTTTTCCAGTCTCAGACCCCTGGTGGCCAGAGAGAAGGATGCAGATGGCGGCAGCTGGAAGTCACTCTGTGCACTGAACTGGAAAGGATGAGGGATGCAGGGCGGGCACCAGCACCTGCCATGACCTGTCATTTCACAAGGGGCCCACTGCCTGACCACCTTCCTACAGCACACCACTGGGAAATCGTCCACTGTGGTCTGCACCCTTCCGGGACTGAGGGCTCGTTGCCCCTGGTGGCAACCCCGTCCAGTTCTGGTTTGGGCCAACTGTTCAGAAGTGTTTCCTCACTTGAACTCTGTCTCCCTGTAGAGTCTGCAGCTGGTTCTGGTTTAAGTGCTTATCATCTCAGTCAAAACGAGGGGTGAAAAACTACTGGGCTGCTGGAGAAGTCAGGACATAATTTTTTCTATGCAAAAACACAACATGAATTTTATGACAATCCAGTACCTCTTGTTACTTTCCATATATCAACCTAGTTTTCATTGTAAGCCCCCAACCTACTGGGATGGTAAAGAATCCCATCCTGGTCCTCATAGAGGCTTTTCACCTCTTCCCTTCAGGGCACGTCAGGGCTATGGGTTTACA
The DNA here is from genome assembly GCF_000334495.1 of Tupaia belangeri chinensis. NCBI lineage: Eukaryota > Metazoa > Chordata > Mammalia > Scandentia > Tupaiidae > Tupaia > Tupaia belangeri. Next base: position 8,806,331 of record NW_006159692.1, read on the forward strand.
GAGCCTCGGTGTTAGAGGGGAAGCCCATTTGTTCCTCTGTCTCTTGTGCTTCTGGGAAAATATTCATCGTCTCTGGCCATGTGGTCCCCTGCAGTATCTTTGCCGTCCTTCAAAAACTGGACATGGCAATCCTTTGGTGAGGTGAGAGCTGTGGGTCTGAGGCTTCTGAACAAATCCCTGACTCATTCCTCTCAGGGATCCTGCCACCTGCCACGGCCTTCTGGAAAGGGCACTCAGGTTCACTCCCCCTCTGACAGCTCCAGAGTCCCCTCTGCTCCCTGCCAGTCTCTTTATCCTGCTTCCTTTTAGATCCTCTGCTTCTTCCCTGGAGCAATCTTCTCCCTTCAACTTTTCCTGACAATCCTAATTCTCCTTGGAAATATGGGATAAACTCTCCCTGCTTCTGGCCTGGCCGCACTCACAGAAGCCTGGCAAGGTTATGTCGCAGACCCGAAGTTTACCCACACCACAACTTACATAAGCTCTCCCACACACACCCACACCCACAACACCCGCTCACTCCACTGAGGTGGGTGCAATCTTCCTTACGAGCCTTCATCCAGATGGGACGCGGGGCAGGTGCAGCGTGAGGTGGACTTTCAACTTGCCTATCTCGTTCTATTCCATTTTAAATAAATAGCATCCTTACCCCCAGTGTGACAATGCACGATTGTTCCTACTTTTTGCCCCTCCCTTGTGTCCAATTCTTTTTTTTTTTTTTTTTTGGAGAGGTTTTTGCTATAGGGCGCGTGCGCTCGCCAGACAGACAGAGAGGGACAGAGAGACAGAAAGTGAGAAATCACCCCCCAGGGGGATGGCCACGCCATAATCCCTTCTCCTTCATTCTCCTCTCAGGATCTTGGGTACACACATGCACCTGGCGTGAGTTTAAGCCAGTAGATCCGGGACTCGAACCACAATTGACTACATGGGAGTCCAACAATGTAGCCACTACACCAATCACTGGTCCCAGGGGTGCTGTCTCTCTTGCTTATGGAAAAGAGAAAAAAAGGAAAGAAAGAAAGAGAGAAAGGAAAGAAAGGAAGAAAGAGAGAAAGAAACTCTAAAAAATACTAGCGAATGATGACCATGTACAAAAACAGCCATAACCTAGGCATGTGTCCCTCTACTCTTCCAGAGCTTTGAGTCCTTTCTTTTTCTGACTCAGGCCTGACATTCGAGATCACTGTCTTGCTAAGAACTCAAAACATGCCTGTACTGGGCCCTGCAGGTGGCGTGATGGTTAAGGATACTAGACTCCCACATGGCCAATCACAGTTCAAGTCCCGGACCTGGCAGCTTGCTTGGCTTGCTTTCTTAGTTTCTCTCTCTTGCTCGCTTGCACTGGTCAAATTAAAATAAATAAATAAATGAAGTGAAATAAAATAATTATTTAACAGGAAAAAAAAAATGGCTATGCTGAGACTCAAAATGTGGCAAGGCTCCTTTGCTCAAGGTCCTGTGTGCATCCTCCTGCCTATGTGGGTGGGAGGCCAAGAAACACGGGCCTTAGAGGGTTTGGAAGCCCATCTGTTTCCAGGAAGTCCCCTAGCGTGGTCCCAGTTCTTTACAAAGCTCGGGCAGGCCTGAGGCATTAGGTGTCTTCCCTCCCGCCCTGGCAGCCCTGAGGCACCGCTGGTACCACCCGTACTGTGGACTGCAGTTGTCCCCGTGCACTGTGCTGGGGGACTCTCCAGACCTCCTGCTTTCCTCGGCCCACAGGGAGGGAACAGAGCGTCCCTGCCCTGATGAGGAGCCTCCCACTTATTAGGGGCTCAGTTACGTGCACCCTGAGAGGAGGAACAGCCAGGGTCAGTGCTCCCTCTCAGGGGCCCATGAGCGCTCAGACCATTTCTCACCCTCCAGCTCTCTTGCCCCGGCCTAGGGGCTCCTCACTCCTCTGCGCGGGTGTCATTGCTTCTGTGCCCAGTGCCCAGTAAGACCTGGATGGTTAATGCCCGAAAAAGTCTTTTTTTTTTTCTAAACTGTTGTCTCCCTGCATAAGACTTGAAAGTCTATTTTGAAATTAATATCTGAACTTGATTGATTTCCCTCTGAATTACTGCAGGAGGCATCCTTTCCTGAGCCAGGGGACCAGGAAGAGCAGGGTAGAGGAGGGGACAGTCTCACTGGCTAACAGTGTCCAGACCGCTCCTTACTGTGCAGTTGGTTTGGGGACCTCATGTTTGTCTCCTTTAAATATTATCAGTATTTGTCTGCCTTAATCATCCTCTTATGAATATAGGACAAAGCAAGTACTTATTAAATATTTATCTATCTTAATTCCTTCTCCTCTCCACTGTAGGACAAATTAAATATTTACCCACCTCGGTCCCTCCTTCTTTTGACTTTAAGACAAGCAGGTGAGGAAATGCCATTATTTGCTCTTTATTTTACCTTTCCTGTAGGTGTGTGACAGGTGTGAAGGGGGACAAGCCGCCTGGAACAGGCGATAGAGGGTCAGGTGCCGTGACGGGAGGTCACAGAACAAGGCACCTGGGCCGGACAGGGAAGGGAGGAACCGTCCAAGCAGCACGGAAAGTGGCCAATGCGCCCACCAGATGGCATGAGGTCAGCTGGGGGTAAGGAGGCCACGTCCTCCTTCATCACCACCGGGGTGTGTTCTACAGCGCCTGTTTCCGCCAAAGGACGTCTCCTTTCTAATACCATTTTCACTTCCCAGAATTCTGTGGAGACTTTCGCAGTGCCCACAGCAGACCCCAGGAGCGTGGGCTTGACCCCAGCATTGGCGTCATCTTTGTTTCTGTGTGATGAGACGGGGGGCACCGTTGTCAACAGTGCGAGGGAAAGGGTCTTCAGGGTCGTGGACACAGTGGGTGAGAAGCAGGATGGGATCCGAGGAAATCTGATTTTGGAAGGAGAACTGGATTTGAGTCCCTAACTGGCTCGAGCCTTTAAAGGCCTTTGAGCAGGCTCTACAGACCCACAGTAAGGGCCACGCGGAGGAAGGGGGACGTTCTGTGCAGCCACCTCCCGTTAGCGCTGAGGCTAGCCAGGCTCCCAGGCTTGAGCCCGTCCTCCCCACTTCTCTCTACCCTTAGACTTCTGCCTCCTGTGGCCTCCTGCCTCCTCGTGCGCACCTGTCTACACAGAGAGCCACGGCCTTCCCGTGTGCCTGTCCACTTGCTTCTACACTCTTGTTAAAGGCGACCTGTGCCTTTCTGTCCTGGGCATCCACCAATGTGATCTCAAAGGGAAGCCAGGGTGGGCGCCCTCAGGACACCAGGAGCCAGGTGGGAGGAAGCAGCCCGGGATGCACTTCCCTGTGAGCAGCCCCTTTGCTGAGCTCCTGGGGCTCCCCGGCCCCACCCAGCACACTGCCGGGGTTTCAGGGCTAAGCAGGATGGTGTCATATTTAGGATTTGCGTGCACCACGGAGGCCACCTATGCTCAGCTCCTGAGGGTGTGACCTGCAGCAAGCCTGTGCATTGTGGTGTTAGCCTGTCAGCGGGAGAGGAGTGAGCTGGACCCCGCTGTGGGCTCTGATAGAGCAGTGAAGCAGGAGCACCTCCATTTTGAACTCCTCCCTCTATTGGAAACAAGCTTTCTCCTTTTGCCTATAGTAAACAGTGATTAACATTCCTTCTGTCTGCTAAATAACCCAAAACTCCCTACCTTAAGACCTTCCTTAGTGATGCAATAATCAAACGCCAAGCCCCTTGCCCTGAGCCAAGAAGACCACTAGGATTCCATTGTGTTTAAGCAAAGGTCTAGAGATTATTGACCCGCTTGATCTGGCTTCTGGACCAGCTTGTGCGCTCCTTCCGCTTGTCACCTCCGTTTTTTGCCTTTATAAACCCCCTTCTCCCTACACTTGCGGCTGTGGGGTCTTTGAGAGACGGAAGTCCTTCTGCAGTAAAACTCCAGTAAACTTGGCTATCTCTCTGCATGTCCTCTTATTTCTCACTGATTAGACTGTAACACAGAGGATCCTTGGTTCCTACCAGGTGGGTGAAGAGGACGTGCACATAGGTTATCCTCCTTGATCCAGGCCATAAGGCAGTCAGAAGAAATCCTGACACCCAGTGGAGCACCCAACCAGCCCACAGGGAGATGTGTGGGCTACTGTCTACAGGTCACAGAGCCAGGGGCCACAGAAAGGACAACGAGTGTCCCCTCAGGGTTAGGGTTCTCACCTGCAGTTGGAAGAGTGTGTACTCTACAACTGTGCCAATCCTGCTACTGTAAGCCGTGTTTGTACAACTCACATGAGTCAGCCATTTAGGACAGTCATGCTGAAAGGTGTTGTTGCGGAAAACCAGATGCCCAAGAATGGAGAGATTAGGAGAGCTGTTTATTATGCCAGGGCAGGAACGGAAGAGTTAACACTCTGAATCTCTGGCCCCGACTGGGAGTTGGACACGTCTTTATGGGGGAATTGGGGAAAAGGAGGTCTCAGGATGGGGACTAGGCTTAGAACCCACACTACTCAGTGTCAAAGTGCAGGAAGTCTAATCTATTCAGGTTTTCAGGTTAACTTGTAGCTCGGGGAGGAGCAGTAAGTTTGCTGGAGGGCAGAAACTTGGGCAGCTATCGACCCTGAGTTATTCATGAATTCAGGGAACTTCCATATCAGTGTTATTTACCTGTTAAAGTGAGTTTATAGGGTCAGCAGGTGGCTACAGAGTCAGCAGGTTGCTGACAGCAGTTCATGTCCCAGACCTGGTGGCTTGTTCTCTCACTTTCCCTCTCTCTCTGGTGAGCACACATGCCCCATAGCAAATTTTAAAATAATATTAAATAGATAATTATTTTAAAAAATAGTCTGCAGATTGTCTCATGAATGTTTCATCATATTCTGAAAGTTCAAGTGTAATCATGTTTGAAAACTATAAATGATGTATTTGTTTGTAGTAAGATAAACTTTTTTGGGACAAGCAGTTGGCATAATGGTTACATTGTTGGACTCCCACGTGGCCGACCACAGTTCAAGTCTTGGACACGGGAGGCTTAAAACACACCAGGCTGGTGTTTATGTGTGCCCAAAATCCCAAAAGGAGGGTGCCAGCAGGTGGCATGGTGCTTAAAGGTATTGGATTCCCACACGGTCAACCGAGGTTCGAGTTTGAGACCTGGTGGCTTGCTTTCTCACTTTCTTTCTTTCTCATTCTGTCCCTCTTTGGTCAAATTGAAATAAACAAATGAATAAATAAATAAATAACAAAATAATTCTTTAAAAAATTAAAATCCCAAGAGGAGACTGGAGGAGTAGGGATTGTGGCATGGCTATCCACTGGGGGTGGTTCTCACTTTCTGTTTCTGTCTCCCCAGCAAGTGCACATGCCCTATAGCAAAAATCTCTCAAAAAATAATAATAAGATAAACTTTTTTGTGGGGCCAGCAGGTGGTACGGTGGTTAGGGTGGCTGGACTCCCACATGGCTGACCATGGTTTGAGTCCCAGACCTGGCAGCTTGCTTTCTCACTTTCCTTCTCTCTCTCTGTCTCTCTCTGGCCAATTTCAATAAAATTGAAAAATAATTTTAAAAAGTAAAATAACGTGAATAAAATAATTCTTTTAAAAAATATAAACTTTTTTGCTTGCTTTCACTTATTAGGGAGTTATATAGCATAGGAAGTTTGGTTTGCGGTATAACATGTGTAAAATAAATTCCTTAAAAGAGGGAGAAAAGGGCGATAGGCATTTACATTTTCTCACCTGTTTACATATGCAAGTATCTGTTAGTGGAATCAGCCAGGTGACCCTCAGAGATGCCTTTGATACTCTGAGAAAAACACGGGACTTGGAGTCAGAATGGAAGAAAAGAAATGTGACACATGTTTATTATTAACCCTTCATTTCTGGAGGATGTTTGCACTCACCAGCAGGAGAGGGGAGGGAGACAGCACCCCTCAAGTGGGCGTCCCCACGCCACAATGTCTTCCCCATTTCTTCTTCCTGTCAGGATTTCAGGCGTGCACCCGCATGTACTTGCCATTGTTTTCAAGCCTCCAGGGTGGGATTTGACCATGGTAGGCTACATGAGACCCTGTTCCTAACCACTAGGGTACAAGGACAGCCTGAGAAATGTGGCAGAGGGTGCCTTGAGTTGCAGTTTTACCTTTATTATCCCTTTTGTAAAGTGTATTTATTTCATTAATGCTAGAGCGTACACACACATGCCCGAGAGGACGAGCAGGACCCCTGTCCGAGACTTGTCATGCTGTGACTCCCTCTTCTGATCTTCCAGCTCACCAGGACCTTGGGCACACGTGCGTGCAGCGTGGTGTGTTTTCGCCAACCTGGGAAATCTGAACCCACTGCCAGCCAAGTGGCCCCAGCACGGCAGTTCATCGCACAGGAGCAGCTGTGTTCTCTTCACCCTTCCAACTTCCCTGCAGTATAGCCATACATGCACCTATCTCGCAAATGAAGAAACAGAATCAAAAGGCTGTTACCTGTCCAAGGTCATATATGGCAGAGCCAAGACGTGAGCCCAGTTGTGTCGATGAACTTAGCCTATTCTCTTTAAGGCTGCCCTGAGCGAACATGGGGCTGCTGGAAACAACTAAGTCGGCCAGCTGGAGTGGCTGCACGCGCCTCTCTGTGAGGCTCGGGCTTCTTGTAGCATGACAAGTGGGTTCCGAGAAGGAGCACTCGAACCATGAGCATTTCAGTGGGGCAAGCCGGAAACTACAAGGACTCCTAGAACTTCATGGCTGCAAGTCACGAGGCCAGGCCAGATTCATGGGCATGGGAAACACGATACTCCTGATGACAGGGAGACAGGTCACACTGCAGAAGAGCAGATATTGCTATGGCCATCTGTGGAAGATCGAACCTACAACACAATGTTTTCATCTTGGTTTTTACCCTTAAAAGTACAATGGGGGGGGACCAGCAGATAGTACAATGGTTACATCGTTAGACTCTCAAGTGGTTAACTGTGGTTCGAGTTCTGGACCCTGTGGCTTATACTCGCACTGGGTGCATGTGTTGCTGTGCACCAACAAGAACCTGCTTTAAATTGCCATGCCAGTTTACAACCCCCATACTGTACCAGGCAAGGTCAGTGGCTACTGAAAATGCCACCAGGACAGGGCTAGCTAAAGACACCTTCAGTAGTGTGTTAACTATACAAAAAATATACATATACACTGTGCAGTTTAAAAACAAATCTTACACAGCCTTACATTTCAATTTTTTTCTTTAAAAGGAGCGAGTTGTGTACATGGGGGTTAAATGCTTTATAGATAAGAGAAACTGTGCTAGAACCAACTTATTCTTTATCATCTTCATCTTCTTCCTCTTCATCTTCCTCTTCTTCCTCATCTTCTTCATCTTCCTCGTCTTCCTCCTCCTCCTTTTCCTTGCTCTTTTCAGCCTTGACAACTCCCTTTTTTGCTGCATCAGGCTTTCCTTTAGCTCGGTATGCAGCAATATCCTTTTCGTATTTTTCCTTCAGCTTAGCAGCCTTCTTTTCATAAGGCTGTTTACCACCTGCAGCAGTGTTATTCCACATCTCTCCCAGTTTCTTTGCAACATCACCAATGAAGAGGCCAGGATGTTCTCCTTTGATTTTTGGGCGATATTCAGAACAGAACAATAAAAAGGCCGAAGGAGGCCTCTTGGGTGCATTGGGATCCTTGACCTTCTTTTCTGTTTCCCCTTTAGGAGGGATATAGGTTTTCATTTCTCTTTCATGACGGGCCTTGTCTGCCTTTGCCATATCTTCAAACTTCCCTTTCTCTTTGGCAGACATGGCCTTCCACCTCTGTGAGCACTTAGAAAACTGAGAAGCTGACTGAAGCATCTGGGTGCTTCTTGTGCTCCTCCCGGCAAGTTTGCACAAAGGATGCCATCTAATGACATTTTGCCTCTCGGTTTCTTAGGATCTCCTTTGCCCACGTTTAGTTAGCTTTCCTCCGCGAGGCAGAGTCGCCCAGTGCCCACTGGCTCTCACTTGCCCCGGTGCTGTCGGTGTGGAGCTGTGTGCTGCTGCCCCTCGTTCTCTTAACAGCTGTGCAATAGTCCTTCATGCTGAGCATCATGATGTAGGCGAGTATTTTGCTTCTCTCTCTGTGTGTCTCTTTCTCTTCTCTAACATAAATAGTGCTACAATGATCATTTTAGTACTTCTATTTCCGGCATACATTTGCCAATAGATCTAAGAGCAAGTACATGCATTTTTGAAAGTTTTGTCATTTTTACCTGTGACTTCATTTACAGTCATAGTATCACAGAATACTAGGAATCAAATCAAGATAGTTTAGACTATTTCTTATGTGGCTCTCTGGACCACCTGCATCAGAATTAAGCCAGATGCCTGGCTAAAATGCAGATTCCTGGGCCTTGGACCCATGAAATCAGAATGTCCAGGGTATGGTCCAGGAATGCGTGATTTCGGCGGGTTCCTGGATAATTCTTAATGCACCCTAAAGTTTGAGAACAAAGACTTGATCCAAGTCTCTCCGTTTGTAAGCAGGAAAAATAAAGGCAAACTGATGACTGTTTGGGACTTTGCTATGTTTCCCTTAACACAATATATCCTCTTCACAAAAGTGCAACTTATTGGAGACATGCCATATATTAACCATGTCAATAATTCCAGTTCTTAAGAAGCAGGCTTGATTTGCAGTCAGAGGTCAGTAAATATTTACTGGGCGTTGGAGTCAATTGACCATAAAAGTAGGGTTTATTCCTAGACTCAGTGACCTTATTGCATGTAGCTATGCATTTGTCTTTATGCCGGTACCACATTGTACTGGTAGCTGTGGCTTTGTAGTGACAGAGTCTCTTTGACCAAACTTGTCAGGCTTTTGTGAGCACTCTGCTTGACTACACCTCAACCCGTACCTAGGAGGACTGCAGGCTCCTTGTGGCTTCCTCCACCCCCACTAGGAGCTTCAGCCAACACCAGCTGTTTCAGCGGCTGTGGCTTCTCAGCCCCCACCCTACCCCGAAGTCCCTGAGGAGAAAGCTGAATGGTGCCTAAAGAATCCGGTGTTCACTGTGGGCAGAACCTGCCCTAGGTGCTTGACCTCCCTCTCCTCTGAGCATTTATTTTTAGAAAACTTTCCATTGTAAATCCTATCTCTATCTCTGAACTGTTTCTTCTATGACCCAGGGATTTCTTTTTTTTTTTTAATATGGAACACTTTACGAATTTGCGTGTCATCCTTGCACAGGGGCCATGATAATCTCTGTATCGTTGCAATTTTAGTATATGTGCTGCTAAAGCGAGCACGGGATTTTTTTTTAATTTATTTAATTTTATTTATTCATTCATTTATTTTAATTAATTTGACCAGAGAAAGAGAGAGAGAGAGAAAGAGAAAGTGAGAAAGCAAGCCACCAGGTCCAGGACCTGAACCATGGTCGGCCATGTGGGAATGTCCAGCACCTTAACCACCATGCCACCTGCTGGTCCCTCCAGGGATTTCTTTTTCAAGAACCTGAGAATTGACGCTTCAAAATGTGATTATCAGGAAGGAGAGGGCCCTTTCTCCCAATCTCTCAGGGAGGTAGAGCTCTAACACCCACAGGTCAGTTAGCAAACACAGCTGGCTAATCACATTGACCAAAGTCTCCCCACTCATGTCCTTCAGTATTTTTCTTTCAGCATGTCTCAATATTTTTTTCAAAACTTTTCAAAAGAATGATTTCATTTAACATTTTATGTGTTTATTTATTTGTTTATTTATTTTAATTTGACCAGAGAGAGAGAGAGTGAGAGAGAGAGAGAGAGAAGGAAAGTAAGAAAGCAAGCCATTGGGTCCAGGACTCAAACCACGGTTGGCCATGTGGGAGTCCAGCACCCTTAACCACTATGTAGCCTGCGGGCCCCAGTATTTCTTTCTTTCTTTTTTTTTTTTTTTTTTTTTGGAGAGGTTTTTGCTATAGGGCATGTGTGCTCACCAGAAAGACAGAGACAGAGAAACAGAAAGGGAGAAATCACCCCCCAGGGGGGGATGGCCATGCTGCAATCCCTTCTCCTCCATTCTCCTTTCAGGATCTTGGGCACACATGCACATGCGTCTGGCTTGAGTTTAAGCCACTGAGTCCAGACTCGAACCACTGTCGACTATATGGGAGTCCAGCGACATGTGCTGGTCCCCCAGTATTTCTTTTTTTGAAGAGAGAGATTTTTGCTATAGGATGTTTGCACTCATTGGAGAGACAGAGAGATAAGAAGTGAGAAATCACCCCCCCAGGGGCAACGGCCATGCCACAATCCCTTCTCCTACATTCTCCTTCTAGGATTTTGGGCACGCACACACTTGCGCCTGGCGAGTTTCAAGCCTCCAGGTTTGGGACTGAACCACAGTCAACTAAGTGGAAGTCCAACAATGCAACCATTTCACCATTTGCTAGCCCCATCCTGCATTTTAGTTAAGCTGAGTTTAGCTGAAGCACCTCTTCCCTACTGCAGTCATAGAGTGCAATGTCTTTTTGTTTTTTTTAAATCCACAACAGAGAGCATGTACACACTCAGAAAAGAAAAAAGAGAGGGGAAAAAAAATACCCTGGACCAGGTCTCATCACTCTGTGATCCCCATGCCCCATGAATAGTCATCAGATTATTCATTGATAGTATATAACACAATTATTTTAAATATTAAGCTTGTATCCTGAACCTTGTTAAAGTAATTTATTAGTTCTAGCAAAGGAAAAAAAAAAGTAAAATCCTTGGGATTTTCTACATCCAGATCAGGTTGGTCTGCAACTCACTGGGATCACCTGTGCCTTGTGAGTTCCCAGCTGGCCTGGGCCGGGGATCCAGCACTACAAGGCAGCACTCTGAGCCAACAGGGAGGCCAGTCTTCTCCTGGGCCCTGCCCTTTTATTATTTTTTCTTTTAGCCCATTTATTTATTTCTTCCATGGGAAAAGAAGACAGAGTTGAGGGTGGTATCCGCAAAAGGGCCCTTACGCAGCAATCTTACGCAGCCTAAATCAGCCAAGCTCACGGACACATGCGCAAGCCCTGCATGCAGAGAGAGACCTCAGGGCACACACCTGGGACCTCCCCACATGGCCTCAGCATCACAGAGTGGGGTACCACTGTGCCATTGGGGCTGGCCCTGTCTTGACATTTTAAACAAATGTCTGGTGAAAATTTTCTCGTAATCGAAAATTTTGAGGGAACCAGCAGTTAGCGTAATGGCTATGTCGTTGGACTCCCATGTAGTCGACCACGGTTTGCATCCCAGACCCGGTGGCTTAAAATTCACGCCAGGCGCGTGTGTGTGCGTGCCCAAAATCCCGAGAGGAGAATGGAGGAGAAGGGATTGTGGCGTGACCATCCCCCCTGGGGGGTGATTTCTTGCTTTCTGTCTCTATGTCTCTGTCT
>NW_006159692.1:8820707-8822287 GCF_000334495.1 Tupaia belangeri chinensis
TTTGGAGAGGTTTTTGCTATAGGGCATGTGTGCTCACCAGAAAGACAGAGACAGAGAAACAGAAAGGGAGAAATCACCCCCCAGGGGGGGATGGCCATGCTGCAATCCCTTCTCCTCCATTCTCCTTTCAGGATCTTGGGCACACATGCACATGCGTCTGGCTTGAGTTTAAGCCACTGAGTCCAGACTCGAACCACTGTCGACTATATGGGAGTCCAGCGACATGTGCTGGTCCCCCAGTATTTCTTTTTTTGAAGAGAGAGATTTTTGCTATAGGATGTTTGCACTCATTGGAGAGACAGAGAGATAAGAAGTGAGAAATCACCCCCCCAGGGGCAACGGCCATGCCACAATCCCTTCTCCTACATTCTCCTTCTAGGATTTTGGGCACGCACACACTTGCGCCTGGCGAGTTTCAAGCCTCCAGGTTTGGGACTGAACCACAGTCAACTAAGTGGAAGTCCAACAATGCAACCATTTCACCATTTGCTAGCCCCATCCTGCATTTTAGTTAAGCTGAGTTTAGCTGAAGCACCTCTTCCCTACTGCAGTCATAGAGTGCAATGTCTTTTTGTTTTTTTTAAATCCACAACAGAGAGCATGTACACACTCAGAAAAGAAAAAAGAGAGGGGAAAAAAAATACCCTGGACCAGGTCTCATCACTCTGTGATCCCCATGCCCCATGAATAGTCATCAGATTATTCATTGATAGTATATAACACAATTATTTTAAATATTAAGCTTGTATCCTGAACCTTGTTAAAGTAATTTATTAGTTCTAGCAAAGGAAAAAAAAAAGTAAAATCCTTGGGATTTTCTACATCCAGATCAGGTTGGTCTGCAACTCACTGGGATCACCTGTGCCTTGTGAGTTCCCAGCTGGCCTGGGCCGGGGATCCAGCACTACAAGGCAGCACTCTGAGCCAACAGGGAGGCCAGTCTTCTCCTGGGCCCTGCCCTTTTATTATTTTTTCTTTTAGCCCATTTATTTATTTCTTCCATGGGAAAAGAAGACAGAGTTGAGGGTGGTATCCGCAAAAGGGCCCTTACGCAGCAATCTTACGCAGCCTAAATCAGCCAAGCTCACGGACACATGCGCAAGCCCTGCATGCAGAGAGAGACCTCAGGGCACACACCTGGGACCTCCCCACATGGCCTCAGCATCACAGAGTGGGGTACCACTGTGCCATTGGGGCTGGCCCTGTCTTGACATTTTAAACAAATGTCTGGTGAAAATTTTCTCGTAATCGAAAATTTTGAGGGAACCAGCAGTTAGCGTAATGGCTATGTCGTTGGACTCCCATGTAGTCGACCACGGTTTGCATCCCAGACCCGGTGGCTTAAAATTCACGCCAGGCGCGTGTGTGTGCGTGCCCAAAATCCCGAGAGGAGAATGGAGGAGAAGGGATTGTGGCGTGACCATCCCCCCTGGGGGGTGATTTCTTGCTTTCTGTCTCTATGTCTCTGTCTGGCGAGTGCTGTCTCGACCCGCGGAGACGATGCAGTATCTCTTTAGGGTCGTCTCTTTATTGTAGGCAGCACAGAGAGGACACAATGGAGCCGACACAATGCTGCCACA
>NW_006159692.1:8822473-8826673 GCF_000334495.1 Tupaia belangeri chinensis
GTTGAATGAAGGATAGCAAAAGGTGGGTTATGATTGGTTGCTTTGTGGACCAATCATGAGGTACCCAGATATGTAAATCTGAGGGATTCTAAGCTCACCGATTTGCTATGTGAAGTGGCCAATCAGAGTGTGGTGTCGAAGGTGAGGTTTTTGAAAGGGAGCCAGTTGTGGCCTTTGTAATTGTTTGCTCTCTGAGCCTAAGGTGGCAATAGTAAGAGACTCATGAAAAATGGCCTCAGCAGACTCGCTGGTGCACAGCCTCCCACAGAGTGCATGCGCCCTATAGCGAAAACCTCTTTAAAAAAATTATTTTTTTGAAATTGGATCGTCCTTGGCTCTCTGAATAGCACCAAGGCAGTTGGCAAGGACAAGTGTCTTACAAGAGGCAGCAAAAAGGGAGCCAGGAAGAAAGTGGTTGATCTGCTTTCTAAAAAAGATTGCTATAATGTGACAGCACCTGCTATGTTCAATTTAAGAAATATTGGGGAAACACTAGCCACCAGGACTCAAGGAACCAAAATTGCCTCTGACAGCCTTAAGGACCATGTGTTTGGAGGCTGTTGGGTCTGGGATTTGAACTACTTTTATTTATGTGGGAGTCCAGTATTTTAACTATTATATTACTTGCCAGCCCTCTTAACCTTGATTTTTTTTAAAGTAATTTGACTTGTCATTTATTTTTAACAATTTTATTATTAAGACAAAATAACTCTAAAAATTAGAAACCAAGAGAAAAATTTTATAGTTTATATTAACTAATAGTAACTTAGCATAGTATTAATTTTTTTAAGATTTAAAATTACCTGAAAACTTTATAACATATTTATAATAACTAGATTTTAAAAACTAATGTCTGAGCTATTCAAATACTAAAAGATACTGGAAAGTTAGTTATTTATTTTTTCATTTAACATTTTATAATATGTTAAATATATAGACCATAATGGATATTAGATGTTTATCTTAAGTTGTTGATAAGTCTAAAATTTATTTTTATTAAATTAATAATACCAAAATAATTTTGTAGTTTGATTGGTAAAAACTAGGTCGACAACTATGAAGTCATTTTTAACTTTTATTTTTAAATTTGTAGTAGATTTACTTAAGTTGGGAACCAGCAGTTAGCATAATGGCTATGTCACTGGACTACCATGTAGTCGACCGCGGTTCAAGTCTCGGACCCGGTGGCTTAAAACTCACGCCAGGCGCATGTGTGTGCATGCCCAAGATCCCAAGAGGAGAATGGAGGAGAAGGGATTGCGGCGTGGTCATCTCCCCGGGGGGTGATTTCTCGCTTTCTGTCTCTATGTCTTTCTCTGTCTGTCTGGCGAGCGCACGTGCCCTGTAGCGAAAAATCTCTCCAAAAAAAAAAAAAATTTACTTAAGTCACATGAACTTGAAAGCATTTGGATTAAATGCTAAGAGCGCTATTTATGTGTTAAATTTAACGGAATTCCTGAAGGACTTTGCCACATAAACATAACATACAACATATAAGTATAACACAAACGAACATATAAGAGAGTTAAAAAGTACTTTTGTGTTAAATTTACCCTTTATATTTGACTTTTGGCAACAGGAAGGTTGTTATTATTTTCTTAATATCCCAGTCCTTTTGATATCCCAGATACTACTGGAATGGGACATGGATAACACCCAGGAAGTGCATTCACATGTGGATGCTAATTTTTTCAAAGACTATTCTGGCCATGTGTGATGAGATTTAATTTCTTATGTGAGCTATATAAGTGCAGGAAAAGAAAAAAAAATTAAGAAACCAAAACAAAGAAACTAGATACTAGATAGTAAGGATAGACTCATTTCCTGCCTGGGAGCTCTGACATTTTTTTCTCTGTTAACTCTCTATTTTAGTATTTTTTTTGTGTGTGTGACTATGTCTCTATTTTTTTATGCGTATGAAATGGAATTTATTTACTGTATTTGTACTGGGTGCAGGGCCTGTGTACCCCAACTTTTTGCATTTTTTTTAAAACTATGAATTTAACTTGAAAAGGGCAAAGACCAGGATAAAAACAAACATAAAAAACAAAGCAAGACTTTTTAAAGGGGGCTTGGAAATCCAAGATTTACATTGTAATGACCCACAGTAAAAGAAAAACTGAGACTTTGGTTATGATAAAAAATAATGAGACAAAGGCTGAGAGAAGACTACCACTGAAAATATTCAGGTTTTAAAGGAATAACAAAATTTTAAGATGTTTTACAAGATAGAAAATTGCTGTCTGCTAGTAAATGGGGAAAGAAAGAAAAAGACCCCAGCCCTATTGCTGCCAGAAAACTGATGATTTGTTTTGTACTAAAACAGAAAATGTTATCTAGGACTTTTGCAAATCAAAAAGAAGCTCATTAGATGAACACACTCTCCAAAACTGATAAAGTACATGATTAAACTCAGTCAAGACTTATGCCCTTGAACAAAAATACGAAGATTACATGAAACAAAACTCCAGCAGAAATGGCCCCTAGTGGCATGAGCTGCCCCGCTCTTTGCCCCTGCACTGGAGACTAGGCTTTCCTTTTTCCTATAGATTTATTATGGTGACTAATTTGCTAAATGTGTATTTTTCCAAAGTTTATTCCTGGTAGGAGAAGGAATAATAAAAGACAGAAATTGTCTGGACAAGGAGGTTTAGGTGCCTTTTTAATAATTTTAGAAGCAGCTTTATTTACTCTTATTTTTTTGAGATAATTTTAAATATATTCTTGTTAACCTTTTTTTTTAATTTTTTTTTTTTTGTTATAGGGCACGTGCGCTAGCCAGACAGACAGAGAGAGACAGAGAGACAGAAAGCGAGAAATCACCCCCCAGAGGGGATGGTCATGCCACAATCCCTTCTCCTCCATTCTCCTCTGAGGATCTTGGGCACGCACGCACACGCACCCGGCGTGTTTTAAGCCACCGGGTCCGGGATGCGAACCACGGTCGACTACGTGGGAGTCCAGCGACATAGCCATTACGCTAACTGCTGGTTCCCTATTCTTGTTAACTTTTAAAAGGAATTATTTTGTCATTTTTTATGAGTATTTTTATACTAATAACGTAGTAACTCATTTTTTAAATGAAATACAGATTTTGTTAATTTAGTGTGCAAAGATTTATCGAAGCTTCTGCCTGATAAAATTTTAACCAAGATTACCTTTTGTAATTTTTCCCATTTACCTAAATACCTGCAGGTCAAGGTGCCATAGACGTCATAAAGTTAGCTGCGGTGTTCAAAAGGGGCCGTCCTTTTTTGCCCTTTGGAACTGTACATATCTTTTTCTCTCTCTCTTTTTTTTTGGAGAGGTTTTTTCTATAGGGCGCATGTGCTCACCAGACAGACAGAGACAGAGAGATAGAAAGCGAGAAATCACCCCTCCCCCCCAGAGGGGATGGTGACGCTGCAATCCCTTCTCCTCCATTCTCCTCTCGGGATCTTGGGCATGCTCGCACATGTGCCTAGCGTGAGTTTAAGCCACTGGGTCCGGTACTTGAACCGCGGTTGACTATGTGGGAGTCCAGTGACATAGCCATTACGCTAACTGCTGGTCCCTCTTTTTTTTTTTTTTTTTTGTGGGTTTTTTTTTTTTTTTTTTTTTGCTACAGGGTGCGTGCCCCCGCCAGAAGGACAGAGAGACAGAAAATGAGAAATCACGCCCAAGGGGGATGGCCACACCGCAATCCCTTCTCTATTCTCTTCTCTTGATCTTGGGCACGCACGCGCCCAGTGTGAGTTTAAGCCACAGGGTCCGGGACCCGAACCACGGTCGACCACATGGGGGTTCAGCGACATAGCCATTATACCAACTGCTGGTCCCAGCACAATTATTTCTTTTGCCTGAATGCCCTTCCCTGCTGTGATTCCAAGGCGTGCTTCGCCTCCCGTAAATTTAAGGAGTTTAATATGGTGGACCAGCGTGCTGCTTTTTTGAGCATCTCTCCAGTAAATGTCACTCTAGTGTAGAGATTACTCGTCTTACGTGTCTCAGTTCCCTTTAAGAACCTAGTACTCTTGAAGGGGGCCCAAAAGGCTTGAGTAGTCAGCTCTTATTTTGCATTTACTGGATGGGCCTGTTATTATTGTGTGTGGATTCCCTATAGGGCTGCTACTAGTCCTAAGAGGGGGAAATTTTGGGAACCAGCAGTTAGCATAATGGCTATGTCACTGGACTCCCATGTAGTCGACCGTGGTTCGTGTC
>NW_006159692.1:8826770-8838660 GCF_000334495.1 Tupaia belangeri chinensis
ATGTTCCCCATAGCAAAAAAAAAAAAAAAAAAAAAAAAAAAAATTTTTTAAAAAAAAAAAAAAAAAAAAAAAAAAAAAAAAAAAAGAGGGGGAAATTTTTCTCCCTCCAGACACTCCCAGCATGGCTCCCAGTCGCCTGGGGTGCCTACCTAGCAGGGAGGAGCAAGAGCCCTTTATCTTCAGAGCTGAGATACTCAGTCTCTCATTCGCCTATGAATAAAACAGTTCAGTTTCTCCAGTGCAAATACATAGCAGCCAAATGAGGCAGTTCAAGAAGGCAAAGGTGCAAGACCCCTTAGAACACTTTTTTTTCCTTTTCCCTTTTTTTTTTTAACTAATGTACTTTTATACTTTTAGTTTCTTAACTACTTGCTCAAAGAGGAAACAAAACACTGCACCTTACTCAGAGAGCAAACTAGCCCCCTGCCTGAGGAGCGCGGGAACTGCCACTCCCCAGTGGAAGAGAGTGCAAAACCGTGACCCCCCCTACCCTCCCCCCATGACTCAGCGAGCAGAAACCGGGGCCCCTCGCCCTTGACTGACCCCTTGCCTAAGGAGCGCGGGACCTGGGAGCCCCCACCTGAGGAGCAGGGGAACCTTGACCCCTCCTCCGCGACCGACCCCTTGCCTGAGGAGTAGGAGAGAACCAGGAACTCCGCCTGAGGAGTGCAAGAACCACACCCCTCACCTGCGACCAACCCCTTGCCTGAGGAGCCTGTGAACCTGGGTTACCCAAAACAGACAAACAGACATAAGACAGATGAAAAAGCAAACCAGCTTAGAAATAAACCAGAAAGTCTACTAAATTTTGGGAGGTCCGAGGCCAGAGGACTTACTGGACCTCCCCCAGGAGAGGCTTGTAGCTGTAGAGGGCACAAAGGGCCCACTGTTGGTACCAGGCACCAGATTCGAAGCATCCCCTCAGAAGATCTCCGGTTCATCTCTGGTCCCTTCGTGGTCGCCATCTTGTCAATGGAAAAACTAACCAACTGTAAAATTAATAATTAATGATTAATGTGGTGTATTTCCAAGCCAACCGTGAGTGACCTAGGTCTGGAGAAGAGGCATACATGCCTTTTCTCAGGGTGATCATGTACAGAGGTTCCTTTTATTTGTTTGAGATTGACAGACCACATTTGGTGAAAAGATTTTCCATTGGTCTGGCCCCAAAAGGTGGGACATGTAGAAGGGGGGGGGCTTGTAGGTTATAGGTGGGTTCCACAATTCTTAGGTTGGTGATTGGAAGGGAAGATCTGTGTCTTAAAGAAAGGCTTAATCTACATCTCAAGGAAAAGGGAAGTTCTGTGTCTTGGGAAGAGATAAGCAAAAGAATATACTGTAATCAGTTGAAATATACATCTCAAAGATACTATGCCAGGGACAGGAGGTAGGAAGAATCCTGTTAATAGAAAATAAATGGTCTGTTAATGTTTGTGGGCATGACTTCCCCAGTCCCCTTTTGAAAAGATTTTGGAGAAATAGGAAAAGTAGTCAGACTTCTGTCCACATTTCTAATCTGAAGGGAAACATTCCATCTTTCATTATCATTCAATAAGTTTGATTTTACTAATAGCTGTGCATTGTTTGTAACTGCCCTCTATCAGGTTGGGGAAGTTTCTTTTTTCTTAATGTATTGAGAGATTTTATCAGGGAGTGAAGATGAAAGAGAGAAAGCATTTTTCTCTTAAGAGGTGAGGCTTTTCTTACCTGTTTAATACTCAAACGTCACACACACTTCACTGACTTGCTACTGTAAACATTTGACCTTGAACTCCACCCCCACAGAGAACTGACTCCCTCATTCCCGAAGAGGACTGTGAGGCCCAAAAGGGTGAGCAGCTGCCCCAGGTCTAGTTAACTAGCAGTAGCTCCTTTTCACTCTGCCCACCAGGGCAAAGATGATCAACCCCTAACAGGCACAGATTTTCCTCCCACTGACCACCTGTAGGGAGGCTGCTCTGAAAATAAGTAAATGAATAACAACATGTGGGTTGTTAACTCTGTCCTAATTTACTAGGCTGGTTAGAAGTCTGTTGAAACTTTTTGATGCTAAAGGTCCTGGGAGGTTCTACTGGTAGTCATGGGGGAAGGGGAAGGACAAGGGTGGGGACGCCCCAGAGGTCACGTTCTGGTGGCAGCCCCCTCGCACCCCCATTCCACTCATTACAGTGCCTTTCAATTAAAAGCTCAGCAACCCTGCCAGTAAACTGGGCGTGGGCACACCCGTTTCGTCTTGTTGCAGTGGGAACCAGGCTTACCGAAAGGTGATGCAGGTGAGCACACCTGGACGCCCTCCTCCCTGAGGTGGTTTGGAAGGCGCTGTGGGTGATAAGACCTGGGAAGGTTGCTGGCTAAGGTTCCTGCCTCTGACTCAGGGGCTTCATTCACTTGGCAGGAAGAAAGCAGGGCCGGTGATGCAGGTGTGTATCCGTTCAACGTGTGGTAGATTCGTGGCTGCTGCCCCCGCCACTAAACCCCTCTCACCCAGAGGCCCCCCCCCCCCCCGCCACTAACCCCCTCTCACCAGGAGTCTCCCGCCCAGCCCCTGTAGACCTCACCAGGCTAGGACAGCAGAAACAGTAACCCCTGGCTGGCAGAGACCCCAGGCTGACTGCTGGCGGCTGTGCCCATGTGTCAGTGGTTGAGTCATCCCGGTTCAACATTTGGAAGCAGCTAACAACTTGTCACCAAAGCCTGTTCACTGCTCTCTATTCAAAAGAAGGTGGTGCCAGTCCACAAAGGCTGAAGTCATTGGAACACCTGACAAAGTCAGGGAGTGGGTGGTCCCTGGATTCTTTGACAGTTTCTCTAAGCTGCAAGTACACGATCCTTGGCCAAATAACCTTTAATCCACTGAGCAAACAAGAAACTTCTGGGTCTCCCCTTTCTCTGGGCAAAACCTGGTTTTGTTTTTCAGATTTCTCACTGGTTAATCCCGGACATGTTTGTTTAGCACCATCTCTGTTCCAGTGCTTTGCCCGATGTTTACACACTCCTCTGGAAAAGTCCAGCCTTCGCACAGAAAGTAGATTATTCACCAGCAGACTTCCTGGTCCCTGGCTCTTCAGCTCCAAGGGCGTCCTTTCAACACCGACCCAGAGTGGATGTGCCTTGCAACATCTGCGTGTCCCTGGATGGCCCAGGGGCCATACCCAGGACAGTTCTGTCCCTGGAACTGGAGGATTTCTCCCACTGCTATCGTTGCTCAATGTGGAGAGTTTGCACTGGAGTAGTTCCCGCTGCTGAGAAAAGACCCTCTCCTGCGTCTTTAGGCATCTGGGAGCGAGCTAGCTTGCTGTGTTTTAGAGTAAGTGGAAATGCTCATCCTGCAGGAAGGAGAGCGCAGAAGGAGGCAGCTCCCATCTCTCAGTCTGGAGAGCAGGGACTCTCCTAATGTCGGTGTAGTCTAAGCCTGAGACCAGAGGCTGGGTCAACTCTGGGCTTAACACTTGAACCAAAATGTTTCCCTCGACCTTTACTCGTTTGAGGTGCATTTCAAACATGGCTGACAGAACCCTGGCCTGGGGCATTGCAAGGCTCGGGCTCTGCATGGGAGACAGCCCGGGTGGTCCATCAGGGAGGCTGGGTCTGCCTGGCTGGGAACGTGGGAGTCCTCACCTGTTAGGGACAGTTCCCGCTGTCCTTCCTGCCTGCTGGTCACTGGGAGGCTGGTTTTTATGAAGGAAGTCTCTGGGAGCCATGTGTGGGGAATGGGTTCCATAGTGTGCATTTGAGTCAGGGAATGGACCCAGAGGGAAAGTGGGAAGAAGAAATTAGTAAGAAAAACCTTAGCGTAGTGAGATTGACCACCCATAGCAGATCACACTCCCTGTCCCTCTTCCCCAGAATCACCAGCTCCAGACCACACTTCACAAGAGTGTGTCCCCTGTGAAGAGTGGCTCATGCTTGTGGCATGTGGAACTGTGTCCAGTGTGAGGGCAAATGACACATCACAGAGACAGAACTGAGCAGGACATTGCTGTCGCTTCCCAGATTAGGGAAGGTTTTCCCCATCAGACTTCCAGGGGAGACAGTGCAGGAGCTGCCATTGCTTGGGAGTACCTGCCATTTACTGAAAATGATGAAGGAGCTCAGAACACGGGCCCGAAGCACGCCACTTTGGCAGAAGGAGTATTTTGCACTAAAGATGCTTTACAGATGCCTGTAAGTGTAACAAGGGTGCCCCAGTTATCCCCCTTTTCTTCTTGAAACCAAGATAAAACCCCCACATGCAAACCATTTTCCCTAACCCCGAAGGAAAATTATTTTTAAAAAGTTTTTAAAAACATTTTATTCTTTTAAAGAATTATTTAACTTTATTATTATTGTTTGAATTTTCTTCTTTTTTTTTTTTAGAGCGGTTTTTGCTATAGGGCGCGTGCGCTCGCCAGACAGACAGACAGAGACAGAGAGATAAAAAGCGAGAAATCACACCCCAGAGGGGATGGCCACGCCGCAATCCCTTCTCCTCTTGGGATCTTGGGCACTTATGCACACGCGCCCGGCATGAGTTTAAGCCACCGGGTCCGGGACTTGAACCATGGTCAACTACGTGGGAGTTCAGCAACATAGCCATTATGCTAACTGCTGGTCCCTTGTTTGAATTTTCTGTAGGGCATGTGTTCACCAGAGAGAGAGGGAGAAAGAGAAAGAAAGAAAGTGAAAAATCAAGCTGCCAGGTACAGGACTTGAACCATGGTTGGCCATGTAGGAGTTCAGCACCCTAATCACCATACCACCTGCTGGTCCTGGAAAATTACATTCTTATCATCAGGGATGGGAAGCTGAACCTGGGGGAAATCTGTATAAATGAACAATGTTCATTGGCAGGTGGCATAGTGGTTAAGGTGGCTGGACTCCCACATGGCAAACCATGGTTTGAGTCCTGGGCCTGGCAGCTTACTTTCTCCCTTCTCTTCTCTCTCTCCGGTCAACTTCAAAAAAATAAATAAATAAAAATAATGACAATGAATACATTTTTTTTTTGAGAGGTTTTTGCTATAGGGCACATGTGCTCGCCAGACAGAGAGAGACAGAGAGACAGGAGGATGACCATGCCTCAATCCCTTCTCCTTCAGTCTCCTCTTGGGATTTGGGCACACATGCACACGCGCCTGATGTGGGTTTAAGCCACCGGGTTCAGGACTTGAACCGCGGTCGACTACACAGGAGTCCAGTGACATAGTCATTACGCTAACTGCTGGTTCCCCAGTTAACTTTTTTTAAAGCTTCTCTTATTCCAACTCAGTACAAAAACGTACAACTCCAATAG
Organism: Tupaia belangeri chinensis; assembly: GCF_000334495.1. Lineage (NCBI taxonomy): Eukaryota > Metazoa > Chordata > Mammalia > Scandentia > Tupaiidae > Tupaia > Tupaia belangeri. Next base: position 8,832,043 of record NW_006159692.1, read on the forward strand.
CTTCTTTGAGTCTTTATGACCTGTGAGGACTACCATGTGTGGTAAATCATATATTAAACAAATTTGTGTACTTTTCTCCTGTTTTTCTCTTTTGCATCCACTTAATTCTCTGGCTCAATGGAAAATTCTGAGGGTAGAGGTCAAATTTTACCCTCCCTTCAGTGATATCATCCTTTCTCAGGCCCTGGACTGAAAGCTGCAGATTTATTTTCTCCTTTGCTTTTCCTGATAATCCTTTGAGGGAGGATCTTTGTTCCTGTTTAATACACAGATAAGATATAATCAGAGATGTTAAGAAACCTGCCCAAGGTCACAGAGCTTTGGGGAAGAGCTTGGATTAGAACCTGTGTCTGTCTTAACCTCTACACTAAACCTCTCTGTTCTGGTTTGCACTCACCTGCTTCTCGGGGATGTTTTCCAGAAGAGACTGTGGGTGCAATGCAATACACAGAGTGAGTGTATCTCTACTCCCCAGCTCACATGTTCGAATCTTAACTTCTCTTGTGAATTACTGGAAGTGGGGGCTCTGGGTAGTAATTCAGTCATGAGGGTGGGGCCTCATGAAGGGGGTAGTGTCCTGAAGAAAGGAACTCTGCAGCCACTGTGGGGCGTAGTGATAATGCACACCCTGCAACGCTGAGGATCAGGACGGCCCTGGGTTCGCGTCCCACGGTCTCCCTGCACATACTGGGTGCACACACCCGAGGGCTCTCTCCCATCTGGCCATGTGAGGATACCATGAGAAGATGGCAGTCCACAGCCTCAGAGGAGGGCTGTCCCCAGGGCCCCACCACGCTGCACTGACCTCACACCCTGAGTCTGCAGAACCGCAGAAATGCAGTGCTGTGGTCCGAAGCTGCCTTATCCACTGGGCTTGGTTTTGGTGGCCACGCTGAGAGGGGCTCAGCAGAGACCCTGAGAAACGAGTGAGAGGGACGATGAGGCCCCTGCGGGCTCGGCCTCTGCACAAGATCTGCCTGCTCCCACGCTGCACTCCCCAGTTCTAGTCTTCCTACCGCGATTCTGATGTGGTGGGCGGAAGACAATGATGGGGCGTCTATAAATAAATGAAAATATTCTCTAAAGCTCAACATTGAGATAGGATCAAAACCGAAGACTGATCAGGCGGGTTTGAACCACTGGCGGCAACACACTGGGGCGTCTCCTCGTTTTGTTTCCGCCAGCTCCCCGCGGTTACCCCCGCACTTGCGGCCCCTATCACGAGCCACTGCGTGGGGAGGAGTGACTTTCCTATCAGGACACTCTTCCTATGTGGGAACGCCGGCGATAGACTGGCCGCAGTCCTACTCCGTGCAGCTACTGTGTGCCTGGCACGGTGCCAGTCACTAGGAGTGACACCGACAGGAACAGGTTACAGTCACTGTCTTGCCAGAGTTCTTGGTTACAAATAAAAGAACTTACCAGCCCATTTGAGCAGGAAATGAGTGTATTAAAGGGTGTCGTATAGCTCTCAGGCATTGTGGAAGCCCAGGTGCCCAGGCGTGGCCGCCACAGGTCAGTAGATTGTTCGAACCTCACTCCAGCGAGATTGGTCACTGTCATCGTCCCTCATGCCACTGACTGCACACTGAACTCCAGAAACCCTTGCTCTGTGGGTCAGAAACCCCATGCCATCAGGCCCAGGGGCTCCTGCGTGAGCTGGTTTCCATGCTGAGCCCTGCTCTGCCCGTTTGTGGACCTGAGGTCACACGCCCATGTCCTGCAGGCTGGGGAGCTCGGACAATGAGTCGGCTACCAGGAAAAGGGGGGCTCACCCCCTGGGCAATTCTTTAAACTCCGGGTTTCAGAAGAAACCGAGGGGCACGGTGCATGACGATTGTCCCCTAACTTCCTGAAACCCAGGGTCCGTGGGCACTTTAGTCACCTGAGGGTGAGACAGAAGTGTGTGTGTTAAGAAAATGGAGCCTCACGGTGGAGTCTCCTTAAGATGGCGGAAGTCTTGCTTCATGGAAGGTAAAGAAGTAGACAGCTTTATAAAGACAACCTGTGGTCTGGACAGCTGATCAAGTCTCCTGGAACAGGGCGCTGTGCTCCCGGATAACACAACTGAATGCCTTGAGTCTGGAGCATTCTGGCCCTTTAAGTGCAGTTACAAGGGGGACTGGGATCCTGGCCAGATCCTATCTCCCCGTAAGAAATCCTACAGCTGTGCGGCTTTGGCTCCAGACAAACAACACAGACAGTGTAAGTAGAAACCCAGACTCAGAAGGTATGAGCTTGAGTGGATCTTTGCACTGAGCTTGGTTTGCCCGTGATGTGACTCCCGGTCTGCGGTGGTGTCTTTTCAGTGCAGTCGCACTTTGTGTAGTAAGCTTTCCCCTTACCTTCACTCGCTCTACTACGGTGGCGATATTGAGCGCGTATCAGGCTCTTTCAATTAAGCGGTGCACCCATACGAGACACTCGCGGTTTCTCACAGTGTGGCATCCCTGGAGCGTGGGAAGCAGAGCCAGCCCTGCGACTCTCGAGGGAGCTGGAGAACGACCCCAAGCTGCATGGGGATGGCGAGGCTGGCCTGAGTGGGGCAGGATGGCACTGAGAAGGGTCACCGTGGCCAGCTCTGGGGAGCTCCTAGGGCCCCCCCTGGTCAAGAGGCCTGAGCTTTTGCCCTCAAGGTGAGATGTCAGGCACCACAGCAACCTCTGCGTGTGTCAGAAGAACATTCGGGATAAAATGGGCTGAATTGTTCCCTCGAGAGAAATCCGTATGGTGATACCCCAACCCCCAGTACCTCAGGAAGTGACTTTGTTGCATGAAGGGCTTTAAGAGAGGTAATTAAGGTGAAATGAGATGGCTAGGGTGGACCCCAACCCAGTAAAGCTGGAGTTCGCTCAGAGGGGAATCAGATGCTCTGCCAGACATGGGTGTGTTGTGTACAGAGGCATCAGGAAGGCAGACGCTGTGAACCAGAGAGGAACCGGCCCCGTCCCGTGCCCTGGTCTCCCATGGCTAGTCTCGGGAACTGTGAATAAGTCACTATCCCTGGCTCAAGCCACTTCCTTTGTGGCATCTTGTCACGGCAGCCTGTTGTAGAGTGCCACCGAATGAACGACCAGCAAAGCCAGATTAAGTTTAAAGGGAGCCTTTATTAGCTGGCTGTGGCGAGCACTGCATACGGAAGCCATCTCGAGCTATCTGCCATCTTGAAACCATTAGGCTTCACTTCCTCACTGAGCAAATCGTTTCTTAGAAATCATGTGACCAACCGTTCTCCCCGGAAGTGATTGGGTTCTAGGCAACGGGAGAGATCCACCCACATCAATGATTGGTTAATGCTGTTCATTCTCATTTGCATTTCGGGCGACCAATTGGTTCCCACCAGCTGTATATAACTCGCCATTTTTCCTGAATAAACGGAAATAGACGAAGACGACGACTTGATCAGCACCTGGTAGTGTGTGTGCGTGTGTTTGTCCCATCTCTCACTCCCTCCCCCAAGGAACCTGTTCCACGGTCGGTCCCGCAGGCCGGGACAGCTGGCCAGCGACTAGCGCCTGAGGCTCGGGCTGGGGGGCAGGACTGTAGGCCCCCACGGGGGTGTAGTTTGAGTAGTCTTTTTATAAGGGGTCAGTTACCAGGGGTTTCTGTGCAAGCAGTTACAGCAGCTGAATCAAGCAGGTTAATTATTTCTGAGGGGAGTGGGGTTTCCATGCAAGCAGTTCCGTTGCTAAACGAAAGGGTTTCGGGCTAGTTAGCAAAGACAGTAGCAGGTTCAGGATGTCGTCCCAGATATGGTTTTCTATACGACTAGCACGAACTATTTTCTCATGGGAAGAGCAAGCAGGTTTACAGACGCAGACAGCCATGTTAGGGTAAGGGAACAAAATGGACAAACAGTGGTTCATGTGCAAGATCTAATATGCAGCCTTCCACAAGCCCAGACAAGTGACTGCACTTAGTAAGTCTCTGGTACTCCAGGAAGTTCAGTTCACTGCCTCCCCAAATGCCATCCTGGCCCTAGAGAGAGCATGCAGATCATTATGAACAGAGGGAAGGAGAACTTGCTTGACCTGGGAGTGAGTAAAGACTCAGAGTCAAGAAGAGTTTTAGATACTCAAGTGATTTGGGTTCACAGGGTTGGTCAAGAACAATCTCTGGCTGCTCCTCCATGCTGGGGAGTGTGCCCTGGTGCATTGCTGCTTAACCATACCAGCCCCTAAGGGCAGTGAGGCTGGACCACAGCCTCGGCCCGGTGGGCTTGCTGGGCTGACCCACTGGCTTGTCCTGATGCCTTCATGAACCCTAGTGTCACCAGCTGGCTGTTGGGACTGGCCTGTGGCCTCTGACATCTCCATTTCTTCATGTGAGATGTCAAATAAGATGTCGCATTCAGCGATCTACCAGCACAGGGTGAAGGCTGAGCGAAGGGGAGTTCTCTCCTACTCGGTTCTTTCCAGCCAGGGGAAAATGCATATTCAGGCAGGGACTAGGGTAAATACATAACTGGGGCGGAGACGGAATTTATGAATAACTCATAAATCACCTGCAACCTTAGTTTCCTGCCGGTCGTCAGCCCTCTGCAAACACTGCAGTGTTCCCGGTATGTTATCTTTCGTAATGATGTCAAATACGTGGCTGTCCTCTCCTGTATAAAAGTTTGATGTGACTCGTTCTGACCTACCTGCCTGTGAGGAGACCTGCTCATCACCATGGTATGTAACTCGTTTCATTCATAAAGGACAGAAAAGAAAAAATAGAATGTATTTCACACTGCCACATGCTGGGATGGGGTCAGTGGTGTGGTGGTTAAGGCAGCTGGATCCCACTTGTCACCTGTGTGGTTGAGTCCTGGACCCAGTGGCTTGAAAAACGTCAGGCACATGTGTGCGCCCGAAATCCTGAGAGGAGAATGGAGAAGGGAATGCGGTGTGGCCATCCCCTCTGGGTGGCAGGAAGGGGCTTTCTCACCTTCCCTTTCTCTCCCCCTCCCCCCACTAGGCAAGCACACACACCCTGTGGCAGACAAACGAAATGGGCCGTGATGTGTGTGTCTACTGGATAGCACTTAATGGTAAACGTGACCTACTTGTGGACCTTGTGAATCTTCTACAGATTACTTTCAGTTCACTGGGTGGTTGAATGCGAGTCTGAGAGCTTGGAAAAATCTTAGTGAATTTAGACTACTTCTGTTCTCCGAGTTGTTACTTCTTCCAGTAACTCTGAGATTCGATTAGATTTTCTCTGTGTCTCTAACTCTTGGGCCACATGTGAGTGATTCCTGAAACAAAATATAACTTCAGAAATACAATTACTGCATCATTCTACAGATGAGGAGACTGAGCCCTGGAGGAAGAGCAGCCACTGGGTCTCACCATAGGCCTGAGGGGGAGCTGAGACTTGAACCCAGGTGTCTTCTGTAGGCCCAGGACCCCCCAGACCTTGGCGGGCAATGGAATCACCAGGAGATCATTAAAAAAATACGGACACCTGGGACCAGCAGTTAGCATAATGACTATGTCGCTGGACTCCCATGTAGTCGACTGCGGTTCACGTCCCGGACCGGTGGCTTGAAATTCATGCCGGGCGCATGTTTGTGCATGCCCAGGATCTCGAGAGGAGAATGGAGGAGAAGGGATTGCGGCGTGGCCATCCCCCCTGGGGGGTGATTTCTCGCTTTCTATCTCTCTGTCTCTGTGTCTGGTGAGTGCACACACCCTGTAGCAAAAAATTCTCAAAACAAACAAACAAAATGGACACCTGACCTACCAGGACACTGGTTTAATTGGTCTGCAGTAAGGACAGCTGAAAGACCCCCGACTCAAATAGCCGGTGACCCTTCAGTCCGAGGAGAGTCACGGCAACCCCAATCAACCACAAGAGTCAGTTCTTGCTGTAAAACACAAGAGGGCTTTATTGCTAGTGCGCTAGGACTCCACTCCTGGTCACAACAGACTCAGAGGGAAGTGGAGCCCCGAACAAAAGAAGCATGCAGATTATATAGGCACAGGTTTGAGGGGTGAAGGGGGGAGTGAGGAATGAGGGAGTGGGGTACTGGTCCGGTGGTCTGGTGCCGACTTCTTATCTATACAAGTGGCCTTCGGGGGGTGTTTAGCAGATGTCTGGCTTTTCAGGGCCGGGGGGTAACACAATTTACAGAGACCTGACTTTCTGCACATAGCTGAGCTGATACGAGGGAGTGAGGCACGCCCCAGCAGTCTGCATAGCTCAGGGCTGTTTTCTAAAGCAGTGGTGCAAGCTTTTGTACAGAAGCAAAAACAGCAAGCAGTTAATTATCACAGAATGTACCAGGAGGAGGAACTAAATAAGTATCTGTAGGAGGTGTATCAGAAACAGTTATATTTCATAAGTACAATTGATCCGTGGGCACCTTGCCAAGGCAAGTGCCTTGTCCGGAGACCGAGGACAATGTAAGAGTGGTATTCAAGCTACAAAGGTGGGAGGAAGGTAAAGAGGTATAGTTTTCCGGAAGGGCGATGCCCTCATAATAAGGAGGACTTGAAGCTAGGCACAACCAACAAGATTCAGTTAATGCGTCTCAAAACAAACAAACAAAATGGACACCTGACCTACCAGGACACTGGTTTAATTGGTCTGCAGTAAGGACAGCTGAAAGACCCCCGACTCAAATAGCCGGTG
>NW_006159693.1:0-628 GCF_000334495.1 Tupaia belangeri chinensis
AGAGAGATATATTCACTTTTGAATATCCTTTTGGAGAATGTTTGTTTGGCTAGGAGCAAGTGCGTTTCCCTTCTGCTGTGGACTGATGTGTGCCAAAGTCTCTCTTCTGTTGTGTTTAGCAATGTGGTCTCCTGAGGAGTATTCTATTCCAGTGTCTGAAGAGGAGTATCACCTTTATCGCAGGTGGTTCAGTAAAAGAAAGGATCCCAGGGAACCTTACAATGCTAGTGTATTTCAGAACTGTGATTCTTGACCGGTCTATTCTCTCTGGGATGGTGGAGAATTAGGAGGAGGGGACAATGTAAGAGGGAAGAATGTATGAAAGAAAATATAGAAAATGTTGCATGCCACATGCTACTAGGGCAGTAGATGGAACGGGCACTGCTGGCGAGTGAGCAGAGGTCTGTCTTGCTGAAGGAATGGGCTATGGGGTGGGGGAAACTGGCTGGAGCTGGAGTTGGGGCCAGTGGTGGCCCTACCTTAGAGTCCCTTTCTGGTCACTGAAATCCCATTTAATTTTAAAATCTTGCTTGTGCAGAGTGGAAAGTTAGGGCCAGAGGGAGAGTCACTTTCCAAGATTACACTGTTAGGCCCTGGGTTTTGGGGAGTCTTAGTCCATGATCACCCC
>NW_006159693.1:4499-5451 GCF_000334495.1 Tupaia belangeri chinensis
TCCCTTTCCACATGTGGATGGTAGAGATTGGGCACTAATAGTGCCATCTACTCAAAGTTACTGCAAAGAGCCCATCAGAAGGGACAGAGAGAGAGCAGGGTGGGACTCATCCTCAGTATTGAAAAATGAGGTGCAGGAAGGCCACATCACCCACTCTACTTGCCAGGAGGTCTCACCAGGCTCAGCACTTATTAGACACAATGTCTACTAGCACTCACCTACCCAGAGCCCCTGGGGTTGGCTGCCATGGGACATGTGCATTTGATGGGATGCAAGAGCAGAGGGCTCACGAATGTGGGCAGAAGATGCCACCTTGGATGCACACGTCTGAGCCACCTTCTCACATGTGGAGTTGGGGAAGGCAGCCTGGAAGAATGGTTTCTTCCATTCCCGCTAGTGCTGAGTCCTGAGCACCATGAGGTGGGCATCTGCATTGTGCAGAGAGCCAATCCTGAGGACTCCCATCAGTCTTGAGACATACTCTAAGCTCTCTGAGCTCCAGCTCAGACCACTGACCCCTGCTTCAGCCCGTGGGCACCTGCACGCTCTGAGCTGGGATGGGCTGTGCTTACAGAGCTCTTTCTTTCCCTCAGGAACTATTCAAAAAGGTGGTGCCTTTGGACTGCCTGGGCTTCAACTGGACCCAGAGGCACAAGAAGGGCAGGGAACATCTGTTGCCCACCATCCATGCCACCATTGCACACTTTAATAGGGTGGCCCACATGGTCATAACGACCTGCCTCAAGGACAAAAGCATGAAGGCTCTCAAAGTAGCCAAGGTAAGCTGAGGGAGGACCCAGGTTATTCTCTCTCTGGAGACATGGGACCTACCCCTTCTTCATCATCTCTCAGGGTGGGAGGGTGTGGGCAAAGGCCTTGCACACTCCCTAGGCCCTTTCTTCAGGGGCAGGCTGACTGTCACCCCTGTGCCCCAGGGTGATGTTCTCTCCTC
>NW_006159693.1:5595-6901 GCF_000334495.1 Tupaia belangeri chinensis
TCCACGCCATCCTCTCTGCTCTGCAGAGCACCCCAATTCATAGACTTAAAAGGACCTGGGGAGAAATTTCCAGGTGGGTGAACTCAGGTGTTAACTACACAACAATGGAACTCTCGGCCCAACTGCAACCTCCACTGTCAAATCCCTGCTCAGTTGCAATGAGGATGGACCCAGGGGACAATGAGAGAACTGCCTTCTCCAGTCCCAGGTCGCCTGCAGACTCAGATATGCCCATTAGAAAACAACCAGGTAATGGGCGTCCTTATGGTTTTTGACTAAATATGAACTCACACCCTGTCCTTTATTCCCAAATTTCTCCTTCCTTTCACCCCTTTTGGCAGAAAATCCTCCAAAAGATTGCACCGCCTTTGTGCCAAGGGCCATTCGCTAAACCAGGATCTGATCATACAGTTAAGGGGAGACAGGGAGGTGGGCACTCGTGTTTAGGGTCCAGAAAAGGTGTAAGGTAGGGAGGGGGAGCGGCCAGACATGTAGAGACATTTACTGGACATTTTCCTGCCAGGTTATGTCTAGACAAACAGGAAGAGTTCCGAGACACCCCTGGTACCGGCACGTGTGCATGGTGGCTGGAACCATGAGGAAGGGGGTATCTGCCATGTTGGCAGGACTCCAGGGCATGCACCCTGTTACAAGCAGCCTCCTCCAGGCTGTGGGGGGATAAATGAGCAGGGCAACCTTCCACATGCAGACCAACCCGCCTGTCCCCAGGAGCCAGGCCTCTGTGACTGCATCTGTCTCTGTGTCACCTCCAAAGGAACAGCCACCTGTCTGCACCATAGACAGGCAATCAGGAGAATACCACAGCAGGTGGCTAACTGCTCAGCGCTGGGTCCCAGTGGGTACACGGGGACAGATGTGTGTGTTTGCTGCTGCTCCCTGCTCGACCTCCTCACAGACAGACCACTCAGTCAGTCACAGGGCCTTACGCACTGCCCCAGTGAATGACGACACCCACCCCAGATAACTTATGTGCAGGATCTGGTGGCTCACACACGGATCCTGGATCCATCATGATCTGACCCCAGAACCAATCATGTCATGGGGCAGCAGAGTGACTCTGGCTCTGGCTGCCTTCTGGACACACAGTCCACACATCAAGGCCTGGCCAGTGGAGGTGCTGAGCTGAGGCGTGAAGGCAGCTGGGGCAAGGTTTCCAGCTGCGGGGGAGGAGCTGGCCCGTCCTGTGGGGCCCTGGGTAGTCACTGTCCCTCTTCAGCCTCTGACTTCTACTCTGGATGATCCTGTTAGTCAGTTTCACAGAGGGCCGTGAGGTTCGCGGGGTGAC
>NW_006159693.1:8255-9464 GCF_000334495.1 Tupaia belangeri chinensis
CCCATGCCCTATAGTGAAATCCTCTCAAAAAAAAAAAAAAAAAAAAAGAAAACCTCTGAGAGGTGACTTGGGAGACTAACGAGGTCAGGTCCCTCAAAGTCAGGGAACATCTCAGGTGGGAAGCTGTCACTGCCTTCCTGCCTGAAGTGTCAGTGTGTCATCAAACCCTTGGGGATGGGTCCCTGGTCCTCAGGGAGTGGGGGTCTAGAGGTCCCTGAGCCTCAGCACTCTACCCTTCATCTCCAGAGTCTGACCCAGGTCCATGTCTGGGTCTGTGTCCATGACCCTCAGGGAGAAAGGGGTGGGGTCTAGGTGTGGGCTGGGGTCTTCCTGATGCAGCGGCCATCTGCCTTGCAGGGGAATGTCATTAACCTCCAGAAGAAGGTGAAGGTGAGCCACTGTGGGCCTCACTGTGAGAGGGTGGACAGTGGAAATCAGGAAGCCCTGGACAGGACTCTCTAGGACCCCTCCTTGCAGCTTAGATGTATTTGAGAGTTTTCTATACAGAGAAGGTTCAACTCCCTGCATGGGTACAAATGGGACGGGAATCAAGGCCAACTTCCTGGAGGATGGGGTGTTTGAAGTCAACTCTGATGATAAGCTGAGGCCAAGATAGTACTGTAGAGACAAAGGGAGAGCCTCGGAAAAAAGGTCTCAGAAAAGGGTCCCCTCCCCTCTCTGAGAATTCTCCAGAAGGCCCCTTCAGCCTCCTCACTCCAGCTCCTGTCAGCGTCCTACTTCCTGCTTGTTCCTCCCACTCTAGGAATTCAGAGTCTTGAGTGAAATTCAGCTCCTCCGGGAGGCTGCAGATAAATTCCATATTCAGCCCCAGGACCAGTTTTGGGCTTTGTTTCAGGCCGTGGAGCAGCTCAGTGAGAATGAGAGGTGAGACCTGGGGAGGACTCCGAAGGGGCGGGGGGATCCTCTCTATGGCGCCCAGTTTCACACAGCCTGTGACCTTAGCTCCCTGGGCAAAGCCAGTCCCCATTGCTCTGTGAGAGCTGGGACACCAGGACCCTGGCAGAGAAGGCTGAGGTGAGGCTCCTGGTGGACACCAGCAGCCACTCTGCCTTTCAGCTACACCCTGTCCTGCCAGCTGGAGCCCCTACCCACCCCCCACTCCCGCCCCGCTTGGTGGACTGCATGGCTGAGGATAGGCTGAGGGGACATGGACGGCCGAAGGAGAGTCTGCTGCTCCCCTGCGGTGTG
>NW_006159693.1:10210-16169 GCF_000334495.1 Tupaia belangeri chinensis
GCATGCACACGCGCCTGGCATGAGTTTTAAGCTACTGGGTCTGGGACGTGAACAGTGGTCGACTACATGGGAGTCCAGCGACATAGCCATTACGCTAACTGCTGGTTCCCTGATGCAGGCATTTGAAATTTGCTATAAACTTTCTGCTTCATGTGGATTCACTGTATCTCACTGATATGTATTTTTTATGTTTCCACTTGTTTCACAAAAAATTAATCCCTTCTTAACGTATTCATTGGTTAGTCAGGAGAGTATCCTGTAATTTCCATGTATCTGTACAGTCTCCAAAGAGCCTCTTGTTACTTATTTCCAGGTTTACCCCATAATATTCAGAACAGGTACTTAATCTGATTTTGATTTTTTAAAATTTGTGGAGAGCTGGCTCCATAGCAAGTGATTTTAAAAGGCTAAAGCCACAAGGTTGACCACAATGAGAAATATAGTCCTCCTGGCTTGAAACACATGCAGAGAGTGTGTGCCTGCATGACCAAAAAAACCAGCAGGACAAATAGAGCAAAGGGGATTTGGTGTGACTACACCCATAGGAGGCTGCCCACCAGCCCCCAATCTCTCTGATGAGTGCACACCCTTTGGCAATTGCAACAAAAAATTTGTTTAGGTTTACTTTGCAGCCTGTCAGGTGGCCTACCCTGAGGAATGTTATTTGTGCTCATGAACTCATTCTGTAGTTTGCAGGTGCTTGATGAAATGTACTGTAAATGTCTGTTAGGTCTCTTTAGGTTAACTCTTACAGAGGACAAGCTATGAACATGTACTGGATAATATTAATACGGACAAGATAAGATAAATACAACAAACCTTGGAAAGCTCTTCTTGACATTAAGCAAAAGAAATTGTAAGGACCTTTATCCTACTCATCCACCTTTCTATCCAATATGAAGGATGCTTATGAAAAAATAGTAAAATAATCCTCTTGACATTGTTCGCCAAAACCCAAAGAAGAGTCTCCATGACGTGAATTTCTATTACAGCATTTTAAACACATCAATGTTTCTCTTTAAGATATTTAACATCCATGCTGCATTCAATAACATAATCCTGAACCAGAATGTTTAAACCTACATCAGGTTTTAAGAAAACCAACTATCCTGACTTGTGACTACTGTCAGTACCAAGACATAAACACACTAGGACCAAATCCAAGCCACCAACCCTGTATCAGTCAAAGCGCAAGTAGGAAGAGGGACAGGCGCAACTAGGAAGGCATGATAATAGAAGCCAGTACAGATTTCTGCAGGCCCTTCACCTACCTGATGAGCAGGGCACAGCATCAGGGCCGAGTCCAGTGGGCAGCAGTAACAACTTCCAGCTGGGACCCCTGGATAGAATTCCCATTTCCTTCCTGGGCTCTTCTGGAAAAGAAAATAAGAAAGGGAGATCAGTACAGCTTATTTATAACACTCTATTCCAATGAGGTATCTGGAATATTTGTTCTGATTGGATGACTCAAATCCTGTAGGCTAGTTCTGATTGGACAGTCCTTCAACGATTATCAACCAATCTGAAAAAAAGAAGTTACATTTCTTCTTCTCCAACCAGAGCAAATCTTTCAGAATACCTTATTTAATAAACCGTCTATAAATACCCTCTCATGCTGTCCCTGTTTGTTTGTTTTTCGGGTCCTAGCAGTGGTCAGCTGCTGCTTCTGTGAGCTGGCTAAAGACCATGTGGCTGGCTGAGGTTTGTGGAATGACTTCCTTTTTTCTTAGAGGTTTTTCCTATAGGGCACGTGTGCTCACCATAAAAACAGAGAGGGACTGAGAGACAGAAAGCGAGAAATCAACCTCCAGGGAGATGGCCATGCCACAATCCCTTCTCCTCCATTCTCCTCTCAGGACCCTGAGCACGCATGCACACGTGCTCAGTGTGAGTCTAAGCCACCAGGTCTGGGACTCCAACCCAATCAACTACATAAGAGCCCAGCAACATAACCATTATACCAACTGCTGGTCCCTGTGGAATGGCTTTCTAATGTTAGGCCAGTTTGGGCACAGGCTGGACCACCTTGTGAACTGCCATGTTCTCTTACAGGAGTGGTTCAAAAAAAGCGAGGTGAGACCTAGTCAAAAACGTTGCGAAGGGGAGGCCTACACTGGGTGTTGACTGTGACAAGGATTAGAATTGCATATAAGAGAACCTTTTACACACCTTTGGAAGGCTTAGGTTCGAGGTCACTTTGACATTCATCTTACCTGATGCCTTTATATCTGTTTTAATGATTAATGTGAACAAAGGTTTGAATATACTTGGGGCTACTTTGAAAATGGAAGATAAATGTTTTCTTCTCAAAATCTTTTGTATCAATTTGTATCCACTTTACCCTTTTCATTAAAAAAAAGCATGCTTTCCTTTAATTTAGGGTGCTTGTACTCATTGGGGAGATACAGAGAGAGTGGCCGGGGTGGTCATGCTGCAATCCCTTCCCCTTTATTCTCCTCTTGGGATTTTGCATATGCACACAGAAGTTCCTGGCATGAGTTTCAAGCCACTGAGTTCAGGCCTCAAATAGTGACTGATTCAGTGGCCTAAGCTTTTACAACACCTTCTTGCCCCTTATTAATTTTTAAGCTTTTGTTTGTTTGTTTGTTTGGCTTAAAAGTAGAATACTGAGGGACCAGCAATTGGCGTAATGGCTATGTCACTGGACTCCCATGTAGTTGACCATGGTTCGACTCCCAGACCCAGTGACTTAAACTCTCGCGGGGCACGTGTGCGTGCCTGCCCAAGATACTGAGAGGAGAATGGAGAAGAGATTGCAGTGTGGCCATCCCCCCAGGGGATGATTTCTCGCTTTCTGTCTCTGTCTTTCACTTGAGTGCATGCGCCCTATAGCAAGAACATCTCAAAAAAAAAAAAAAGAATATTGCCTAGTGATTAATGGAAATGGGAGGGTAGGGAATGCAACTGTGGAATTGCTGGGGTTGAGTAAATAACCTGTCTCCTAGAGGGAAACTTTAATGGATAAAAAATTAGTTTGGGCAAATACTTTGTATATAGTCAAGCTGTTCAGGTGTGAACATGGTACTAAAAAAATAAAAGGCTCAAAGCAGTGAGTCCTGACCTCATCGTGAGAAAGTTACATGTATAAATAACATCAAATAGGTGATGATCAAACACATATGTTTGAGTCTTGATTATCTGAAACAAAGCATGGGGCAAGAATAAGTTGTGAACAATAGTGTGTAACTATTTCACATTCAACTGCGTTGAGATAACACTATAGAGATAATATTTTAATAAGTGGTAGGTAAAATAAATAGATAAAAGGAAAGTGAATTTGTTTTTTGATCTTAACAGAGTTCATTTGTTTACAAAGAATTATTTATTTAATTTTATTGTTATCAATTTCATTATAGAGAGATATTTGCTAGAGTTTGTGGGTGCTCACCAGAGAGACAAAAACACAGAAAGTGAAAAATAGATCCCCAGAAGTTTCAGTCCATTCTGCTTCATTCTCCTGGCAGGGTTTTGGGCAAACATGGACATGTGCATGGTGTGAGTTTCAATCTACTTGGTCTGAGACTCAAACTGTGGCCAACCATGTGGGAGTGCAGTGCCCTAACCACTATTCCACTTGATGGCCCCACTGTTGTTACATTTTTAACATGCTATAGGGCACACATGTGCACTGGAGAGAAACAGGGAGAGGGTAAGTGAAGACCCAAGCTGTCAGGTCCAGGACACAAACCCTGTTAGACTATGACAATCCAGTGCCTTAATCACCATGCAAACTGTGGCCCCTACAGATTTTGACATAGGACACTGAAAAATATGTTTCAAAATGTGTAATTTGGGAACAGCAGATGGTGTAGCGGTTACATTGCTGGTCTCACCCATGGTTGACTGCCATTAGAGTTCTGAACCTGGTGGCTTGAAACTCACTTCAGGCATGTGTGGGTGCGTGCCCCAAATCTCAAGCATAGAATGGAGCAGAAGAGATTGTGGCATGGCCATACCCCCTGGGCAGTGATTTCTCACTTGTCTCTCTGGTGAGCACTTGTGCCTTAAAGCAAAACTTGCTTACAAGAGAAAGAAAATGTATAACTCAAATGTTGGTGACGTGAGCTACGATGAGAAATTTAAGACACAAAATCTGAATCAAACTAGAGAAGTAAGTTTAATCAGTATCTTTCCAAATGAAATGAAACATATTTTAATCATTCTGTTTCTATAACAAAACACATTTTAAGAAATATATTTGGCACATCCATAACCTGTAAGAAATCACACTTCAAAGGTTGGATTTACCAAAGGAAAGAATACTGGCAGAACGTTAAAACTGAGCATCACTACTTTCCCAACTGGGCAAACTTTTTTGGTTGTTCAAAATATTTGTAAGGCAGTGAATACAAATATAAAATATAAATATAATAGCCTTCCAAAAAGATGGCATAAAATGTATGTCATATCTTTGTCCCTTCACATTCACTTTTCTCATTTTTGCGCCATGACCATCACCCCTAGGGAATGACTTCTTGCCTTCTGTCTGTGTCTCTTGCAAGCACACATGCCCTATTATAGCAAAAATATCTTACAAAAAAAAAAACCCTGATATTTAAAAAGTAACTCCAAAGACTATCCTCATTTCTTTTTTATTTTTTCCTGAGAAATTTTTGCTATAGAGTGCATGCCCTTGTCATAGAAACAGAAAGACCGAAAGGGAGAAATCATCCCCCGTGGGGAAGGCCACACCACAATCTTTTCTCCTCCATTCTCCTCTTAGGATCTTGGGCACACACATGCACCTGGTGTGCGTTTCAAGCTGCTGGGTCTGGGACTCGAACCATGGTTGGTCATGTGGGAGTCCAGTGCCTTAATCACTACACCAGCTGCCGGCCCCTTCTCATTCATTTTATTGACCTCAAAGGTTGAGGAAATACTTTACTGCAAAATGCTGGTTAGATTAGATATTTGGGAGGATGCCTAATATAATTAGTCTTTGTCCAGAAGATGTGCAAGCGACTTCTCTTCGCAACCACAAGATAAATCACCCAATAAGAAATAACCCAATAAAAGAAAATAACCCAATAAAAAATGAGCAAAACCGAATAGACATTTTTCATAAAAGGTCAAGCAAATGACAATACATATATGAAAAAATGCTCAGTATCACTAATCACCAGGAAAATGAAAACTAACACACAATAAAATACCATCTCTCACCTGTAAACATGGCCAGAACAGTGTCACAGCTGAGCCTCAGAGGGGGGACAGTGGGGGCCCTCCCTCACCTAGGAGCAACCCAGTCCAGACTTGCCACAGCCTCTCCGCAGAAAGCGACCATAGACAGGCAGATACCCAGAGGAGGCTGTGAAATGGGAGACTGGCCCAAATACACAGTCCCTGAAATACCAGGGACAAAGACTGGAAGGGACCTCAGGGCACGGGCAATACAGACTCACTGGCACCCTGCACTCCTCCCACCTTGGCATCTGCACAGAACTCACAAATGGGCCTGGGCGGGGCCACTAACAGGCAAAGGATGCACAGCGCCTGGGGCTGCATCCAGGAGCACACAGTCCAGGTCACACTTCAAAGGGGCTCCAGCTCAGGGCGCAGCTTTCCCTAAGTCCGCTGGAATTTGGACCTGCTTCCCGGTGTTGTAGCAAGCCAGGGAGCCAGAGGGACCCGCGTCCAGCCTGGACGAAACTAACCTTCTGGGAGCAGCAGCGGTGGGGGCGCTCCCTTCACATCCCCCGCAGGCTCACCTGCAGCGCTCCCAGCACAGCTCTGTGGGATACGCTGTAGGTCTGTGGGGCTCGGCGCTGACTTTTCACTGGGAACACACGCCAAAAAAAGCAGCCCCACTGCAGACCGACCTGCACAGCCTGGCATGGAGCCGGCCCCGCCAGGCTCCAGGGTGCAAGGGCAAACCCTCCTCTTGCCCTCGCTCCTCCCAACCCGGCTCTGGATCTCCACCGCAGCCCCCAGCCTTGTG
>NW_006159693.1:17052-18829 GCF_000334495.1 Tupaia belangeri chinensis
GACAAGATAACAAGTGTTGTTGAGAACATGGGGAACCCTTACACACTGTTTGTAGAAATTAGTATAGCCACTTAAAAAATGGTATGATATTTCCTCAAAAAATTAAAAATATATACACCATATGATCTATGAATCCCACTAATTAGTATTTATCCAAATAAAATTAGTGGGACCAGCAGTTGATGTAATGGCTATGTCACTGGACTTCCATGTGATTGACTGCGGTTTGAGCCCCAGACTCAGTGGCTTAAACTCACGCTGGGCCCATGTGTGTGCGTGCCCAAGATCCCGAGAGGAGAATGGAGGAGGAGGGATTGTGACATGGCCATCCCCCCAGGGGGATGATTTCTTGCTTTCTGTCTGTTTCTCTCTGTCTTTCAGGCAAGCACATGTGCCCTATAGCAAAAACCTCTCCAAAAAAAATAATCTAATTAGTATGTTAGAATGTTGACAAGATATCTGCACTCCCATGTTTAGTGCAGTACTATTCACAATAGCCAAGATACAAAATCAACTTAAGTGTCCATGAACAGATAAACAGATAAAGAAAATGTGGTATATAGTCACAATGGAATACTAGTCAGTCATAAAAGAAAATGAGATACCTGTGCTCCCGTCAGTGGCCCCGAACCTCCCCATTTACCCCTGCCACCTGCTGCTGGTGCCTGCATTGCCTGCCAGTGGTACCCTTTCTGCTGTATAAGACCTCACTTCTGCAAAACTCCCACCCTCCCTCCCCCCATCTCAGCCCTCAGCTGCTCCTGGAGGTTGGGTAAGTTAGGAAAGGACTGAAGGATAGGACATTGCCACCATTTGTACAGACTGCAGATACCTAGGTGTTGTCATTGCCTGAGAGCAGCCTCTACAGACAGAGGAATCAGGCCAGACCTTTGGATGGTAGGAGGAAATCATCAAGAATTTTCAGATTGCCTGGCTTCTCCCTGCAACAGTAGATAGGACCCGACTGCCTGAAACCACTGATGATCTGAAGAACACCTCCCTACTTTCCAGTTTCCTTTCCAGAGGAGAAAAATATCAGAGGATCTCTAACACATCCCAGAGAAGTACAAGAACAAAGAGCTTCAGGAGAATGAAAAAAAGGTTGGTTACCGCCACCTCACCCCACCTCAAGCTGCTAAGAGAGCTATACCTCCCTGCAGGCCATCCCACAAGTGAAGTCTGCCTACAGTCAGTTTTCCATAGCCTGAATGGGACAGAGGACTCAAAAGAGAGCACTCCCACTCTAACGGAGGTGGAGGAATTCGACCACTGCTCCCTGTCTGGCAGGTAAGGAAAGCCTGCACTTGCCCTATCATCAGTTGCAGGTCCAGAGGGAATGGTTACTTGATCCAGCTGTTGTAACCCACAACACAGCCCCACTAAACCTCACTGAACTGTATCAAGCCCCACCCTGGTCTCGAAGATGCGACCCTTAACTAGGGCTACAACTAGAACCTGGGGCTGCTCTTCTTCCCCCCTCTGAGCACTACAAAAACTACTCCAAAAATTAGGGTGAGCTGAGTTCACCAGATGCCTAGAAACCAGTGTAAAGTCTCAAGAACTATGAGAAAACAAGAAAATATCTCTCCACCACGGGATGCAATAATTCCATACCAGTAATGGACAACATAAAGGAATTTACAGAAATGTCAAAAAAGGATTCAGAATAGTCATTTTGACAAAACTCAGTGAATGCAAGAGAAAATGGACAGTCACTTCCATATGAGAAAATCATTCCATGACATGAAGAAAGGATCTCAGATCTGGAAGACAAGGC
>NW_006159693.1:21007-22001 GCF_000334495.1 Tupaia belangeri chinensis
TTAATAATGTTAAATTTTAATGAATTAAATTCTCCAATTAATAGATACAGACTGCTGGATAGAAAAATAGGAGCCCTCTATATGCTGCTTAGAAGAAGCACACCTCACTGATAAAGATACACATAGACTGAAAGTGAAAGACTAGGAAAGATATTGCGTGTAAACAGAAACAAACAAACAAACAAAAAGACTAGAGTGTGATATTGATATCAGACAAAACAGATTTCAAGTCAAAACCAGAAGAGGAGACAAGGACACTGTATAGTACTAAGATGACTAATTTCTCAAGAAGATATAATACTACTAAATATTTATGCACCCAACACTGAAGCACCCAAATATGTAAAAGAAAGATGGTGGGTAGATTGCAAAACACTAATAGTTGGGGATCTCAGCACTCCATTGTCACCTCTGGATATGTCATCTAGATAAAATATAAAGAAATAGATGCAAGATCTAAATAATGCCATAAACCAAAAGTACTTGACAGATGTATATAAATTATTTCACCCAATAGCCACAAAATACACATTTTCCTCACCTTCCACATGGAATATTCTTGAAAATCGTCCACACAATAGGAGACAAATGTAGCCTTTACAAATTCTAAAGTCTAGAAACCATATCAAGCATCTCTTCTGACCACAGTGGAATTAATCTTGAAATCAATTGCAGAAAGAACCTTTGAAAATACACAAACACATGGAAACTAAACAACTCATTTTAAAAAATCTATCACTTTTTCTTTAACAATTATTTATTTAATTTTATTTATTACTGTTGTTCTTCAATTTAAGCAGAGAGAGAGAGAGAGCGAGCGAGAAGGCTACCATTTCTGGGACTTGAACTGCCATTGGCCATGAGAGATATCAATGCCTTAACTACCATACCAACTGCCAGACCCACTAATCAAAAAAAAGAAAAGAAAAGAAAGGTGGCAAATAGACAACCTAACAACACGTTTGAAGGAAATTGCAAAGAACAACAACAAAAA
>NW_006159693.1:37607-39177 GCF_000334495.1 Tupaia belangeri chinensis
AGGTAAGTGGACCACAGCAATTTCCTGTATTAAGCTTTTTCTCATTGATCTGGAGGTATCTGAGCCTGAAATTCCCTTTAGAACACAGTGTGGAGTTAAAGCCCTGTCTGTGCTACTAAAAACCTTTAGAGTTCAGGGTGTTGTTTCACTTCTCTGGGTCTTGACTTCAACTCAGTGACTTTATAATGGAGTCTTAAGACTATTTTTCTTAACATGGTCTCTCTCCATTTATGACGAAGAATACAGTTTAAAGTTAGACTAAGGGTCTTTTCCTTAGGAATACATGTCCTCTCAAATGGATTAATTAAACGAAAAGATTTAAGCTTCTGCAACTCTACTAGCTATTTCAAATTTTAAATGAGCACTAAAATGGAATGTGTTGATGCCACAGCTGGGCAGTAATAAAGCCTGGATTTGGTTTCTTCACTCCTCTGCTCATAACCCACTGTAGAATTGGAACTCATTAGTCTGTCATTTGAAGTGGAGGTTGCAATCTGTCCCATATCTAATTTTCCAGCAGTATCTCTCACCACAGGTCTATTTCAAACTGTACATTTTTACTTCACTCAGACATACCCTCCACTATCACATCTCTATATATTTTCTTAATCTGTCTCCTTTCACTGAAATGCACCATTCTGTCCAGTCCTAATTTAGACAGTTAAAGATTCTTTCCAAATTTCAAGTTACAACCATTACTTTCACTTCCATGTGACATATTGCAACCAGCCATTCTTCGAGGCATGAAGCTAAGTGCTTTTTATACATGGTTCAACTCCAACCCTACAAAGAGCATTATTATTTTTATTTTACAATTTAGAAAACTGTAAGGTAGGCATTATGTCTACATTATACAGATTAGATTCAGAGCAGCTGAGACTTTGCCCAGGTGCACACATTGACTGCGTGCCAAGGCCAGGTCTGCACGAATGTTCCTGGGCATTAGAGCATATGTTCTCTAGGAAAGCTCGCTTTCGTAGAGTTAGCAAATGTTACTGAGTCTCTAACAGGTGTGCAGTGTAGACCTCCTGAGATAAAGGGGAACACTCTTGTCATTGAGGTCCTGCAGTCCTCAGTTCTCCAACCTCAAGGATGTTCTTCCTCCCAATAGGACAAAAGCAATAATCTTAGAAACATCGCATTTTAAATTTATTCTCGAGTTATCAAAGTGATCATTTCTTTATCTTTTCACTGAAAATAAGATCCAAAAAGGTAGAGATCTTAAATAATTCATTATTTTTGTAGTTGCTCATAGTCACTGTTTTACACAAAATATTCTGAGAATAAATGATAACTGAATTAGATAGAAGAGGAAATTCACACAGGTACATAAAGATCTGTACTTAAAATATATGTTCAAGGGAACCAGTAGTTAGCATAATGGCTATATCGCTGGACTCCCACGTAGTCGACTGCGGTTCACGTCCTGGACCCCAGTGGCTTAAAACTCACGCCGGGTGCATGTGTGCGTGCCCAAGATCCCGAGAGGAGAATGGAGGAGAAGGGATTGCAGCGTGACCATCCCTCCTGGGGGGTGATTTCTCGCTTTCTGTCTCTATGTCTCTCTCTG
>NW_006159693.1:39984-47247 GCF_000334495.1 Tupaia belangeri chinensis
TTTTTTTGGAGAGGTTTTTGCTATAGGGCACGTGTGCTCGCCAGACAGACAGAGAGAGACAGAGAGATAGAAAGTGAGAAATTACCCCCCAGGGGGAATGGCTACGCTGCAAACCCTTCTCCTCCATTCTCCTCTCTGGATCTTGGGCATGCACACATATGCGCCCAGCATGAGTTTAAGCCACCAGATCCGGGACTCGAACCACGGTCGACTGCATGGGAATCCAGCAACATAGCCATTACACTAACTGCTGGTCCCCCCTTCTTTTTTAAGACTGAATGGTATTCCACATGTGTATGGGTGCATCTATATATAAACATACATATATGTATTTGTACCACATTTCCTTTATCCATTCATTTGTTGAACATGGGCTGCTTCTGTCACTTGGTTACTGTGAATAATATTGCAATGAAAATAGGATTGCAGACATTACTTTCATATAATATCTTTAATTTTTTGAGGCACCTGCATACAGTTTTCCATGATAGCTGCATTAATTTATATTCACATCAAGAGTGTGCAAATTTTCCCTTTTTTCCACCATTTATCATTCATGTTTTTGATATTAGTAATTAGGACAGGTGTTTTGTCAGAATGTAGTTTTAATACCTCTCCCTAAAGATCAGTGATGTGAGCATTTTTTTCTTACATCTGTTTTCCATTTAGACGTTTTCTTGAGAAATGTTTACTCTGGTCTTTCCCCTTCTTTTAATTGGGTTATTGTTATTGAGTCAGTTCACTTTCTTTTTTTTTTAATATTTATTTATTTATTTATTTCCATTTGTTATTGTTAGCTTTTTTGTTTATTTGATAGAGAGAGAGAGAGAGAGAGAGAGAGAGAGAGAGAGAGAAAGAGAGAGAGAGAGAGGAAGGGAAAGTGAGAAAGCAAACCACCAGGTCTGGGACTTGAACCATGGTTGGCCATGTGGGAATCCAGTGCCCTTATCCACCACACCACCTGCTGGCCCCAGTCATTTCACTTCCTTATATTCTTTCTTATACCACCTCTTATCAGGCTATGTATCAGACTTTGTAAATATTTTCTCTTGATTCATTGGTTGCCTCAACTCTGATCATTGTTCCTCTTCCTGTTCCCACATGGAGAAGCTTTATAGTTTTCTGTAATACCATTTATCTATTTTTGCTTTTGTTTCCTGAAATCATTGCCCAGACCAATGCCATATATCCACATATTTTCTTCCAGAAGTTCCACACTATCTAGTTTAATGTTTGTCTCTAATTCACTTTAAGTTGAGTATGTTTATGGTATAAGATGAAGGTCCAATTACATTCTTCTGCATCTATTTTTAACTATCACCTTTAATGTTTTCACAAATGGTCAGAGGATACCATACTGGGTAGCACAAACTTAGATTAATCTCACTGGAATGGAAGTGTTTTATAAAGTTAAATTTAAGCAAACAGAAAATGCATCACAGTTTTTTTTTTCAGGTTTTTTTCTACATCTTGCATTTTTCTGGTGTTTATGTTTTAATTTTTCTTCAGATGTAACTGAAATAAATTTGCTGTGCAAAATAGAGTAGAAAACAGAGTTTTATATGAGGTACTCAGTTTGTTAGATGCACTATCACCTTTAGATCCAGACCAAGAAGACTCCTGCCCAGCACCCTTTTCAAACCACTTTCCTGGGGCAAGGCATGGAGGGGGTCAAGATGAATGCCCATCTGGAGCCCCATGCCTACCTTCCTAAGTCGTGCTTCCAGTACTCAGAACACTGTCCAAAGAAAAATGGATGTTCTATTTTGTTAAATTTTTGGTTTTTAATTACACTTAATTCAATTCTATAAAGGCAAACTAACTTGAATATATGGAAGCACCTAGAGGAAAATGTAGAAATTCTCCAGCTCATCCTCTTTCTAATGCCACTTGCATCTCTAGAGGTAACCATTCTTCACAATTTTGTGTCCTTCAGAATACTTCTACATTTTTACATCACATTTGTACCCATACAAAAGTATAGCTTTTATACTCAGAAAGAATGATATTATATGCTTCATTTATATGATTTCCATAATCTACTATTTAAATATTTTCTTAATAATGAGAATTTAGTTATTTACATTTTTCCACTAACAATTAAGTCTGCATTTATCCTAAGAAATTCATTTTTGTTTCATAGTTTTAAAGATATTGTTATATTAGATACCTAGAGTGGAATTGCTGAATCAAAGTGTATGCTTATTTAAATTTTGTATAGACACTGACAAATTACTTTCCAAAGGCTTGCAATTTAAACAACACCTGAGAATGACCATTTCTCCACATATTTTTCATCAATGTTTATTAGCCTCTTAAAAGCTTTGTCTCAATAACAGATAAAAAGTGATATATCATGGATTTAGAAAAGTTGAATAATCTGGACTAATTTTGCAGGTGAGTATCTTTTCCTATGTTTATTGAGCACTTTTGTAAATGATCTTTGCATGTCATTGTGGGTATTATTTCATTGTGGGTTATTGAATTTTCTGTTCTTATTGATTTGCTGGAGGACTTTATATTTTATAATGTTTGTCAAATGCATTGGTATGCCATGTATTTTAAATCTTTCTCACATTTATAGCTTCCTTTTATACTTCGTTATCCAAGTGTGTATGCTCTACATGAGTTTTAAATTGTACATAACATTTCCTGTTTGTCATTTCATTTATGACTTCTGGATTTTGTGTCTTGCTTAGAAGACCTTCCCACTCTAAGATCATAAAAGTCTCTTGTGTTTTCCTAGAACATTAGTTTTACATATTTTGAAATTGTTAAAAAATTATTTACATTATTTCATTTATTATTACTATTAGTTTTTAAAGTTTTGCTAAAGAGCATGTGTACTCACCAGATAGACAGAGGAAGAGAGAAAGAGAGAGAAAGAAGGAAAGAGAAAGTTAGCCATCATGAACCAGGTCTGGGACTCAAAACATGGTTAGCCATGTGAAAGTACAGTGTCTTAGTCACCACGCCACCTGCTGGCCCCTTTACATGTTATTTAAATTTAAGTGTGTTATTCATCTGGAATTTACTTTTTACTCAAAATGTGTACAAATTATTGTTTCTCAAGTAAAATCGAATCACTAGAAATCTTTTCTCTAATAGTCACCCACTATTTTGAGACAGCGGCCTTTATCATAAATTCTTAAATATAGTCTATATAATATGTGTGGGTGTGTATGTGTCTATTCTGTTTTATTATCCTTGACTTTGGTGTCAGGGTATGCTAATTTCATAGAATGAGTTTGGAAGAGTTGTTTTGTCCTTATTGAACATACAGTAATTTTGTCTGTTTGTGGTAGTTATTTTAATGTTTTTGAGAGAATAGGGATGGTTGCTATCTTTATCTCTATTAACTAATAGCTGATAAGACTTATGTTTATTCAACAAATATTTACTGAGCTCCTGGCATATTACATATCAGAAGTTGTTTTAGGTGCTGAAGTTGTAGAAGGCAGGAATAATCTGTAGTATGATGGTTTGCTAGATCTGCCTCATAATTTTTTTTTCTAAGCAATGAGTCTTTCCAATTTATTAGTCTTTGCACAGTCATGTTTTCCATGTTTAAAAATTGATTCGTTTATTCATATTTCTCTAGAACATTGTCCATTTCACCAGCTCTTAAAATATATTTGTGTAGAGTTATATAATTCTCTACAAAACATAATTTTTTAAAATTTGTTCTTTTGATAGTTCCTATTGCTGTGTATATGTGTGTGTGTTTCCTTTTCTGCCTTGCTCAAACTTGCTCTACATTTATATCTATTACTTTTTATTCAAAGAATGAGATTTTTGTTTCATTATGTCCAAAGTTTCATTTAGGGTGTAAAAGAAGGGTAAAGAAGATCCTATTTTTGACTCTACATTTTTTCTTCATAGTGCCTTTTGCTGGATTCTTAATTGACATATTTTTCTTTTTTTCATTTTTAAATAAATGAAAGTATGATTGCAATTTTTTAGAATTTTTCTAAGTGATTTTTTTTCAAGGGAGAGTTGTCTATTCTCTCTCTATGTTTCAATCATTGTTTTTTTATCAGGGAAATTTATTTTATACTTTGAGTTACAATGCAGTTCTATTTATTTATTGTACAAATTAAACTTTGGCCATTGGGAGCTCTCTCTTTTAATTTATCTATTTATTTCTTCCATGAATGAGAGTAACAAAGAGAAAAAGAGACAGAGATGAAAGAGACACACAGATTGAGAGAGACAGCACGCCCAACAGAGTTCTGACACCACAGTCCAACTCTAGGCTTCAGCCAGCCCCAGATTATGGACACAGTTATCCCCAGTGTATACAGGAAGGTCCCTGGACTTGAACCTTGAACCTCCCCAAGTGGGATTACCTCACAGAATTTCATGTATTCAGAACTATGCCATTATCTGGCCACCATTATTAGGAGCTCATTTGGTTGGTTTTGTATCTTTTTGATAAACCACATCCAGTTTCTTTAGCACTGTCTTATTCTGTCACTATCAGATGCCTCGGGCATCTATTTCCATTCTCAGTTCTAGGATCAGCTATTTCTCCAAGGCCATTTGGTGTTTTTATTCGACTATGTACTAAAAATTAATATCCAATTGCAAAGTTTACTCTTTGCTACTGAAATGTGATAATTTTCAGATATCTTCAGCTTATGGAGCAAGGAAATGTATGCACATATACTTGCCAATATATATATTGGGTCACTGGGAAAGTCATGATATATTTTTGCATAGAAAAATGGAAAAATATGTCATGACTTTTTTGACAACCCAACATGTCTATCTATAAATATTTTATATGTGACCATTTGTGTGTGTGTGCGTGTGTATGTGTAGTTGATTATTCTAGGCCTTTTGCCTTTTTTTTTACAAATTTTAGAATTGACTTGTTGAAACCTGAAAGGTTACTAGAGTGCTGATTGAGGTTGTGTTGAATCTACAGATCAAATTGAGAGCAAATTACATTTTAATAATGTTGAACATTCTAATCCATGAGCACAGAATATCTGTTCACTTACTAAAATGTTCACTAGTTTTTTTCTTGGAGTATTGTTACTTCTACATATGGATCCTGTACACATTTTGTTAAATTTATATCTACATATTTTAATTTTTGGTCTTATTGTAAATAATATTTTTTAAATTAAAGGGCCAATAAGTTATTGCTGGCAAATATATTTTGTATATTAAGCTTATATCTTGCATCTTTGTTATAATAGCTTATTAGTTCCTGGTGGTTTTTGTTGTTGTTGTTTTTGCTGATTCTCTAGAGTTTTCTACATAGACAAACATATTAACTATAAACAAATATAGTTTATTTTTTTCTTTGCACTCTGCATATTTTTATATTCTTTTCTTCTACTGACTAGGATTTCCAGATCAATGCCTAATAGGTGTGTTGAGAGTAGACATTCTTACTCTGTTACTAATGTTAGGGGAAAACGCTTTCACTTCCTCATCGTTTATGTGATACTAACACTATACTTTCGTAAATTTTTAAAAATCCAATTGAGAAGAGTTCCTTATATTTTTTTATTTATGGGAGTCTTTGCTATGAAGCGTGTTGGATTTTGTCAAATGTGTTTATAATATAAATCCATAAAATTATGTGACTTTTTTCTTTTCTTCTCTTTTCTTTTAAAATTTTAAAAATAATTATTTATTCAATTTTATTTGACAGAGAGAGATGCACAGAGAGAAGAGAGGGAAATTAAGAAAGCAAGCCACCAGGTCTGGTATTTGAACCACAGTCAGCTATGTGGGAGTGTCCAGCGCCTTAACTACCATGCCACCTGCTGGTTCCTGTGACTTTTTTTCTTTCTTGTCCTTTCCCTTTCTGACCAGTACTCTTCTCTCTCCATGTTTTCCCCTCCCTTTCTCCTTTCTTCCTCCCCTCCTCCCTTTCTTTTTCTCTTCTTTCTTATTTTCTAGAGGACATGTATATATGCTCAAGAGAGAGAGAGAATGAGAAAGCACCCTTCATGGGAGATGGTCACACCATAATCCATTATTCATTTCTCCTTTTGAGATTTTGGGCACCTGTGCACATGTGCCAAGCATGAGTTTCAAGCCACCAGATTCAGGACTTGAACCATGCAGTTCGCTATGTGGGATCCAACTGCCTTAATTATCATACTGGCATCATTTTTATTCTTTAGCTTATAGACATGATAAATTACACTTATTGATTTTTGAAAGTTGAACCAGCCTTGCCTATCTGTAATAAATCCCACTTGTTATAGAGCATAATTCTTTAAAAACATTGTAGGATTCAGTTTGACACTTTGTTCAGGAATTTTGCGTCTATGTTCATGGGAGCTATTGTCTCATAACTTTTCTTTTTTATAATGAATGTATCAGGATAGTGCTGCTCTCATAAAATGAGGTAAGAAATATTCCTTTTACTCTACTTTTAGAAAAATATTATAGAAAATTGCTATAATTTCTTTTTTAAATATTTAAGAATTTACTAGCAAAGGGATGTGGGCTGAATAATTTCTCTTTTAGAGATTATTAATTATTGACTCAGTGTCTTAAGTATAATAGATATAAGGCCTATTTAGGTGACCCACTTCTCTGTGTGAATATTGCTCTTTCAAAGATTTGATTGATTCATGTATTTCATCAAAGTTGGCATACATTGGTTCTCATTAATACTGTATTACCTTTTATTGTTCAAGAGATCATTAAAGATAACCCCTTCTTTTACTTGATATTGGTAATTTGTTATCCCCTACCTTTTTTCCTTGCTACAGGTTTATCAGTTACTCATCTTTTCAAATAATTGGCTTTTGTCTCCATTAATTTTACCTATATTGGATTTCTAATTTGAATTTAATTGTTGTGTTATAATTTTTATTATTTCTTTTGATCTGCTTCTGTAGGCTTAAATTATAATTCTTTTTATAATTTCCTAAAATGGAAACATAAGTTATTGACTTAAATCTTTCTTCTTTTCTAATACATGCCACAAATTTTCCTCTAAACACGGTTTTTGTTGCGTCCTATAGATTTTGATGTTATACTTTTATTTGTTATGGTTATTTTAAAAATTAAATTTTTCCTATGAGTTTTTTCTTTGACCCATATGTTATTTAGAAATGTGCTGTTTAGGGACCAGCAGTTGTCATAATGGCTATGTCACTGAACTCCTATGTAGTCAACTGAGATTCAAGTCCCAGACCTGTTGTCTTAAACTCATGCTGGGCACGTGTGCATGCATGCCCAAGATCCCAAGAAGAGAATGGAGAAGAGATTGTGGCATGGCCATCTCCC
>NW_006159693.1:47483-48788 GCF_000334495.1 Tupaia belangeri chinensis
GAAAGAAAGAAAGAAAGAAAGAAAGAAAGAAAGAAAGAAAGAAAGAAAGAAAGAAAGAAAGAAAGAAGAAAGAAAGAAAAGGAAGGAAGGAAAGAAAAAGAAAGAAAGAAAGGTGGTGTTTAATTTTCAAATATCTGGGTATTTTCCAGTTGTCATTCTCTTGTTCATTTCTAGTTTAATTGGGTCATGGTCTGAAAACAAACATTACGTAATTCCTATTTTTTTTATTGAGAGATTTTTGCTATAAGGTGTGTGCATGCTCACTGGAGAGACAGAGACAGAGAGACTGAAAAATAGAAATCATCACCCTGAGGGAATGGCCATGCCACAATTCTTTCTCTTCCATTCTCCTCTCAAGATTTTCGGCACGCACACGTGGCTGGCATGAATTTTAAGTTGCCAGATCTGGGACTCGAACTGCAATCCAGTTATGCAACCATTATGTTATATGCTGGTCCCATGATTTCTGTTTTTGTTTGTTTGTTTGTTTGTTTGTTTGTTTGTTTTTAGATTTGTTAAGGTGTGTTTTCTGTCTTATAATGTAATCTATGTTGGATAATACTTCCTGTGAGCTTCGGGAGCATGTATATTCTGCTTTAAGATGGTTATTACATAGATGTCAATTAGATCTAGTTGATTGTGCCATTTGGGTTCAATATATCCACTCTACAGTTTTATGTTTGCTTATTATATTAGTTTGGTATAGAAGTATTTGCAGTTTTGAACCATGAATTTATCATAACTAGGC
The DNA here is from genome assembly GCF_000334495.1 of Tupaia belangeri chinensis. NCBI lineage: Eukaryota > Metazoa > Chordata > Mammalia > Scandentia > Tupaiidae > Tupaia > Tupaia belangeri. Next base: position 48,232 of record NW_006159693.1, read on the forward strand.
TCAGACACATCTTTAGTTAGTTTTTTTTTTCCTGAGAAATTTTTGCTATAGGGTGCATGCGCTCACCAGAGAGACTCGAGAAGCAACCAGACAGAAAGTGTGAAATCACCCTATAGGGTGATGATCATGCCACAATCCGTTCTCCTCCATTATCCTGGGGATTTTTGGCATGCATGCATAAGTACCCAGTGTGAGTTTCAAGTTGCCAGGTTCAGGACTTGAACCATGGTTGACTACGTGGAAGTCCAACACCTTAATCACTACACCACTTACTGGTTCCAGACACGTCTTAATTAACCAAAATAGGAACCTTTACAATCAACATATTTTTGCCAATGAGAAATAAGTTTATTTCTGTAGTGTAAAAATCTGTGCTCCAGGATTCAAACTCTTGGAAAGCATCTTCTTCATTCTGCTGGTTGTGGAAGTGTTTTCCCAAAAAATAATTGTCAAGATGCTTGAAGAAGTGGTAGTTGGTTGACAAGAGGGCAGGTAAATATGGCAGAAGAGGTAAACTTGCATAGCTCAATCCATTCCAGTTTTGAAGTGTTGGTTGT
>NW_006159694.1:0-272 GCF_000334495.1 Tupaia belangeri chinensis
GAGCCTCGCAGCACAAAGCCTGTGTCTGCAGGACCCGGGGCAAACGGAGGTGCAGGGATGCTTACACGGAGAGTCCAGAGGGCGTGCTCTCTCTCCTAGGGCATCTGATGCATGAGTTTATTAGGCAAGCTGCAAATCGACGGCACCCTTCTTAGGTGTCTGCTAGTGTACCCGAACGGGGAAACTCGCCGTCTTTGCAGGAAGGTAGACCTGCCTCCCAGCTCTGCACCTTTTTCATTCCAAGATCTTACGTTAGTTGGTGTAACCTCGCT
>NW_006159694.1:31576-32059 GCF_000334495.1 Tupaia belangeri chinensis
TATATATGTTTTATTATCTTTCTTTCTTTAGAATAATTGATATCATGAATATGCACCTACTCTGTGCCAGACTCCATGTTGTGCACCAGTCATATGTGATTTCATTTCATTTTCTGCAACAACGCTGCAAAGAATCACTAACCCCACTTTACAGGTAAATAAGCTGAGTCTTATTAAGGAACCGGCATGACATTGCCTTGCTAGGAAGTGGCTGAGGCAGGAGATAAACCCACACGCGTCTGACCCTAAAGATCTAATTGGCTCATCATCTGCGAGTGGCTGATAAAACACCAGCAAGCCGGGGGCTGCCTGCCGATCGTAGACACTGCCGTGCATTCCCTGACAGCTTGTAAATCTCTCTCTCTGCCACCCAGAAGGCACCTCTGCTGAACAGGAACTGTATCCGAATTAAAGGGAAGGGGTTCCTCTGGCAGGGACTTGGTACAGAAAGCTCAGCTCTGTCTCTGGGATGGGATAAACGCT
>NW_006159695.1:0-2968 GCF_000334495.1 Tupaia belangeri chinensis
TTCTATAAATTAACTGTGTGCTTCCTTTGGAAATCATGTCTGACACCAAACTTTTCTCATAGTGTTTTTTATCTCTGTATTTCTCAAAGTGTAGATTAAAGGATTAAACATAGGAGCAATGATTGTGTAAAAAAGTGCAAATACCTTATCCTCAGGGAAAGTGGTAGGAGGTCTAAGGTAGATAAATATGGAAGGTACAAAAAATATGATGACCACAGTGATATGAGACCCACAAGTAGAAAGGGTTTTGCATCTTCACTCAGCTGAGTGATTTCTTAATGTGAATAATATAAGGACATAAGAAACAAATAGAACAACAAAGGTAACTAAGGCAATGGTACCTGAATTGGCAACCACGAGGACACCAGTGATGTAAGTATCAATACAGGCAACTTTTAGCAAAGGGAAAGTATCACAAAAGTAGGTATCAATTTTGGTAGGGCCACAGAATTGCTATGGACAATAGAGGAAATGAATGGACAGCACCCCCAGCCCAAGCCACTAAAACTAGGAGATTGCACCTTGTCTTGTTCATGATAATTATGTAGTAGAGAGGTTTTCAGATGGCAACATAAGGTTTCCTACCAAGAGAGCAACATAACAAAATAAGAAGAGTGCAAAGCAAAATATTTGTATGTTATGATTATAAGAAAGTCCTAAAAGGATGAATTCTGAGATGTTTCTCTGGCTTTCCATATATTCGAGTTGATGTGTTTTATGGACAAATAAGTTAATTACCTGAAAGAAAGAATACATAAAATTGGAATGAAAATTTAATAGTATAATCCCAGTAATAGTATGATTCTAATAATACAAAATTAATAAAATAAAATAAATATGTATGGAATATTAATAGCAATTATTATGTATTTATAGAATTAAGCTATATATTTTTTATTCTAAGTCATTACACAAATCTGTTGAAAATGATATTAGAATGGGAATAATGTGTTTTCTATTCAATATTACCTATAATATTAGAAAATATTTAAATGTTATTTGAAAACTAAAAAATATTTCCTTACTATTAAACATATTGTTTCGCTAAGCATTAAGGCTTTATTAACTTTAGACCAAAGGAAAAGAAAATGCCATTTCGCATGTATTATAAAAATATGTGCCTTACCATAGGGACATACTATTACTTTCATTCTAATATGATTTTGTCAAATTCCCCAGATTATCTGGGAGTAAATCTTTACAAAATATAAATATGTTTAAACACTGATACTTGTCTATAGAACTCTAATTTGTGCAGTGTATATGTTTCTTTTTTCTCTCTCTTTTTTTTTCTTTCTTTTTTTTTTTTTGGAGAAGTTTTTGCTATAGTGTGTAGTCACCAGAAAGACAGGGAGACAGAGAGATGGAAATCAAGAAATCACCCCCCCAGGGCAGATGGACATGCCTCAATCCCTTCTCCTCCATTCTCCTCTCGGGATCTTGGGCACGCACGCATGGGCACCCAAAGTGAGTTTAAGCCACCAGGTCCGGGACTCAAACCACGGTCTGTGACATAGCCATTACGCCAACTGCTGTTCCCAAGTGTATGCATTTCTTTGCCATGTGAGTAAACAGTGTCTTAAAGTTATGCCAAGTCAATACAATTGTTGTTATATTACAAAACAAAAAAAATGTAAACTATACAGCAAAGGACTAAATGCCATTTAATGACTAAAGTTTTGAAAAAAAAAAACCAGAACATTTATTCATTTATCCTATTTGCATCTTAACTGTTAATGGCAGTTTTAGAATACTATACTGTCATTCAAATTTGAGATGGCAATAAGGAAAGATGTAATTATAAATTACCCAAGTAGGTTTAAATTGTGCATATATCATGGCTTTTACTAGACATATTGTGTATGTTATATACAATCAAGGGAAATAAATGTCAGTAAAAGGAAATGTATAGAAGGGAATTTTAAGGCTGTGGAGAGCAGTGGATGGCATGGTGGTTGGCGTTCTGGACTCCCATATGACCAATTATTTTCCAAATCCTGGACCTGGAGGCTTGCTTTCTCATTGTTTCTCATTTTCCCTTTCTCTCTCTCGCTCTCAATCTTTCTTTCTCTGTCTTGTTCCAGTAAGCACACGTACACTAGTAAATTAAAACAGTAATAATAATGATAATAATATAATAATTATTTGTTAAAAAAGACAAACTTTGTGATCAGTTAACACTCAATGGTATATGTGGTCTAAATCAATAAAAAAAATTCATAAATGTACATCTTTTTTAACTTTTGTTCAATCTTGAGAGATTATTTAACTAATGGAAGGAGTATGTTGGACAGAGAGAATGCACTCAAAGCTATTTTACACATTGATGAGGAATCATCTGACCCCAATGGGATTGTAAACTCTCTAGCATACATTCTACCTTAGTCTGAATTTGATGTGATAGTCATATTTGGGCCCCTAGGTTTCTTAAAAAAAAAAATAGAGAATACTTTTGTAACAGGTTATTTAGAAAATATCAATTATGGTAATTCACAATATCAGTACCTATAACATTTTTGGTTGATTTTAGATAGCAAATAAGTAACAGATACAGCATTTAAAAATGGATTTCTACTCTATGACATCAATCTATTTTAATTGATATACAAAAATTTAACATTATCAAAGATAATTTTCAGTTAGTTCCTGTGTTGTCCTCCCTATCACTCTCAACCTTCCTATTCTACTTTTGTAGCAAAATAAAAATTATTATTAGATACAGAGGGTTTAGACATTACCAGTAACTGAAGAATATTAATACATTTGGGTGTGGAGAAGTTTGTTGATGTCTCTTCTGCTTATTACACCTGATACTACTTCTTTGTTTCTGAGGTGAAATAATGTTAATGTTTCAGATATAACCATTTACCCGAAAGAGTTTGGTTTAAAGAGATTTATTACAAAAGTAGGCTGGATAATTTAAAAGTGGCAATTATTTGATTAATATGAACCTCTGTTCTTTAAACAA
>NW_006159695.1:19462-22922 GCF_000334495.1 Tupaia belangeri chinensis
TGTATGTTATATACAATCAAGGGAAATAAAAGTCAGTAAAAGGAAATGTATAGAAGGGAATTTTAAGGCTGTGGAGAGCAGCAGATGGCGTGGTGGTTGGCGTTCTGGACTCCCATATGACCAATTATTTTCCAAATCCTGGACCTGGAGGCTTGCTTTCTCATTTTCCCTTTCTCTCTCTCTCTCTCAATCTTTCTCTCTCTGTCTTGTTCCAGTAAGCACATACCCTAGTAAATTAAAACAGTAATAATAATGATAATAATATAATAATTATTTGTTAAAAAAGACAAACTTTGTGATCAGTTAACACTCAATGGTATATGTGGTCTAAATCAATAAAAAAAATTCATAAATGTACATCTTTTTTAACTTTTGTTCAATCTTGAGAGATTATTTAACTAATGGAAGGAGTATGTTGGACAGAGAGAATGCACTCAAAGCTATTTTACACATTGATGAGGAATCATCTGACCCCAATGGGATTGTAAACTCTCTAGCATACATTCTACCTTAGTCTGAATTTGATGTGATAGTCATATCTGGGCCACTGGATTTCTTTGAAAAAAATAGAGAATGCTTTTGTAACAGGCTATTTAGAAAATATCAAACATGGTAATTCACAAGATCAGTACCTATAACATTTTTTGTTGAGTTTAGATAGCAAATAAATAGCAGATGCAGCATTTAAAAATGGGTTTCTACTCTATGACATCAACCTATTTTAAATGATATGCAAAAATCTAACATTATCAAAGATAATTTTCAGTTTCTTCTTGTGTTGTCATCCCTATCACTCTCAGCCCTCCTATTCTACTTTCATAGCAAAACAAAAATTATTATCAGATACAGTGTTTAGACATTACCAGTAACTGAAGAATATTAATACATTTGGGTGTGGAGAAGTTTGTTGATGTCTCTTCTGCTTATTACACCTGATACTACTTCTTTGTTTCTGAGGTGAAATAATGTTAATGTTTCAGATATAACCATTTACCCGAAAGAGTTTGGTTTAAAGAGATTTATTACAAAAGTAGACTGAATAATTAGAAATGACAATTATTTGATTAATATGAACCTCTGTTCTTTAAACAACAAATATTCAGATCAGGAAATCCTAGTAATTTCTCCAGGTCTAAAGAAATATACAGTGGATGGGAGGAGACAGGAATGCTGATTCTCAGTCAGGCTGGTGCTATACCTCACACGTGAGCACAGAGCAGGAGGGGGGAAGGGTCTCATGAAAGATTGCAACAAAAAGAACTATTCAATATCTTCTCATTTCTGTAGCCAAGAATATGCAAAGATGAGCTACCAGAACACCCTATCTGTCTTCCTATAACATTGCATATTTGATATAAATTTATGCTGTAGAACTGCATAGTTTTAAACTGTAGTTTGAAATATTTTTTTTTCTATTTTATCAAAATGTAAATTCCTTAATTCAGGATTATTGCTTGTTTTCTAGATCATTATTGGAATTTAATCTGCAATACCTCTACAATACCTCTGCATAGTCCATCCTAGATCTAAGAAAAAGATCTGCTGATAAGAGAGGTAAGAGAGAAACATGAGAAGTCTGGTGAGAATAGATAATCATTCTAACTGTGTTATCTTGACCATAGAGATTGTAAGAAAATCCCTTTAAAAACACTGATCCCTAAATGATGAAATAAATAAATAACATTAGACAACGACTGAATGAGTGATTAGAATAGTGGCAACTAAAGGGTAAAGGGATTAAAAACATGGAGGTACACGAATAAACAGACTGAGTGGAACCTTTGGGCTAACTTTAATACTCATTTTCTTCTATATATCATGGTATCATAATATCATATATTCAAAAATACAGTGAAGAATAGTTGAGGTATTATGAAATAACTGAGTTCCATATGTGGTTCTGAAGATGAAGGATCTTCAAATTTTTGTGGAAAATGTGTAATACATAAAAACTTAGGAAGGATTTTGAAATGATTCTCAATTAAACTCATTTTGTACTTTTAATTCCGTTTTCAAGAAACTTCATGAAGTTCAAGCACACATAGTTGTTTTTCTCTTCTTTTCTTCTTTGAGTAATTTAACAGCTAATGAAATTGTCATGCACACATATACAGCCAAGTCAATAAAAAATGAAAATGTATTACAAAATGAGTTTAATGTGTGATCAAGTCAATTTTACTTTAGACAATCTGTTAGTGAACAAATTTAAGTTAGTGCGATGATAAATTGGCTCTCTGAAAGCATTTAACACTGATTACTAGTCTGATCTTTTCTGCATTCTAATAAAATACAGTTAAATGAATATTTTATTTTTTTGTAGTACTGAATGAAACTTTTGCATGCCCTTTGGAGTGCTATATGAAAATAATACATGCTCTACCAGAAGTACTAAAGTACAGTTATAAAATATTTAAATTTTTTCTTAATGTATTAGAATGTATCATGCTATAACTTACTTTGCTCAGACCAGATGACACTACTAATACTACATTTTAGAAGGTTGGTTGTTTTAAAAGATAAGAAATTCTTCCCCATGGAAGATATCCAATCATTAATCGGGCTATTTCTTAATAGGAGCAAGAAATATATATATACACACATATATATATACATACACACACACACACACACACACATAAACACAAGAACGAGACATAATAAAATTCACTATCAACTTGATAATGTCTCTATCTTTTGTTCTTAATGAACTATTCTTACAAATAACAGACTATTAAAACTATTGTGGTCTAAGTATTTTTTAAATGATTAAGTACTGCAAGAGAAGTGATAGCCTTTAGAATTATATAGAATAAGCTGAATAGCATGTAATCAGCTCAGTACATAGGTGGTGGGATTCTCCACAGTCTTAAGGCAGCAGACCAATTCTCTGACCATCAGGTCTAAGTGGCTGTCAGGATGGTTTTAAATGCAGATCAGGAGGAATTCCACCCTCAGATACTTACCTTGCCAATTCATCTCCAATATCAAATTCGAAATAAAACGTAAAGAATTACAAACCAGGGTTGCAAACCAGGATTTCAAATCAATTCTCTGATAATATTTGGAACAACTCCACATGTTATAAAACTTCTGCAGGTTGCAAGAGAAATGGACTTAAAATACTCACTAGGTCCATCAGCAAGACAAAGAAAAGTGGATCTTGATCCCTCAGAAAGGCAGTCTTGGGACTTTAAATAGTGATCGCTGATTAAACATCTTCACATTAACTGGGAATAAAACACATAAAAAATAAAAGCGTTTAGAAATTCTTGCAAAAGCTATTGCACATTTTAAATCAGAAGAGTCATCATTTTATGCTTGCACCTGAAGAAAATTAGAAGAACAGAATGTAAATTTGTTATGCAAGAATTCATAGGTTTTTTAAACTTCAAAAAAATTCTATCCCCGGGAGCCAGCAGTTAGCGTAATGGCTATGTCGCTGGACTCCCACATAGTCGAC
>NW_006159695.1:22934-41101 GCF_000334495.1 Tupaia belangeri chinensis
GTCCCGGACCCGGTGGCTTAAAACTCACGCCAGGCGCGTGTGCGTGCGTGCCCAAGATCCCGAGAGGAGAATGGAGGAGAAGGGATTGCGGCGTGACCATCCCCCCTGGGGGGTGATTTCTCGCTTTCTGTCTCTATGTCTCTCTCTGTCTGTCTGGCGAGCGCACGCACCCTACAGTGAAAATCTCTCCAAAAAAAAAATTCTATCCCCAAAGACGTTTCTGTAAAGATCCTGGCCAAATGCTGCTGAGCTGCTTTCCACAGTTGCATCTCAGGTGCCTCTGTGTATTTACTTTCCACTTTGGATTAACCTGGCTCAGGCACTGTTCTGGAGACCTCAAAATACTATGGTGACACAGAGGTTCACGAAGCTGCCTGCTCTGTGCAATTCTTCTCTGAAGAATATAAGGGAATACCGTAGTCTGTAGTGTGGCTAGATTAGGTCTTGGGAAAATCTGAGATGAAGAAGTACAAAGAGAAACAAAAACAGGCATTTTCAGTCCAAATATGGACCAGTTCGGGGCCAGTAGATAGTGTAGCAATTGGGTTGATAGACTCCCACATGGCCAATCACGTTTGATTCCTGGACATGGTGGCTTCAAGCTCACACTGGGTGTGTGTGCATGCGTGCCCAAGATCCCAGGAAGAGAATGGAGAAGAAGGGATTGCCATGTGGAGTGAAATCACAGCCCTGGAGGGTGATTTCTCACGTTCTGTCTCACTTTATCTGTTTCTCTCTCTCTCCAGCAACAAACATGCTCTAAGGCAGAAATTTCTTTAAAAAAAAAAAAAAAAAAAGAAAGGAAAGAAAAGAGAAAGCCAATGAAAGGAAGAGTGGCTAGATCAATAAAAACAATGAACTGCAGGATCATAACAGGTACCAGGTTATTATTGCCAGGGACTAACATTGCTGCAATAGGCTGTTGGGGAATGGGAGACGAAGAAGATTCAAGAGAAACTGTTTCTCCGTAGACCTATATTAAAAACTATTTGATCATATATGACCATGTTTTGGAAAATCAAGTTTTTGTGTGTACCTTTATGAAAACACTAAACCATTTTGAACACAGGTAGCTTGAAATAAGAGAAAATTCTCCAGGCTTGTTCTTTTTGAGGTTATAGGAACTAATGCACATGCTTTGCATTTCCATGTGACTGTTAGAACTGATTTGAAAAATTCTATTAAAAATTTTATATTTTATTTTAAATTATGTGAATCTAGAGATTAATTTAGGGAGAATTCTCATCTTATTAATATGATTTTCCTGGTCCATAGACATAGTATTTATTTCTATTTATCAAGGTGTTTGTATTCTATAAGCAAAAGTTTTAGTTTTCAGTGTAAAATGTCTTGACCTTATGTTGTCGTCCTGATCCTTAAGTACTTTATATTTTTCTTGCTATTATAAGTGAAATATTAAAAATGCAATTTCTACTGTGATAATACAAACTATACAATAAACTTTTGTACATTGTTCTTATATCTCACAACTGGGCTACAATCAAATTTTAAGAAGTTCCCTCTATTCACAAGGTCATAATAAAACCATCTGTGGGGTCAGCAGGTGGTGTGGAGGTTAAGATGCTATACTCCCATATGGCCAACAGCGATTTGAGCCCTGGACCCAGAGGCTTGAAAATCACATTGGTTGTGTGTGTGTGTGTGTGTGTGTATGTGTGTGTGAGTCCCCAAAATACAGAGAGGAAAATGTAGGACAAGGGATTGCTGGACTGGGATACCTTCCCTCTCAAACAAACAAACAAACAAAACAAAACAAAACAAAAAACATGTAAATTGCAGCACAGGAATCCCCCCTGGGGGGGATTTCTCACTTTCCCTCTTTTAGCTCCCTCTGGTGAGTGCATGTACTCAATGGCAAAAATCTAAAAACAAAACCAAAAAAACTCTGTGTTCACAGTTTCTACACAGAATATTTTAATGACTGTATAGGAAAGATAGTATAATATGTATTATAGAATTGCAAGGCCAACAGAATAGTTTCAAGTATGTTCTCCTCTGTTCTGTCTTTGGAAGAGTTGATGTAGAATAAGTACTATAATTTCTCATTTAATGTTTGGTAGAACTCACCACTAAAGCCATAATGCATAAGGCCAGCAGGTGGTGTGGTGTTCAAGCATTGAACTCCCTCATGAGTGACTGCAGTTTGAGTCCTGGACCTGATAGTTTGCTTTCTCTCTCTCTCTCTCTCTCTCTCTCTCTCTCTCTCTCTCTTTCTGTCTATGCTGAGCACACCTGCCCTATAGCAAATTATTTTATTTTATTTTATTTTTGGAGAGATTTTTGCTATAGGGTGCGTGCACTCGCCAGAAAGACAGAGAGACAGAAAGCATGAAATCACCCCCCAGGGGGGATGGCCACGCCACAGTCCCTTCTCCTCCATTCTCCTCTTGGGATCTTGGGCATGCACGCACACGCACCCAGCGTGAATTTAAGCCACTGGGTCCGGGTCTTGAACCTTGGTCGACTACATGGGAGTCCAGCAACATAGCCATTATGCTAACTGCTGGTCCCATGATTTTGAATTATTAATTCTGCATATAAATGTTAGCCTTATTTTTATTGCATCTTAGAAATTACACACTTATAATCATAAACATTTCTTAAACATTTTGTTTTACTATTCTTATGTGCAGCAAAACATTTCATCAAGTTCTTCTATATATAATGTTCACAGACATTTTTTTCAATGTTTATTTATTTATTTCTTCCGTCAGTAAGAGAGAGAGAGAGAACTTCTAACAAGGTCTTGACAATGCAATACTACCTCCCCCCAGCTTTTTTTTAAAATTATTTTTATACATTCAATCACATTATTTAGGTTACAAAGTGAACATGTCAATATGTGAACATTTCTCTCCAGTCCAGTTGATCAAAATATCGTCAACAGATAACATCACATCTCCTTGTCCCGTCAATGCTCTGCCTCTGTATCCCTCTTCCAAATGTCCTTCCCCAGGCCACACTCCTACACACACACACACACACCACATCTGGCATTCACACCCATCTCTTGTGTTTGTACATCCTTTAGTCAATCAGTTTCAATCATAGAGTGCAGACACTCGGTATATATTAAGTGGGGATATACATGGCTGAATAGTATTCCATAGAGTATATGTGCCACAATTTTTCAATCCATTCATCCATATGGGGGCATTTGGGCTGGTTCCATGTCTTGGCAATTGTGAATAGTGCCACAATAAAAGTCGATGTGCAAGCACTTTTCCAATGAAGAATTCTTTCCTTTGGGTAGATACCAAGAAGTGGGATTGCTGGATCATATGGAAGTTCTATTTGTAGATTTTTGATGAATCTCCAAATTGTTCTCCACAGTGTTTGGACCAATTTACATTCCCACCCAGCAGTGTGACAGAGTTACCCCTTCACCACACCCCCACCAACACATCATTTTTTTTTTTTTAATCTTAGTCATTCTGACTGGGGTTAGGTGGTATCTTATTGTTGTTTTGATCTGCATTTTCCTTATGATGAGGGATGTTGAGCATTTTTTCATATGCCTTTTTGGCTATTTGTATGTCATCTTTAGAGAGTGTTTTCAACTTCTCCCATCTTTTAATAGGATTGATCATCTTTTTTCCAAAGAGCTCCTTGAGTTCCTTGTGTATTCTGGTTATCAGTCCCTTATCTGATGTATAATTTACAAAATCATTGTCCCATTCTGAGGGCTGTTGATTCACACTAAATAAATGAGAACCAAGACACAAAATTAATATAGGGTTATGCGATTTATCAGACATGGAGATAAATGAAAATTAGAATAGTAGTGCCTATGTAATGCAGAAATAAATAAGTTAAAGGAGGTTGAGAACCTGATGGAATTCATTCCTGCAGTGATAGGCATGTGGAGATACATGTTTATTTTTGCATTCTGGCATTATTTATTTTATTATTAATGCATGATTATTAATGACATAAAGGGATGTTATAGGGATGTTAGAGCAGTAACAATACAGTCAAATAAAAAGATAAAATAGGAATTCAATTTAGAGCTATTTATTTGACATCTTAATTTGTGCCAAATTGATTGTTAGCCTAAAGAGTATATGAATAAATTAAATATATTACAAAATATTTTTGCTCAAATTAGAGAAAAATTCATAAGAAGAAATATTAGCATAAGACATAGGATTATTTGAAAGATTGCAAATATGCAAATGAATGCCAATTTAAGAACAGGGAAAGAAGAGGAAATACATCTGCTCTGATGCATTTCATTCTGAGTAATGTCATTTCAGGAATGTGAATTACGCACAAGATAAGAACCCTTGCCCCTACATTCAAGGGCATCCTGAACTGAATACACAGCTGAAATAAAGTTCTAAAGGGGAGATATTTTAGAATATGTTTGGAAAATGGTGAAGGACCCAGTGTAGATAGGCAAAAGCATGCAGGCAGAGGAAGAAAGAAAGAAAGAAAATACTCAGGGTGAGATGGAATGATACCTTATCCCAATACCTAAAATGAGTTTCTTTTACACCTTCTATTACATTTCACATGTGTTAGTTAAGGTGATCTTATGGTTTTATGACACATGTACACATGTATGGTCCTTTTTAATAGCTATTTATTTTTTTAAAAGAATTATTTGTGTATTTATTTATTTGGCCAGAGAGAGACAAAGAGAGAAAGGGAACATGAGAATATATATATATATATATATATATTATATATATATATATAGAGAGAGAGAGAGAGAGAGAGAGAGAGAGAGAGAAGGAAAGGAAGAAAGTGAGCTGCCATGGTCAGGACTCAAACCTCAGTTGGACATGTGGGAGTAGCACACCTTAAACACCATGACACCTGCTGGCCCCTAGATATTTCTATTATATAGTTTTGTGTTTTTTTAATGTATATCAGAGGAGTAAGAAAGAGAGGGGGAGTTGGTGAGAGATAAAGACAAGCACCCTTAAAAAGTATTGTCACTGTGATCTAGCACACCACTGTTGGCTTTCTCAGTTAGCCAGGATACCAGGGAAACATGTCTGTTGTGCACGTCATCCTGGAAAATGAACTAATGTCTTCCATGTGGATGCAGCTGTGCTTGAGCAGTAGTAACCGCTGTATCAATTATCATTCTTTAATAAAAACTAAGCATTTTTAAATGCAAATAGCTTTGACACAGAGATAAATACTGAAGAGTCAGTATAGCACCCAGGTCTGTCTGTTCCTAAAAGTTAGTACAAAACCGCATAGTTCTTCCAGTGTAGTGAGTTCTGAGATTAGCACATTATATCTGGACCAATTTTGGAATATTTCTGATTAGTACAAGACAAAACTTTTGTGTGTGTGTGCGAGGGGGTTGATATAAAACAGAATGTGCTTAAGAAGGACATCTTTTACATTCTTCCACTTCAAGTGACTACATCCAGAATCTAACCACCTAAATTGCAAATTGCAACCAGAATAACATGTATCTTTGGTTCGTAAAACCTCAAAAGTCATTTAGTCCAATTCCCCAAGAACACTTATATTGTTCTGATAAATCTTGAACAGTTATTATGCTGGAAAATAAGGTTGAAAATATAATGAATATCTCTTATTTATTTTGATTCTGAATGTGACATTAGAGAACACACCTTCTGTATGATAATTTTTATGTCTTTGTTTCTCTGGGTGTACATGAGGGGATCCAGCATGGGAGCAATCACAGTGGGAAACACAGAGATTTCCTTATCCTTATTCTCACTACCTACAGGTAGCATGTAGATATAAATACAGAGCACAAAAATAAAACTACAATTACATGAGGGCTACATGTTGAGAGAGCTTTGTGTCATCCTGCAGAGGACCTCATCTTAAGATGCTATAAAATGAGTATGTAAGAAGCCAACAGGACAAGAAAAATGATAACTATCACCATTCTGCCATAGCAACGACGATACTAGCAACATGAATATCTTTTGCAGCTAACTGTAGAAGAGGCTTCACATCACATGTGTAATGATTTATCTTACTGGGACCACAGAAAGGTATACTGAGTACCATCAGCAGGAGAGCAATAAAATGCCAGAACCCCAAGCGCCATGCCACAGCAATGAGCAGGTTACACCTCTTCCGGTTCATGGTGACCATGTAGTGCAGGAGCTTGACAATGGCAAAGTAACAGTTGAAGGCCATGGATATGAAGATGAATATTTCCACACCTGCCAGAAGGTGGGCAGTAAAGAGCTGGGTCATACAGCTGTTATAGGAAATGCTTTTTCTTGCTGCAGCCAGGTTTCTTATTAGGCAGGGAACCACAGTGGAAGTGTAGCTGATGTCCGTGAGGGAAAGATGGCAGAGGAAGTAGTACATTGGCAGTTCAATCACATGGCTTCAGGTGATTGTGAGTAAAATGATGGAGTCCCTCATTAAGACTGCCAGGTAGCAAAGCAGGAAGAAGAAAGAGAAAAGAAGCTCTACTTGCTTATTTTCCCACAGCCCCATGAAAACAAATTTTGTGACATTATTGTGATTTCCCATGAAGTCAAGGTCAGTCCAGAATACACAATAGAAACTCAATTCATCTGAAATGATACAGAACACAATACATTTTAATAATTTTTATTAAGTTTTAGAGATTTGTATAAATTGGAAATAAAAGATTTTGATGATATCAGATTCATTACAAACTCAATCTTTTAGACCCCTTTTAGATTAAAGGCATCATTATATTTCTTTATTTTGGAACTTTTTATGCCAGGAACTTTTATAACTATTTCACTTGCACTTAATGCTCATAAAACCCTAATAGGTACTATTCTTCTAGTCATGTTATGTATAAAAAAAATAGAGAAACAGAAGAGTTATGCTAATTACAACAAATCATTAAAATATGAAGTAGCCTTCAGATTCACTCTTCTTGTACAGAATTACTTTGGCAATAAAGGGTCTTTTCGGTTTACATACAATTTCTATGATTTTTTTTCTAAATAAGTGAAGAATGGTAACTTGATTGGGATTGCATTTAATATGTAGATTAATTTGAGTAGTATTGACAATTTGATTATATTATTTTTTCCAACCTAGGAACATAGTATATCCTTCCACTTTTTTGTGTCATTTTCTATTATTTTATTATTTATTTATGTATTTAGATTTTCATGGAATATATACACTATGGAATACTACTTGGCCATAAAAAATGATGATCCCTGACATTTGGCAGAAAGTGAACAAATATGGAAGATTTACTGCTAAACTAAGCAAGCAAAACTATGAAAGAGGGGCATTGCATATCCCCACTCAATATATACCAATTGTCAGCAATGAACAATTGGAAAGTATAAAGACATTAAGAGCAATAGTAATATCAGAGACAGTGTGAGAGGAGGGTGAGAAATAGGGGAGTGTAAGAGAGAAGGAATCAGGGGAAACAGAAAGAAGGAAAACATTTATGGGACACAAAATGAAATTTGTTGATGATAATGTGTATGGTAGTACCTTCTACTGAACCAATATACAGTGTACTCATGATAAGAAAATGTGTTTGGTATGCTGTAAATGATACAAAGTAATTGAATGTAAAAAGAAAAGATGGGGCCAGCAGGTGGTATGGTGGTTAAAGGCACTGGACTCCCACATGGCTCACCATGGTTTGAGTCCTAGATCTAGCAGCTTACTTTCTCACTTTCACTCTCTCTCTCTTTTTTTCTCTCCCTCTGTCCCTCTCTGGTCAAATTAAAATAAGTAAATAAATAAATAAATAAATAAAGTTTAAAAATTAAAGAAAGAAAAAATAAGTTAAAATTATGTGTATCGTGATACTCTTGATTTGATCATTGTGAACTACATGGATAATTTGAAAATCCATTTTGTGTGAAATAGAGATGAACAACAATTAAATGTGAATGATAAATAATAAAATTAAGCAATTACGTATTAATAACAAAAACGAAGCATATGTTATATAAAGTACTTATGCTTCCAATTTGCCAAATCCATAGAATAGTCCTATTCTTCCAAAATATGTTGGAAAGAAATAAACTCCTATAAATGGAAGTAGATACAAATATTTTCAGATATTAATGGTTTCACCTATTGTGTATTTCATGCTCTACTACAAGAAGATGGGTTAAATAACTCTGTTAGGCACAGAAGAACTTAACAACAACAAACAGCATTTTGGAAGAATCTATGAGATAAAGGGTATAAAAAAAGTAGGGATAATGGCTGATTAAAATTATAGAACAAAACTGTAAAACAACTAGAGAATTAAAACTATAGGGAACCAGCAGTTAGCGTGATGGCTATGTCGCTGGACTCCCACTTAGTCGACTGTGGTTCGCATCCCGGATCCGGTGGCTTAAAACTCAGGCCGGGCGCGTGTGCGTGCGTGCCCAAGATCCCGAGAGGAGAATGGAGGAGAAGGGATTGCGGCGTGACCATCCCCTCCAGGGGGTGATTTCTCGCTTTCTGTCTCTAATGTCTCTGTCTGGCGAGCGCACACACCCTGTAGCAAGGATCTCTCCAAAAACAAACAAACAAACAAAACTATAGAAGGTCCAAGTCATGGTTAAGACTATTTCTCTGATATTGGTGCACACTTCAAAATCTCTTAACATTTAGCTCCAGGACTGTTTTACTTATAATAGTCTCACATCAAATGAGAAAACAAAGAACTATGTGGGAAAAGATGCTTCAAAGAGGTTCCCATATGGCACTGAGAAGTCTCTGACAAACTACTTCATACTGTAATATACAAAGGTCTCATTCCATTCTTAAATCTTTTTTTTTTTTTTTGGAGAGGTTTTTGCTACAGGGTGTGTGCGCTCGCCAGACAGACAGAGAGAGACATAGAGACAGAAAGCGAGAAATCACCTCCCCAGAGGGATGGCCACAGTGCAATCCCTCCTCCTCCATTCTCCTCTCGGAATCATGGGCACGCATGCACATGAACCTGCTGTGAGTTTAAAGCCACTGGGTCTGGGACACGAACCACGGTCGACTACATGGGAGTCCAGTGACATAGCCATTACGCTAACTGCTGGCCCCATTCTTAAATCATTTCTAATGTTTTAATCTGTAAAAACCTTCCAGGTCTCTTGTGCATCTACACCCACATCTCTCGCACACACGCACACAAACACACACACACACACACACCCTACCCACATATACTCATAGATAGGGTATTAGGAATGAAAATTTTGAGTCTAACATTTTAAATACCTTTCAATTAAAGTGTGACTTCCAAAAGACTCTTCCTCAAAATATAAAATTTTTGAGAGAGGTCTCTGGAGGAATTTTTTCCAACGGTATGTCAGTTATAGTTTGGCAAGGAAAAATAGAAAAACAAAAAAAGAAAGCCTTAATGTTTCATTCTTGGAAGGTGGGATTTACAATTAAGGTCATAAGATTATATGCAGTGTAAAATTTTATCAAAGGCAAGTTTTTATCTTTTTTCTGTTTATTTAGCTATGATACATATAAAAATAAAAATTTTGATTAAAATAAATGGGTGTAATTATTAGATTATTTATAGTAAAATGTTTACATACCATGTATTAAGTAATAAAATATTTTTGGCCATTGAAATAACTACTTTTCATTTATTAACCCATTTCATCTTTACCACAACCCAGTAAGGTATATGCTTTATATTATTGTCCGTGTTTTGCAAAGACGAGAGCCCAAGGTTACACAAATACCAAAAAGAAGGTTTGTATCTCAACAACATTTCTGTAGTTAGAAAACTCATTCTTTTTCATGAGGTTTATCTTTTCATTATTATAAATAGAGGCTTAAAGCCTTAGATCTCAGATTAATTTGCCCTCAAATTATCATCCAGATATTCTTGATTTCCCTTTCTTAAAAATAATCACCAGAAAAATATTTCAGAACTTAAAAATGATCATTTACTAAAATCAAATTTTACATAAAAATGTTGTAAAGCCCTAATAATTTTTTCTAATTAAAAATAGATGTATAGGGGCTAGCAAATGGCATAGAGATTACATCACTGGATGACCGCAGTTTGAGTCCCAGACCAAGTTGCTTGAAACTCCTGCCAGTCACGTGTGTGTGTGTGTGTGTGTGTGTGTGTGTGTGTGTGTCCAAGATTCTAGGAAGAGAATGGAGGAGAAAATATTGTGACATGGCCATCCACCCTGGGGAAAAATTTCTCACTTTCCTTTCACAGTCTCCTTCTCTTTCTCTCCAGTGAGCAAATGCACTATATGGCAAATAAATACAAAACAAAACAAAACAAACAAACAAAAACAAACAAAAACAAAAATTTTTTTTAAATAGATACATATATAATAATTCTCACTTCTGCAAGACTGTTCATTTCTTGGAATATTAAGATTGCCCTTTAAGGAGGAAATTTTCTATGAGCATGACATGAAATAGCAAAATCGATGTAGGAAGCAACTTCCCTCTGCCATAAATCTTTTAAGGGATAAATTGCTGGGAATGTTTTAAATTAAAAGACAAAGGGGGATCTGATGGAAAAACTCTCATGAGCATTTTATTGCAGGAAATGCATGGGCAAGTACAATTGTAAAAATAAACCAATGTTATTAAAGTGGACATGTAGATGACCTTAAGGCTTTCTTCTTTTATTTATCTTTTCAGGTTATCTAATTAGCATTTCAAGATTAATGTAATGCTATAGATCTAATAAAATATTACAAATACTTTTGCCATATTTCTTCTGTCTTAGAATACTTTTCTTTTTCTTCTTCTTTTTTTTTTTGAGAGCTTTATGCTATAAGATGTGTACGCTTGCCAGAAAGACAGAGACAGAGAGGCAGATAGCAAGAAATCACCCCCCATTGGAGATAGCCATGCCGCAATTTCCTCTCCTCCATTCTCCTCTTGGGATCTTGGGCATGCACACACACACACAATCCCAGCATGAGTTTAAGCCACTGGGTCTGGGGGACTCCAACCGCAGTAGACTATGTGGGAGTCCAGCGACATAGCCATTATGCCTTCTGCTGGTCTCTTAGAATAATTTTTTCAAAGACCGATGCTGTTGATATTTACCAGGGTGCATGATAGTATATAAATAATGTTTATCTAATGTGCATAATATTTAATAAATTTTGAATTATATATCAAGTTATATCAATGCACTAAAAGAGCATAACAGAATTACTATTATCTTTATCAATAGAGAATCATTGACTATTTACCATTTTTGCTACATTATTAGGGAGATTTGGAAAGAGTTTCTCAATATTTATTTAGGCCCATTGAAATTTTAGAAACCTGCTGTATATCCACTCAACAAAGTATTCAGCCTCTAAAAAGGGATGAAATACTAATACATGCTGTAACATGGATAAATCCTGAACACATTATGAAAACTTGAACATATCAATAGCAAACAAGGAAATAGCACTTGTAGTAATCTAAAACATCCCAAATGAAGACCTCTCAGAATCAGAAGGCTTCACAAGTAAATACTACAAAACATTCAAAGAATTAATATCAATCCTTCTTAAATGCTTCCAAACTGTCAAACTGTTGATCTCACTTCAAAATTATTTTTGTGATATCAACATCAGGTAGACAACAAAATCATAAAAAAGATGCCACAGGAGAAGGAAATGAGAGACCAATGTCTCTGATGAACACAGATGCAAATATCTTCAACAAAATATGAACAAACCATATTTAATAGCATATTAAAAGCATACTATACCACAGTCAAGTGGGACTTATCCCTGAGAAGCAAATACTGTTCAACCAATGAATGTGATATACCATTTTAATAAAGTGAAGGTTAGGGGCCAGCTTCAAGTCTAGTGGTTAAGAAAGCTGGATTCTATATGAATGACCACAGCTGGAGATTCGTCCTCAGTAGCTTGAAAAAAAAAAAAACACAACAACAACAACAACAAAAAAACACCAAGTGAGTGTGCATGTATAACCAAAAGCCAGCAGGATGCAGAAATGGAGAAGAAGGGTTTGAAGTATGACCACGCTCCACTGGCTGGGTGATCTTCTCCCTCTCTACCACTCTCCCTCTGGTTAGTGCACATGTCCTCTGAAAATTAAAAAAAATAAGTTAAAGTTAAAAATTATTTGAACACCTCAAGTAATGCAGTAAAAGTCTTTGACAAAATTCCACTCCTTTTTCATGATAAAAATCTTATTAAAGTTTATTTTCAGGGGGCCAGTAGATGGTGGAATGGTTATGTCATTGTGTGGGCAGTGGCTATATCTGAGCTAAATAATAGTGACCTTTAAAGATGAGCAGAGCACAGACTCTCGTTTCAGTCCGTGCTTCACTGCCAGCATGATAAAGGAAATTATGTTCCAGTCAGAGAAGACCAGGTGGGACTTATTTAGATCAAGGCATGCAAGATGCTCCACAGCTGCAGTTGGTAATAGAAGACAGCTGGTTTTACCTTCCATTTCTCCTTCCTCCATTGCCCTATAAAATAATAAACCTGGGAAATGCTCAGGACTGAGGTGTTCTCCATCAGAGATGTCTGATCCACCTGTCCCTGCTTTTCTCTACTTCTGTATCTGTGTCTGTGTGATTATTCTTTCCAAAATCCACTGTCACTCCCACTCTGGAGGAGGTCTCTTCCCAGCTTTTTGCCTAGCAGTTCTTGGCACTGCTGGACTCCCATGTAGTCCACGGGCACGTGTGCATGCATGGCCAAAATCCCTAGAGGAGACTCGAGGAGAAGGGATTGTGGTGTCGCCATCCCCCACCCCTCTGGGAGCGATTTCTCACTTTCTATCTCCCTGTCTGTGTCTGTATTTCCAGCGAGAGCACATGCCCTATAGAAAAACTGCTTAAAAAAGTTTATTTTCAGGACCAGCAGATGGTATAATGATTACATCATTTGATTTCCACATACACTGTGGTTTGAGTCCTGGACCTGGTGACTTCAAACTCACACCAGGTGTGTGTGCATGTGTGTCCAAAATCCCAAAAGGAGAATGGAGTAGAAGGGATTGTAGTGTCTCTCCTTTCTGGGTAGTGATTTCTCACTTTCTGTCCCTGTGGCAAGTGCACATGCCTGAAAGCCAAAAAAAAAAAAAAAAAAAAACCTCTCTAAAAAAAAGATTATTTTCAATCACAATATTGCAGGTGTGTGTGTGAGAGAGAGAGAGAGACATCCTTAACTGAGTTTTGTCACACCATTGTCTTTCCTCAGCACTCCAGCTTATCAGGATCTTGGCTATATGTCGAAGTGCTTGGCATATTTTCAGACCAAGTCAGGGATCCAGACTCACAGTTGGACATGTGGCTTTCAGCACTGCCATTCAGTTTGCTACTGATTAAACTACCAGCCTGGGGTATAACAAAAATCTCTAACTTATTAGGTATAGAATTGAATTACCTCAATGTGATAAAGACTATATATGGGAGGGAAAGGCAGAGTTAATGTTATAATCAATGGTAAAAAAATAAAACCTTCTCTAAGATCTCACGACTTCTACTCAATATGGTACTGAAAATCCTATATGAGCCATTATGTAAAAAGAAAGAGGGGTAGAAAAAAAGAGAAAACAACTCAGAAGTATTTAATTCATATTCATAAAGAAATAGAAAATATATATTTGTAAGTCATATGACCTTATATATAGAAAAGTCCAGGGGGCTGGTAGGTGGCTTGATAGTTAAGGTGCTGGACTCCCTTATGGCCAACTGCATTTTGAGCCCCAGACCTGGCAACTTGCTTTCTCACTTTCCCTCTCTCTCTCTCTCTCATCGTACTTTATAAAAAAGATAATAATAAATAAAATTAAACAAATAATTCTTTTTAAAACTCTGAACAGTACACAGTAAGTTAGAATCAATAAATTCAGCAAGTTTTATTTACAAAGTTAGCATAAAAATTATGTTACATTTCTATACACTAGCTAAAACCTACAAAAGTAAAGTTAATAAAAACAATACTATTTACATAAGCAATACAAAGAAACTTGGGTATGAATTTATCCAAAGAAGTAAGAGACTTGTACACTGAAAAATTATAAAACACTGATGGAAAAATCAGAGTAGACACAAATAAATAGATCCAAGATTTCTCCTTCATCAAATTTCTCATCTTCTTTCCACTCATATTATTAATTACTTTTTGCAGTTCCTCATTTTCTAAGAATAAAGGAGAATATTCTTTATCTTTCACATCCATAATCTTTAACATCCATCATCTACTTTCCTTTTTAGCTTAGCTTCCTCTATGTCTGCAATAATGGTAAATAGGCAAATTAGGCTTTTAGTTAACTCAGATGATCAAATGTACATGAGTGATTTCCTGCCTTGTGTGTTATAATTTCTCTCACGTGTATACTTCCAGTAGAATCTCCATTTAGAGTGATCTTTAATAACAGCCTACCAAATTTCTTTCTGATCTGTACAAGCAGAAAACTTCAGGCTTAAGCAAACATCGAAATGAATCATAAAGAGAAATTCAAGGCCCTTTAATCAATTTCCAGATTTGAGTCAGTCTACAGACCTAGATAGAACAGGAAAGGGAGTTGGATACACTTAAGAAAGGATTCTGGTACATTGCCAAAAATTTAAAATGTTAATCTTTTTCATAGACTTCACCAAAGAGACCTATGATCTTTCACAAGGGAAACTGTATGGTGAAATAAAGGGCACAATCAGACTTTTCCAGACCTGTTGGACACTGGTTCTAAATTGACACTAATTTCAACAAAACTATGGTCCTCTAGTCAGAGTGAGGACTTACGGACTCAAATCTGTCTTCCGGTGAGACAAGAGGTTCCTCAAACTCATCCTGTGGTTATTTGCCCAGACCTGCAATGTGCAATTGGAATAGAAATACTCGATGCTGATAGCATTACCACATTGGTCCCCTGACCTGTAGAGTGACAAATATTATGGCGAACTGTGACTCTTAGGTCCAACAGAGTCACCTAAAGTACCCACAGAAAGTACTACTTGAGACATAGAGACATGAGTCGAGAGAGAATGGGAGAGACCATACCAGGGCTGCACCTGTCAAGCTTCTCTCATCCTCCATATTTATTAAGGCAAAAGAGGAAGGAAGTTAATATTAGAGAAAGCTGCTTCTCAGAAGATTAGAAATATAAGGGAAATGTCTGGAACAGGTTGGTTTTGATAAGGGGGACTGGCTAAATGCTACCAGAAGCTGAACAGAACACCTCAAATTTGGAGATCACATTCATCAGATCGCACACCCGTCTAATGACCTTCTGTCGTTTTTCAAGCAGGAAGGCAAGAGGTCAGGCATTTTCATTATTTTCCCTAAGCCCTCATTCAGGGTAATTGGCGTCCTATCCTGAGCAGAGAGGCAAGAGGTTTGGTGTTTTCACCATTTTCCCTGCAGTCATTTATTCAGAATTCATAAATCCAATGTGTTTTAGAAGCATGGTGTTTCTGCTGTTTCCTAACAGTAGAAAAGGTAAGTTAGAAGCCACTAGAACTACCTTTACCTGGGAAAATAATAAACCAAAATCAATACTGCATTCCTGAGGGATTGAAGAGATACATGCCACTATCAAGGACTTTCAGGATACAGGGATGATAATTCCCACCATATACTCATGCAACTCAACTATTTTTCTTTTTCAAAAGAGATAAATTTTGGAGAATGATAATAGATTACCACAGGCTTAATCAGATGGTGGCTCAGATTGCAGCTGCTATACTAGACATGAATATATTGTCCAAGTAGTTAGCATATCCTTTGGCACCTGACATACAGTTAATGATCTGGCAAATGCGTTTCTTCTCCAAATCTGTCAATAAAGATGATTAGAAACAGTTTTCTTTCATCTGGAAAGTTCAGCAATGCAACTTTGCTGTCTTAATTATGAGGATGTCAATACATCAGTCGTATGTCATAATGTTTTTTCACTGTGAACTTGCTGCCTTTTCCTTTTGAAAGATTTCACACTGATCCCTTACACTGATGCACACTGACTGGACCTAGTGAGTCAAGAGTAAAATACACTCTAGACTTACTGTTTAGACATTTGTGTATTGGAAAGAAGGAAATAATTCTGACTAAATTCAAAGTCCTTTTACCTTGGTGAGATTTCTAGGGTTTCAGCACTGTTGAAAATGTCAACATATTCCCTTTAAGGTAAAAATATAAGTTATTGCATTTGACCTTTCCTACAACATAAAAAGAGGTAGAATGCCTGGGCCAGAAGATGGCATTGAGGTGAAGATGTCTAAATCCCACATAGCTGACTATGTGGTTTGAGACCCAGACCTAGTGACTTGAAAAACATGTTGGCACATGTGTGTGCATTCCCCAAATCCCAAGAGGACAATAGAGGAGAAGAGATTGCAGTATGGCCATTACCCTAGGGAGTGGTATGCTTTCTCACCTTCCTCTCTCTTTCTCTCTGTCTGTCTTAGGCAGGTGCATGTGCCTGATAGCATAGATAAACAAATAAATAGCTAGATGGATGGTACAATGCCTAGTGGATGTCTTTGGATTTGAGAGGCAACATATTCTTCATTCAGGTTGGTCTCTTCAGTTTATTTAATAGATAACTCAACATCTTCCAGTTTTGAATAGAGCCCCGAACAAAGGAGGGTTCTGCCTCAGGTCTAGGCTGCTGTACAAGTGGCTCTGCCCCATAGGTAACATGATGCACAAGAGCCAATGGTGCATAAAGCATCAATGAAAGAGTGAGATGCTTTTGATGACTTTAGCAAGTTTCTACAGGTGATTCACAGGGCAAATCCTTAAAATTTTGGAGATATTGCTGCCCTGCTTTGCAGCTTACTGCTCTTTTGAAAAACAGTTCTTGATCTGGTATTAAGTCTTAGTAATACTGGAACATTTAACCATGCACCATGGAGGGACAATGCAACCTGAACTGTCTATTATACAATGGATGTCATCTGGCCCATAACATTAGTTTCAAGTGGTGGTGGTATATGTTTCATTCGGCCTGAGAAATCCCTGAAAGCACAAGTGAATTCCATTAAATGGTCCAAATGCCCATGACATGTTCTATGGTTTGAGTATGTTTCCTCTAAAATTCAGGTATTGAAACTTAATGGTCAATGTGATGGTATTAAGAGGTGGGTCCAAAAGGCAATTAGGTCACAAGGATTCCTTCCCTTATAAATGAAATTAAGGCCCTTTTAAAAGAAGCTTAATGTAATATTTAGCTCTGTCTTGTTCTTCTGCTTTCCATCAGTCTGGAAGATTCCTCAGCAAGGAATCATCTTGGAAGTAGTAAGCAGTCCTTACCAGACAACCAAACCTGATTATTCCTTCATCTTGGACTCTAGAAGTATGACAAATAAGTTTCTGTACTTTAAAAGTACCTAGTCTCAGGGATTTTGTTACAATAGCACAACTGTACATGACAGTATCCTTCCTTTCTACCTCACCTCCTCTCTCCCAGACTGTGCAGATGACCTTGAAAGGAGTTGACCATCTGAAATATAAGACATAGGCCTGGAATATAGTTTTGCATAATAGACAGGCATTACATCAAACTAGAGAGTGATATCACTACAACCTCTTTCTGGGATATCCGTAAAGAGGGGCCAGCAGATTATAGGCATGTTGAAGGCACTGGACTCCTACATGGCCGATCACGATTCTAGCCCCCGACCCAGAGACTTGAAAATCTCTACAGCGCATGTGTATGTGTGTCCTAAATTCCAAAAGTAGAATGGAGGAGAAGCGAGTATGGTGTGACCATCCCTCTGGAGGGGTAGTTTCACACTTTACCTCTCTCTGTCTCTCTCTGTCCTTTTGGCTAGAACATATGCCCTATGGCAAAAACCTACCAAAAAGAAGAAGGAGGTGGAGGAGGAGAAGGAAGAGACTGATGAAGGAAAATCCTCCCTGTGAGCAAAAATTTCAAGGAATGCAACTGGTTGTTCATCTTGCCTGGAAGATGAAATAGCCAAATGTGAAATGGTATTCCTATTTAGGGAAAGTCAATAGTTTTTCTGGACGCTCAAGGATTTTTAAGAAACATAAATGGAAAACAGATAGGAAGAAAATATATGAATACATCTCTCTGAATAGGAACAAAAACATGAAATATTTGTGTCTCATGTGAATGCTCACCAAAAAATGATCTCAGTAGAGCAAGGTTTTAATAATTAAGTAAATAAATTGACTTGTCTGTGTATACCATTTCATTTTTCCCCAGTCATCCCTGTCACAGCTCAGTACATTTATTTATTTATTTGTTTGTTT
>NW_006159695.1:41192-48565 GCF_000334495.1 Tupaia belangeri chinensis
GGGATGGCCACGCCGCAATCCCTTCTGCTCCATTCTCCTCGCAGGATCTTTGGCATGCATGCACATGCACCTGGCATGAGTTTAAGCCACCAGGTCCAGGACTTTTAATCGAGGTCAACTATATGGGAGTTCAGCAACATAGCCATTACTAACTCAACAATTATTTTTTTCCTAGTTCCTACAACCTTGAGTTCTGCTAGCTTAGTGGTCTTGATTCATAAAGGAGGATTGGTTCCATGCAGAGACTCAATAAAATTCCATTAAAATGGAAGGTAAGACTGCTGCCTGGGGGGCCAGCAAGTAATATAGTGGTTAAGGCACTCAACTCACATATGGCTGACTGCAGTTCAAGTCCCAGACTCAGTGGCCTGAAACTCCCATCAGGCCTATGTGTGTGCATCCCCAAAATATTGAGAGGCTGAAACTCCCATCAGGCATATGTGTGTGCATCCCCAAAATATTGAGAGGAGAATGGAGAAGAAAGGATTGTGGCATGGCCATCCCTCCTGGCCCCAGAGATTTCTTGCTTTCTGTCTCTGTCTTTCTCTGTCTCTCCAGTGATCGCACACACCCTACAGCAAAAATCTCTTTAAAAAATGGCTGCTACCTGGACACATTGGGCCACCACTCATGGCCCTGAATAAACAGGTGAAGAAGGATGTTACTTTGCTGTAACAAAATTTTGCTGATGATTGATACTGACTAAGGCTAAATGGGACTCTCCGCACAATGGACATATGGAAGGTTATGTCTAAAACATGTTAAATCTCTTAGAGCATCTATTAGTATTTCTATGCTCTGTGATTAAGGTGAATAAAAAACCCACAATAATCCTGTCTATAAAGAACTATTAATGGCCTAGACTCTTAATGAATAAAAAAATAGTTTACCCTACCAGGAAAAGAGCCATAATCAGCTGAAGTGCTTGTTGAAGGCAAATGTAATACAGATGGTGGAAAAAGTAGTTATAAATGTAAGTTACGACCACATGACTAGTTACAAAAATAAGAACTGTAATTGTCAGGGTTTGTAGTGTGACTATCCTCCTGGGGAGTGATTTCTCACTTTCCCTCTCACTCTCTCTGTCCTCCTTTCTCTCCCTCTCTCTTTCTTGTGAGCACATGTGCCCTAAGGCAAAAACTTCTGAAAAAATTAAATAACTGTAATTGTCATATTTCCATTTAATTGTATGAATAGTGTGTGTGTGTGTCAAAATAAATATCTTTGTCTTCTTCCAATTCTTATTCTCTTATTCCCTAACAATGCATTAACTTTCTACCACACTATTTAAACAGTGTTAGTTTTACATCATGGTACTGAAGTTTTAGAACATTAAGGAGAAGAGTAAACATCACTGATGAGTTCTACTTATTTTATTGGAAAGGGTTTAGTGAGTTTTTGCTTGTAAGAAAGATAGTTATATCATATATATATAAGGTCGTGAAGTTTTTATTAATTGAAATATTGTGACATATATATATATATATATATATATTCGGCATAGTGTGTGTATTGTGTGTGTGTGTGTGTGTGTGTGTGTGTGTGTGTTAACTCTTTCTTACTTTTTAACTCTGTACAATGCTCTGGTTCATCCTGAAAATTCCCAGACACTGCCATAGAGTCAGTCATTTCTTAATAAGCCTGATTAATTTAATTGACATTGGCATTAGAAAAATCAATCTGGGCACTCAATTATCTTCACATTTTATTCTATGAAAAAAGTCATTCATTACCCAAATAAATAACTTTAATTGCACCTATAGCCCAACTCTTTTCCCTATCACCTAGGAAGACACATTAAAGGTTAAGTTATCACATCTGGCTCATGTTTCTTAATTGAGGAGGGCAGGGACACTTAAGAGAATGACCTTCCCCAGACTCCTATATTTTGCATCATTAATATTAAATACTCCTTCAGGGAAGGCAAAAAAAGTAGCATTTTCCATTCAAAATCTCACGTGAGGTGGATATCAGAAAGTATATGTTAAATCTGGGATCAACTTAGTTTGCTTTCTTGCATACAGGTGAGAATCTAAACTCTGAGCATTCAAAGTGATTCTGATTTCAGAATAATCAGAATTTTAAAAATATTTTTACTTTTTTTGTTTATTTATTTTACTTATAATAGAGAGCATGTCTGCACACATAGAAAGAAAAAAAGAGGAAGAGAAGCACTCTTGACATTGTCTCATCAACTTGTGATTCTCATCCCTCAGCCCTCCAGCTTGTCAAATCCTAGGCATCAGTGCATACTTTTGGCTTGTTTTTAGGCCAACCTGGGGATCTGCATCGGAGGCTTACCATGTGGTTTTCAGCACTTCAGTTCAGTTTGATACTGACTGCACCCCAGGCTAGGCTCAAAGTAACCAAAATTTTATAAGCACTGTTTCATCATTATTTGATTAAATGATAACTCAAATTACCATGGGAAGAAAGGAGGACAACGGAACATCCTTTGCATAAGCCTGTATCACAGCTAGTAATATTTGTATTGGGAAATGATTTAGTCCTTTAGTACTTGGAGGAAATGAATCTAATCAATGTGATGTCATTGTATGTGTCCATATATAACATATACAAGACCCTTTGAAAGGATATCAAGTTTAGAATCTTGATTTTTTCAATCTAAATTGAAAAGATAGAAATATAAACTTGCAGAGCAGTTCTTGATGGAAATGGCATCATGGTAATGGCTTTTGGTAGATGAAAGAAGGAGATAAAAGCAAATACAAATTATATGTATTGGATGTTCCAGGACATGCTCCACGGAAGTGATGAAACTGCCATGGACAGAGCAGGATTCAGGCATTTCATCCTCTCAATGACAAATGAAAACAGAACACTTTTTAAGTGTATCCATAAAACTTTCTTTAATTCCTTCATTAATTTTACAAATATTTATTAAGTCTTTACTTTCTTGCAATGAGCAATATAACAATGTACAGACAACATTTTCTGTCCTTGTGTGGCTTTGTTCAATGTATGTTGATATTTTTAAAATTGACAAAATGTAATTGTCTATTTATGGGATACAATGAGATGTTACTATATATGAATACAATGATAATGATTAAATAAAGCTAATTAGCATATTTAGAATTTCACATCTTCATTTTTACAAGAATATTTGAGATTGGCTTTTATTGCAATTTTGAATTATTAACTATAGTCACATGTTGTGTGCTAGATCTCAAAAAAATATTCCTCAGAAAACTTTTTATTCTTTAGTCAATATCTACTTATTTTCTGTTTTTATCTCTGCTAACCGTCATTCTACTTTACATCTATAAATATGGCTTTTCAGATACCACTTATAAGTAAAATCTTGTAATAATTGTCTTTCTGTGCCTGACTTATTTCACCTAGCATAAACTCTTTCAACTTCATTTATGTTATCTTGAGTTATAGAATTTCTTTCATTTTAAGACTGAATAGTATTTCATTTTGTGTTTGTATGTGTGTATTACATTTAATTCATTTATTCATCTGTTGTTGTAGGTTGATTTCATATCTTGGCTATTGTGGGTAGTGCTACAATGAAGATGGAAGGATGGATAACTCTTTGACATACTATTTTCAGATCTTTTTATTATGTACCCAGAAGTAGGATTATTAGATTATATGATACTTCTCTCTCATAATAATAATAATGGCCCTAAATAAGAAGATCTACAGATAAACTTATACTGGGGGAGGAAAAGTTAAAAGCTTTTATTCTTAAAATTCAAAAAAGAGAGAGATGTCCACTTTATATTCAACATAGTACCAAAGTTCCAACAGATGCTTTAGGGTAGAGAATGAAATAAAAGGCAATCAATTGGCCAAAGAAGCTAAATTGTTATATTTGCAAATGACATGTTTATATACATAGAAAAACCTAAAGAATCTACCAAAACACTCTTAGAAGTGATGGATAAATTTAGCTAACTTGCAGAATACAGAAGTCAACATAAAAAAAAAATGCATAGCCTAAGAATAACCCAGTGTGTAGTGGTTAAGGTGGCTAGATTCAAAATGGCCAATTAAAGTTTGAGTCCCTGATCCAGTGGCCTGAAAAATATGCTGGGCATGTGTGCATGTGTGCCTAAAGTCCTGAAGTAGGAAGAAATAAATGTAAGAGACAGTGGTGTGACCAATCCCCATGTGGAAGCTTTCGTACTTTCCTTCTTTCTTCTTTTCTGTTTCTGTCTCTCTTTGCTGAGCACATGCACCCGCTGGCAAAATTAAAATCCAAAGAAGGAAAAATCTGTAGCATGGATGACAAATGAAGTAAAACAAAATGAAGAAAACAATTTCACTTACCGTAACCACATACCCACCCAAAATATCTAAGAATCAATTTACCAGCAAGGTGAAAGATCTTTACAACAACAAGGAAAAACAAAAATCAAAACTAGTAGAACTATTATTGAATGTTTACAACATATTGAATATGTCTAAATTTCTGATTTGATAATTATACACTTTATGCATACTGTGAAAACCTATACTATACCTTACAAAATATAAATAGATTAAAAATATAAAAAGTAAAAGGATAAGGTTACTCAAAGGTACAAAAATGGAAATACATTGTATGTTTATAACCTGCAAGAATAAATATATTTAAAATGACAACAGTACCTAAAGTGAACTACAAATTCAATGTAATTCCCATCATACCAGTGACTTTCCTTACAGACGTAGAAAAAGCAATCAAGAAATTTGTCTAGAATCACTAAAGATACTGTGTGACCAAAGAAGCACTGTGTGGAATGAATAAAGTTGGAGCTATCACATGATCTGACTTCAGAATATATTACAAAGCTATAGTAACCAAAACAACATGGTACTAGCACACAAATAGACACATACAACAAGGCATGGAATAGTGAATCGAGAATTAAATTCAATTACAGTGAACTTATTTTTGACATAGATTACATGAAAATTGGCATTCCATTTGTGGAAAAGATGGTCTTTTTAATAAATGTTGCTCATAAAACTAGATATCCATCTGCAAAAATTGAAACTATAGTCCTACTTCTCACCAGTTACAAAAATTCATTTCAAATTGGTCAAAGACTTAAACACAGATAGCCAAAGCATTAAAATACTTGAAGAAAGCATAAGGAAAACACTTTGATATTGGACTAGGCAGGGGTTTTTAACATAAGATCCTTGGGAACCAGCAGATAGCATAGTGGTTGACCAGGGTCTTATCTCAGATCTGGTGGCTTGAAACTCACACTGTGTGCTTATGCATGCATGCCTAAGATCCCAGGAGGAGAATGGAGGAGAAGGAATTTAGGTTAGGCTATTTTCCTTAGGGGATGATTCCTCACTTACCCTCTCACTCTCTTTCTCTCTTCAGTGACTGCATATATCCTAAGACAAAAACTCCTAAAAAATTAAATTAGATCCCTAACACATATATAAGAGAATACCACCAAAATTAGATACCTGTGCCCATATGTGGTTTTGGCTGGTTAGAAGACTTAGTGGAGGATTATAGTGCAACAAAAGAATGTCAAGGTTACTTCTTTTCCCTTCCTCTTTCTCTATCCTTTCAAAAATAAATAAATACAGGGAACCAGCAGTTAGCGTAATGGCTATGTCGCTGGACTCCATGTAGTCAACCAATGTTTGCATCCCGGACCCGGTGGATTACAACTCAAGCTGGGCACATGTGCGTGCGTGTCCAAGATCCCAAGAGGAGAATGGAGGAGAAGGGATTGCAGTGTGACCATCCGCCCTGGGGGTGATTTCTCGCTTTCTGTCTCTATGTCTCTTGCTGTCTGTCTGGCAAGTGCACGCGCCCTATAGCAAAAACCTTTCCAAAAAAGAAAAAAAAGAAAAGAAAAGAAAAGAAATACATAAGCTTTAAAAAGATATTAATGGCATTTTCCAGCAAAACAGCAAAACAAAACAAAATTAGACAAAAAAAATGCCCTTCAATTCATATGGAACCATAAAAGACCCAAACCAGTCAAAGAAATCTTGATGGGAAATAAATAAATAAATAAATAAATATAAATACATTAATTAATTAATTAAAAAACAAGGCCAGAGAAATCACTGATTTCAAAATAGAGTGCTTAATCCAGTTTTGGTGATACAGGCACAGCATACTAATCTATGTTTCTGGAAGTCCCATAGCTAACTGCTGATGTACATACCAAGTTGACTTAAAAATATGTGGCCCAATATCTGAACTAACTGAAGAACTGGGGTATGTGTCCATATATAACATATACAAGACCCTTTGAAAGGATATCAAGTTTAGAGTCTTGACTTTTTCAATCTAAATTGAAAAGATAGAAATATAAACTTGCAGAGCAGTTCTTGATGGAAATGGTATCATGGTAATGGCTGTTGGTAGATGAAAGAAGGAGATAAAAGCAAATACAAATTATATGTATTGGATGTTCCAGGACATGCTCCACGGAAGTGATGAAACTGCCATGGACAGAGCAGGATTCAGGCATTTCATCCTCTCAATGACAAATGAAAACAGAACACTTTTTAAGTGTATCCATAAAACTTTCTTTAATTCCTTCATTAATTTTACAAATATTTATTAAGTCTTTACTTTCTTGCAATGAGCAATATAACAATGTACAGACAACATTTTCTGTCCTTGTGTGGCTTTGTTCTAATGGATGTCGCTATTTTTAAAATTGACAAAAATGTATTTGTCTATTTATGGGATACAATGAGATGTTACTATATATGAATACAATGATAATGATTAAATAAAGCTATTTAGCATATTTGGAATTTCACATCTTCATTTTTGCAAGAATATTTGCAAGAATATTGCAGTTTTGAATTATTATTAACTATAGTCGCATGCTGTGCACTAGATCTCAAAAAAATATTCCTCAGAAAACTTTTTATTCTTACCCATTTTCTGTTTTTATCTCTGCTAACCATCATTCTACTTTACTTCTATAAATATAGCTTTTCAGATACCACTTATAAGTAAAATCTTGTAATAATTGTCTTTCTGTGCCTGACTTATTTCACCTAGCATAAACTCTTTCAACTTCATTTATGTTATCTTGAGTTATAGAATTTCTTTCATTTTAAGACTGAATAGTATTTCATTTTGTGTTTGTGTGTGTGTATTACATTTAATTCATTTATTCATCTGTTGTTGTAGGTTGATTTCATATCTTGGCTACTGTGGTTAGTGCTACAATGAAGATGGAAGGATGGATAACTCTTTGACATACTATTTTTCAGATCTTTTTATTATGTACCCAGAAATAGGATTTTTAGATTATATGATACTTCTCTCTCTTTTAAATAACTATATATTTAATGTGTTATTATTATTCTTTTGATCTGCTATAGGGCATGTGTACTACCCAGAGGAGACAAAGAGAGAG
>NW_006159695.1:48579-50966 GCF_000334495.1 Tupaia belangeri chinensis
AGAGACAACAAATCACCAGGTCCAAAAGTTGAACCATGATAGGCCAGGTGGGAGTCTACTGTCTTAACCACCATGCCAGCGGTTGGTCCCAGATACTTCTTTTTTTATCTTTGATAAGAACCGGTATCATTTCCATAGGGCAATATTAATTTACATTCACCAATAATGAACAGAATTCCCCTTTCTCCTCATTCTCTCCCATGCATGGGATTTTCCATCTTTTTGATATTAAACATTCTGAAATGTGTGAAGTGAGTTCCCATTAGGGTTTAATTTGTATTCCCCTTATGATTAGTAATCTTAGGTATTTTTTGAACATTTATTTTAGGTTTTTGCCATAGGGTGTGTGCACTTTCCAGAGAGAGTGAGAGGGAAAGTGAGAAGTTATACCACAGGGAAATTGGCCACACTTCAATCTTTTCTCCTCTAATCTTCTCTTGGTGTTTTGGGCACATAAACACATGTGACCAGCGTGATTTTCAAGCCACTAAGTCTGAGACTCAAACCACACTTGGCCATGTGTGAGTCCAACACCTTAACTACTAAACCACCTCCTGGCCCCTAAAGTTTTATTTTTGATGTCTAAATAATATCTGTATATAGGTATTGGACAAAATTTGATGTGTAGACACACGTTTCTATTGTACAATGATCAAATCAAATGAACTATCATATTCATCACTTTAAATATTTATTGTTCATTTAAGAAGAGGACATATGGGAACCAGCAGTTAGCGTAATGGCTATGTCGCTGGACTCCCACGTAGTCGACCGTGGTTAGCGTCCTGGACCCTGTGGCTTATAAC
The DNA here is from genome assembly GCF_000334495.1 of Tupaia belangeri chinensis. Classification (NCBI taxonomy): domain Eukaryota; kingdom Metazoa; phylum Chordata; class Mammalia; order Scandentia; family Tupaiidae; genus Tupaia; species Tupaia belangeri. The sequence goes on from NW_006159695.1 coordinate 49,386, forward strand.
TCACGCCGGGCGCGTGTGTGTGCATGCCCAAGATCCCTAGAGGAGAATGGAGGAGAAGGGATTGCGGTGTGGCCATCCTCCCTGGGGGGGGGGGGTCATATAAAATCCCCTCTTTTAGCTATGTTGAAATATATGATAAATTATTATTAAGCATATTCTTTGTGCTGTGCAATACCACGTCATGGTGCAATTCTCCTAGCTAACTGAAATTTTGTACCCAACATCTCTCTTTTCCCTATGCATCTCCCATCCCTCAGCTTCTAGTAATTACCATTCTACTTGCTAATTCTAAGTTATACTTTTTTGGATTCCATGTGTAAATGAAATCATATGGCATTTACCTGTGTCTGACTGCTATCCCTCAGCCTCTAGTAATTACCATTCTACTTGCTAATTCTGAGTTATCCTTTTTTGGATTCCATGTGTAAATAAAATCATATGGCATTTACCTGTGTCTGACTGCTTTTTAAATTTTTTAAAAATATTTTTGCTATATGGTGCGTGAATTTCTAGAGAGAGACAGAAATAGAGAAATCATCCCATGGAGGGATGACCACACAGCAATACCTTCTCCATTATCCTCTTGAGGTTTTGGGCACATATGCACAACCACAAGGTATTGAGTTTTAATTCACCAGGTCTAGGACTCAAACCATGATTGACTATGTGAGAGTCCAGCGACCTAATCAGTATGCCATTTGCTGGTCCATGCCTGGCTTAGTTTACTTAGTATGTTCTAGTTTATCCAATTTGTCACAAATACAATTTCCTGTTTTTCTAGGTTTCATAGTATTCCACTGTGTGAATGTAAATGTTTTTAATTCATTTACTCTTTAAGAGAGATTTTGCTATAGGGCAACTGTGCTCACTGGAGAGACAGAAAGTGAGAAATCATCCCCCAAGGGGGATGGCCATGGCTCAATTTCTTTTCCTCCATTCTCTTCTTGGGATATTGAATACACACACACATGCACCTGGGGTGAGTTTTAAGCCACTGTGTCTGAGATTTTAACACAGTTGACTATGTGGGAGTCCAGTGACATAACCTTTATGCCATCTGCTGGTAGGTGAGTTTTAAGCCACTGTGTCTGAGATTTGAACACAGTTGACTATGTTGGAGTCCAGTGACTTAACCTTTATGCCATCTGCTGGTCCCCATTTACTCATTGATGGAGACTTAAGTTGTCCCTTCATTTAAGCATTTGTGAATAATGCTGCACAGACAGGTGAGTGCAAATGTCTATTTGACATTCTGGTATCAATTCCTTTAGATATACATACAACAGTTGGATTTCTAGGTCATACAGTACCTCTATTTTTAGTTTTGAGAAAATTTTCTACTATTTTCAAAAATGGATTTGCTAATTTATAACAGCTTCAGCAGTGTAAAGTGTTCTCTTCTTTTTCTGCATGTGGATATTCAGTTTGTGAGATTTTGGTGCCCTTGAAAAAAATAAATTGACCATAAATACATCAGTTCATTTCTGGATTTCACATTTTTTTAATTGTCAGAGAGTGTGTGTGTCTCATAGAGAGACAGAGAAACTGGAGCAGGGCAGTGGAGAGAAACATTCCCTAATG
>NW_006159695.1:51418-67667 GCF_000334495.1 Tupaia belangeri chinensis
CCAAGAGGAGAATGGAGAAGGGATTGCAGCGTGGCCATCCCCTGTGTGGGGTGATTTCTTGCTTTCTGACTATTTCTCTCTGTCTTTCTGGCGAGTGTATGTACCCTGGAGCAAAGAACTCCCCCGCCCCCCCAAAAAAATGGATTCACTTCATAAATGGAGACTCCAAAACAGTGAAACTACTAGAAAAAAAAATAGGAACTATGCCCCATGATATAGCATTGGTCTGTGAAAGGAATTTTAGATAAGACTTCAATAGCACAGTCAACACATCAAATTTAGAGAAATCAGATTATATCCAACTAAAAATTTTGTCTACATCAGAGGAAACAATCAACAGAACAAAGAGGCAACCTGAGGAGTAGGATAAAATATTGCGAACTATTCATGGGAAAAAGGGTTAATATCTAGAAAATATGAGACTAAATCAACTCAATAATAAAAAACAAAATCTGATTTTAAAATCAGTAAAAGTAATGAACAGACATTTCTCAAAATAAGACATATAATTATCAACAGGTATATAAGATGCTCTAAAACAATAATTATTAGAGAAATGCAAATCAAAATCAGAGCGACTTGAAAAAGACACAAGAGTATATGTGCAAAAGTGGAATAAGTTATGGCAGTATACCACCATAGATTAAAAATGGAGTTGATGGAGCCAGCAAGGGGCATGCTGGTAAAGGTGCTGGATGCCCACATAACCAACAATGGTTTGATTTTAGGACCCAATACTTGAAACACAGTGGGTGCATGTGCGTGCATGTCCAAAATATCAGAGGAGCATGGAGGATAAAGGATTGTGGCATGATCATCTCCCCTAGTGGGTGATTATTTGTCACTTTCTCTCTGTTTCTGTCTTCCTTAAGCCAGTACATGTACACTATGGCAAATAGGAAAAAAAAAGTGTTTAACTTTCAATGGAAATTATAAACAAGAATAATTTAGATCCTGAAGCATTTCTTCAAATAAGTATACCAGGATCTGACACACAGTTTTACCAGTATGCTCTTGAATACAAATTACAATCAAAACAATGGCAACCAAGTGGTCCAGTCAAAGTGTTAGCACATGAGCCAAGAGCAGAGGTCATGGCTTCAGCTTTTTAAGCTGCTGAAGGCATTTTGCTTGTTGACTATTCAGTGAGTGAAAGAATGGTAACAGCCGCTTATTAGGCTGAAGTCTTGAGTAAGTAAGTGAAAACTATAGCACCCAGGAAAGCTTCGCCAGGGTCCTTCTTTATTACTTAACGTTCCTATTCATTTCTCTCATCCAACAAAAACAATTTTGTGAGTACATTGATGGAAAATCATATAACATCTACCTTAAATCAAGAAGCTAGACTTGATTTCACTCCTTTCAGCTTCTTTTTTTTTAATTTTTGAATCTTTTTTTTTTTCTGAGCCACCAGGTCTGGACTTGAATCAAGGTCAATCGTGGAGGTGTCCAGAGTCTTAACCACCGTGTCATCTACTAATCATTTGACTCCTAATCTTAAAACATCTTAAAAGGATATCCATTCTTCTTCATTTACAATGTAAAAGACTGTCTTGACACAATACATTTTTAACACCCTTAGTTCTGTAGGAGTGGAGTAATTGGTTGATGTCGTTGCTTATAAAACTCTCTTGAAATTATAGAGCTTATGTTGAAAAACAAAATTTATACTTTTTTTTAGCTTTTGATGTCATTTTCTCATGAAAATTTTGAATTCTCCCTTATGTCATCACGACTATGTTAGCATGTGTGTTTTGTCGGCCTTTACTCTCCACCACTAAGGGATGCTCCCATTGATATTGTACATTCTCAGCCTCAGCTTAGAGTCAGATGTTTCAGCAAGATATTTCACTGGTGAATGATATAAGAAACAAAGACTTGAGTATGTCATGATCATTTTTAGTTTTCGTTAAAATAATCATTTATCAGAGACCAGCAGTTGTCCTAATGGCTATGTCACTAGACTCTCATGTAGTTGACTGCGGTTTGAGTCCAGGACCTGGTGGCTTAAACTCATGCCAGGCACATGTGCAGTTGTGCTCAAGATCTCAAGAGGAGAATGGAGGAGATGGGATTGCGGCATGGCCATCCCAGATGGGGGTAGGGGGTGATTTCTCGCTTTCTGTCTCTCTGTCTTTGTGGCAAGCACATGTGCCCTATAGCAAAAACCTCTCAAGGAAAGAATAATTTATCACCCAAATTAACATGTTCAACTACCTGAAAAGATCATAATTGAAGACAAATTAAAGATTAAATTACTTACCACATCTGGGTCATGTTACGTAATTAGAAGGAAGGGACACTTTAGGGACTGACTTTCCCCAGACTCCTATATTTTGCATCATTCATGTTAAATGTTCCTCCAGGGAATGCAAAGATCATTTTTTCCTGGTCAAAATCTAGTGTGAGGCTGAATTTCAAAAAGAGTTTGGTGCATCTGGAACCAATATAGTTTGTATTCTAGCATCAAGATGAGAATGTCTCTTGTCTTTGTGAGAGCAGAGAGATCCTGGTACCAGAATAACTGGTATAAGAATAACTGAATTTGGAAGCAATTTTTAAATTCTTATTAAATGTTGGAAAGAAAAGAGGGCAGCAGAACATCTTAGCAGTGCATAACTTCTCACCAAAGCTGGTAAAATTTGTTTTGGGGAATATCTTAGTTGTATTTAATATTCAGAGAAAATAAATATATCAGTGCCATCATCAGGAATACATATAAAGCATTTGTGAAAGAGTAGAAAATATATAGAATTTCTAAGAGTGCTTTGCCATCTAAAGAGAGAAGATGGAAATAAAAGACATGCGCAACAGTGCTAAAGAAAATTGGCCCTTCTTGGTAAGGGCTGTTGGTAGAGAAGAGTGTAAAAGTTAGTTAAATAGAATAATACATATTTGGCAGGAAATGCTTCATAGAAGTGATGATGTTGCCATGGATACAGAAGGACACAGGCTTCTCTTCTCCTTGATGGAGAGTAAATGTAATACAGTATGGAAAATTGATTTGCATTTATCAGCAACTATTCTAATTCTTCAAATTCCATGTCTATGTGTATCTTATCTTAAGCCAGGATGTAAGATACTTGAGAATATACATAACAAAGTAAGATAATTGAAGATTCATTTCAAAAGTTGAAATATAAATGTGTTAAAGTACATACAATAATTTGTTTAATATTTTATATGTAAGAAATTAAGAGCATTGAAGATTCATTCAAAAAATCTTTATTAGTCACCTACTTTTTCTAGGTGCTAAAATTCGGCAGTCACTGGATAAAATCCCCATCTTGTTTTTATCATAATGTATGCTATGCTTGTAATTCTAAGATCTATCTATGCATCTATTTGCATATAAATACATACATAAAATTATGTGCACTATAGATATGTTTTAGGATGTCTATGTATCATTAAAGATATAAATAGCTTAAGATTATGGTTAGGTTTAGGGTTAAAAAAAGATATAAATAGCTATATAAATTGAGGAATTGATGTAGATACTGATATAGGTATTTTTAATCACATTTAATGTATAGAAGCCAAATATAGTTTTTCAGTTTTTTCTAAAGAGATTTTAAAAGAGTGTATTTGGAAAACTTTCAGTAAAACAAGTGAGTCTGTAGTTAATGACAGCATGTTGGTGGGTAATAAAAAGTACTTACCTACCTCCATATGTTGACTTACTATCTTATTCAAGCTTTTGAATTTCAGTGTTGTCTTGGAAATACCACTATACCTTTGCTACAACAGAAGACAGTTGTGATGGCTCAGTGATATGTCAATATGAATAACAGATGAATCCATAGGTAAGGATTTTAACTGAATTATTAAAATAAAGCATGATTATGAAATATTTTAAAAAGTAATATTGATATTGCTAGCTTTTCCTTCTATTTCTAACATCTGAATAAGTTTTCTTATACAGAGATTACAAATATTATGCAATTTAAAAATATCTTTTTAAAGGCACTTTATATAAGTGTGATTGTTTGTATAATATGTGTTATCCTGCTGTTAATGAAAATGTTGTCATCCTTAGCATACAGTATTCACCTCCCAAATTTTAGTTTGCTCTGTATTTTAGTGACTATTACACGTAAAATTGATCAAAAAGTTTATGAAAATGCATATTATGAAAAACTACATAAATTTCAATGTTTCACACCAAATAAACCACAAATGTCTGTAGTCCCTCATAGATTTTAAATCAGTGTTTGCATTAAAGTATCATCCTTGATTTATTAATACTCCTTCTGTTGTACATTGTCGTTATTTCTTATCTTTTGTTACCACAGAAAGGACTGTAATGATTCTTTGTGTTTGTGAATGGGAGTAACTATAGGAAAAAATGGATTAATTTCTACATGCAGAAGTCATGTCCCAGGTGTTAAAATCACCCCATTAGATATTGCCTCAATTTACATTCCCACCAAAAATGTATAGGTTTTCTTACACCTTTGTGATAACTATTTATGAAAAGACAATTGGAAGAGTGGGGATTAAAACACTGGATCCCTTATGGCTGGCACTGTGGTTGGAGTCTCAAACCTGGAGGCTTGAAAAACATGTCAGCTTTGTATGTGTGCATGTCCCAAATCCTGAGGGGAATATAAAGGAGAAGAGATTGCAGTATGACCATTCTCCCTGGGGGGTGATTTTTCACTTTCTTTTCTTTTGTTTCCTTTTGGCACAACCCTTATTGCAAAAATCTAAATGAAAAATTATCAAAAGTATTATTCTATTAATTTTATGGGTGAAAAAATATTCAATTAGTATTTTAATGTGAATGTAACTGTGAATGGAACTGAGCATCCACATACTTCATCTTTTTAATAAGAAGTGTCTGTTAAAATTGCTTCTTTGCTCCATGTTTTTTGTGTTATACTTTTTAAGACAGATTTTGATATCCATTAATATTTCAGAAATATGTTTTTGTCTGGTATAGGTGTTTTAAATGCATTCTAACATTTTGACAATTATCTTTCGCTTTTTGATAGATTATTATTTGAGATATGCAAATAAATATTCTATTTTTATATTTATCCTGTCATGGTTAAAATCAAAGTATAAAATAGTCAAGAGTATTCATAATAATAATTCCATTGGAACAGTAAGTTATGACTTTGAGAATATGTAGCTAATTTCCTAAATTCCTGGTGCTTAAATGTCAACCTGAAATTTGAAGAAATTTATGTCAATTTTCCTCCTATCTTTTTTTATTTTAGTCTCAGGGTCTCTTTGTGTCTTATGAAAACATAGAACTCAGAAAAATAATGAAAGGGAGGAAACTGTAGCTTTGAGCAACATAGTATAATGAAAAAGTACAAAGTTTAATCAAAGAGTCTTAACTAAGAACAGAAAGAACTAGAAATTTTGAGAGGTAAATTAGCAGTAAATAAGTCCAGTCAAGGTAAGGGATTAAAAAAAATGCATGCTGGACAGACTGACTAAAATGCTGTTTCTTGCCCAAGTTTTATGTTTAGTATTCTCTCTCTTTTCTTTACTATGCGTGTATGTGTTTTGCTTAGATTTTGTTAAAGAAGGAACTGTAAGATGTTGTTGAGTCCCCTTTTAAATAAACAGTTACTAGTAGAGTACAAATATTTACTAAGTAGATTTAGTATGCTAAGAATACCCAAGTCAGCAGATGGTGTAGAGGTTAAGGCAGCTGGACCCCTCATAGACAACTCTGCAGTTTGAGTACCGACAGCTTAAAACTCATGCCAAGTGTTTGTGAATCCATGATCAAAACCCCACGAGGAGCGTGGAGAAGGAAGAACTGCAGTGTGGCTATTCCCCTGGGAGTGATTTCTCACTTTCTCTCTCTCTCTCTCCCCCTCTCTCTGTCTGTCTTTCTCTCTCCGGTGAATGCACACTGCCTGTAGAATTAAAAAAAAAAAAAGCTAACTATTTCAGATAGAAAGTCATGTGTATGTTTTGTGTATTTTTGAATAAGTCATGTGTATGTTTTTTTTTTCATATTTTTTAAAATATCTGCCATAATATCGGTAGTCCTTAATGGAAACTAATGAAACATATTAAAGACAGAGGGTTATTTACTCATATCAATACCCCTACATTGTTTAACTTCCTTGAGTAATAATTGCTTTTTAATTACATTTCTATTTTTTTAAGTAATCACAGCTTAATTAAATAACCTATTCAGGACACACATCAGAGATTATGGAGTCTTATATGACTTGTCTACAGTTTTATTTATTTATTTATTTATTTTTGAGAGGTTTTCACTATAGGGCACGTGCACTCACTAGACAGAGACAGAGAGACAGAAAGCGAGAAATCACCCCCCAGGAGGGGAGGCCACGCCACAGTCCCTTCTCCTCCGTTCTACTCTTGGGATCTTGGGCATGCACACACACGTGCCCAGTGTGAGTTGTAAGCCACCAGGTCCGGGACATGAACCACGGACATGGGAGTCCAGAGACATAGCCATTATGCTAATTGCTGGTCCCAATTACTTTTCTATTTTTATTTTACTATTTTCATGTGCAATATGGAAAATGATTTGAATAATTAACACAAATTCTATTTTATTCATTAAAAAAAATACAGAGAATTGGGACCAGCAGTTAGTGTAATGGCTATGTCGCAGGACTCCCATGTAGCCAACTGTAGTTCGAGTCCCGGACCCGTTGGCTTAAACTCACGCTGGGCGCGTGTGTGTGCATACCCAAGATTCCAACAGAAGAATGGAGGAGAAGGGATTGAGAAGGAGAAGGGATTGCGGCAAGATCCCAACAGAAAAATGGAGGAGAAGGGATTGCACCCTGGGGGGTGATTTCTCGCTTTCTGTCTCTCAGTCTCTCTCTGTCTTTCTGGCGAGCACACGCGCCCTATAGCAAAAACCTCTCAAAAAAAATAAAAATACAGAGTATAATAGGTGACAACGAAATGGAAAGTCACAATTTCATGACTGAGAATAAATATTTTCTCTCCAAGTTTAGTATCCTTTTATAACCTTTATTTATTTTCTTCTTTGCAGATGAAATATTTCTAACCTGTGGTATCAAAAAATTAGCTTAAAAATGCATCAGAATAACAGCGTAACTGAGTTTGTGTTATTTGGATTGACACAGGATCCTGTGAGGCAAAAAATAGTATTTTTAATCTTCTTCATTTTCTATGCTGGAACTGTGGTGGGAAATATGCTCATTATTGTGACTATCAAGTTCAGCCGAACACTTGGCAGCCCCATGTATTTCTTCCTATTTTATTTGTCCTTTGCTGATTCCTGTTTTTCAACTTCGACGGCACCTAGATTGATAGCAGATGCTCTCTCTAAAAAGAAAATCATATCCTACAATGAATGCATGACACAAGTCTTTGCACTGCATTTATTTGGCTGCATGGAGATCTTTGTCCTCATTCTCATGGCTGTTGATCGCTATGTGGCCATCTGCAAGCCTTTACATTATCCAACCATCATGCGCAAGCAAGTCTGCATCATCTTAATTGTTCTTGCTTGGATAGGGTCTTTCATACATAGTATAGCTCAGATTATTCTGGCCTTAAGGTTGCCCTTCTGTGGACCCAATTTGATTGATCATTATTGCTGTGATTTGCAGCCATTGTTGAAACTTGCCTGCATGGACACTTACATGATCAACCTGCTGCTGGTGACTAACAGTGGGGCAATTTGTTCAAGTAGTTTTGTAATTTTGATGATTTCCTACTTTGTCATCTTGCACTCATTGAGAAACCACAGTGCAGAAGGGAGGAAAAAAGCACTCTCCACTTGTACTTCTCACATCATAGTAGTGATCTTGTTCTTTGGGCCATGCATATTCATATATACACGTCCCCCAACCACGTTCCCCATGGACAAGATGGTGACTGTATTTTATACCATTGGAACTCCTTTTCTCAATCCACTCATTTATACACTAAGAAATGCCGAAGTAAAAAATGCCTTGAGAAAGTTGTGGCATATCCAGATTACTTAAAAAAGCAATGGATGAATTGAGGACCTGGTCTGATTAATTTTGACTCTTGATTTGTCTTGGGGAATGCCAATATCAAATATAACAATGTCTGAATGTAGTGGGAATAACATATGGCTGTATACAAGTTTGTAGGTTCTTTTGTTATTTTTTTTCTAGTTTACCAGGCACAGTGAATGTCAAGGCATTGTCTTTTGTGTGAAACCTAGATAGAGTGTAGACCAGATCAAATAATTATGGAACAACTAACAGTCTTTTCAATTCAGATTAACTTCCTTTCTAGCCACGTTATACTTGAAGTATAAGCCCAATTCCACATAAACTCTGTAACCTAACGTACTATTTTCTCACCTTTTCTTTTTGCTTCTGATCAAAATCTGGTAGTTTTCCTCAAAGCTTTAGTCTAACTCTCTTCTTGATAGCTCAATTCTGGCATTGCCTACCATGACGTATACCTCACAACTCTGTCTACACTCTGGCTTGATAAGAAGAAAGACATTAACAAAAGAAATTAGTTCAACTTGTAAGTATACATAAAGTTAATTCAGCCAGTTCTCTGTAATATTGAATTCCTCCTATAATATCTCTCCAAAAGAAGAATTGAACTTCTTCCTCAACACTTTTGGGGCAAATAAACTAAATTGGTATATAAGACCTGCTCATTTCTTTTTATAACTAGTTTGTATTTGAAAAGTTCATATTTTTGAGTGAGAGACTTTTTTGTGTAGTGATACTCCAAACTAATTTTTTCAGCTATTCTAATAACCTACAGATAACTCATGAGATTTTTTCTTTTTTATTTACATTTAGTAATTCACATATTTGTGGGATTACAATATGATATTTCCTTATTAGAATGTAGGTTTAATGATTAAATCAGTGTGATTAGTGTACTCATCATTTCAACCAATTGTGGTTTTTTTGTTTTGTTTTGTTTGTTTGTTTTTAGTTTTTGTCGCTATAGAGTGCATGTACTTTCAGAAAGATAGAGAGGCAGAAAGTATGAAATCACCCTCAGAGGGGATAGGTACACCACATCACTTGTCTTCCATTTCATCTCAGGATTATGGGCATGATTTTGGGAGCTTTAAGTCTCCAGGCTTGAGATTTGAACCACGATCAACCATGTGGGAGTTCAGCAGCACCTTAATCAGTACACCTGCTGGTCTGTCATCATGTCACCATTTGTCATTACTTTGTATTTGCGACATTTGAAATTAATTTAAGTTATTCTGAGATATACAGCAAGTTATAGTTAACTATATGCTCCCAACTGCATTTTACAAGACTTGAAATTCTTCCTTTTATTTAGTTGTAATTTTTTATATACATTTAGTAATTTGCAAATTTGTGGGACAACAATATATCTCCTTATTAGAATATAGGTTGAATGAATAAATCAGTGTGATTAGTGTACTCATCATCTCAACCATTTTTTTTTGTTTTTTAGTTTTCATTGCTATAGAGTGCATGTGCTTTCAGAAAGACAGAGAGGCAGAAAGAGTGAAATCACTCTCAGAGGGGATGGCTACACCACATCTCTTGTCTTCCATTTTATCTCAGGGTTTTGGGCATGATTTTGGATGTTTTAAGCCTCCAGGCCTGAGATTTGAACCATGGCCAACCATGTGGGACTTCAGCACCTCAATCACTACACCTGCTGGCCTGTCATCATATGTCATTAGTTTGTGTTTGCAACATTTAAAATTTACTTAAGTTATTCTGAGATACACAGCAAGTTGTCCTTAACTATATGCTCCCAACTGCATTTTGTAAGACTTGAAAGTCTTCCTTTTATTTAGTTCTAATTTATTTTTCATTGACCAACATCCCTATGTTCCATGCCCTCCTCAACTTTTCCAGCCTACACTAGTCATCCTTCCTCTGTGTGAGGTTCTTCATAAAGTATCAGAAAACCTTGAGATATTCAGCTCTTTATGTTTTTAGTGTATTGGAGCTACAGTAACAAAATTCTAGTTTCAAGTGGCACAAAAGGGAAATAATGAATGTTAGTAAAACTAGATTTAAAATTTAAATATAGTAGAGATTCAACACATTTTCTGATACTGATGTGCATAAAGGTAGGGCATGCTTTGAAATGAAAAGTGCTGTGAGCTATTCCATTTGAGGTTGAATGATGTCAATGAAATAAATAAAGTCACCATAGGCATTTAGAAAACATTTTTGACACTCGTGTTTATTTTGTAGGAGAACCCACTACTGCCGCAAGAAGCTGCCTTCTGTCTGTATTTGTTCTACTTTCCCAGTCAAGAGGTTGTATGGCTTTACAAGTTGATTTACCAATGGAATTTTCATGCTCAAAGTGAGCAGGGCATATTAACAGCTGTACTTCAGAGATGCAAGTCATGGGCTATGTCATGAACCTTTTAGGTAACATAATGTGTTCTAGTTTACCTGTTTCGTCACAAATATACTTTCATGTTTTTAAGGCTTAATAGAATTCCATTGTGTAAATATATCATGTTTTTCATTCATTTACTCATTTTTTTGAGAGGTTTTTGCTATAGGGCATGTGTGTTTGCCAGACAGACAGAGAGAGAGAGACCTAAAGCGAGAAATCACCCCCTAGAGGGGATGGCCACACCGCAATCCTTTCTCCTCCATTCTCCTCTTGAGATCTTGGGCACGCACACACACGCGCCCGGCGTGAGTTTTAAGCCACCGGGTCCGGGACGTGAACCACGGTCGACTACATGGGAGTCCAGTGACATAGCTATTATGCTAAATGCTGGTCCCTCATTTATTCATTTTTGGTTTTTAGAGAGATTTTTGTTTTAGGACATGGGTGCTTGCCAGAGAGAAAGAGAAAGGCAGAGACAGAAAGCAAGAAATTCCCCCCTGGAGGGATGGCCATTCCGCAATCACTTCTCCATTCTCTTCTCAGGATCCTGCACACGTATATACACACTCCACGTATGTTTTTCAGCCTCCGGGCTCAGGACTTGAACCCGGTAGACTTTGTAGGAGTCCTGTGATGTAATCATTGTGCATCTGCTGGTCCCCTTTTATGTATTGATGAACATTTAATTGTTCCCACATATAAACAGTTTTAAATAATACTGCAAGAGACAGGTGACTGTAAGTGTTTATTTGACATGCTTGTTTCAATTCCCTTAGGTTTACATCTTACAGTTGGATTGTGGAATTATACAGTACCTCTATTTTTAGTTTTGAGGAAAGTTCCTACTATTTCCCAAAATGGATTTTCTAATTTATAATAGCTCCAACTGTGTAAATTGCTCTAGTTTCTCTGTATCCTCACCAACACTTATCATTCTTTTTTTTGATAATAGCTAACCTAGCAGGTATAAGGTGATATCTCATTTTGTTATAACGTGCATTTTTTTTTCTGATGAGTGGACACATTGAGAATTGTTTAATATTATCTTTTCATCATTTGTATATGTTCTTGTGAGAAATGTCTATTTGACCTCTTTATTCATTTTTAAAATAAAGTTATTTGTTCTCTTGTTACTGAGTAATATGAGTTCCTTGTATATTTTAGCTATTTAGCCCCTTATCCAAAGTATGATTTGAAATTGTTTTCTCCCAATTTGGAATTTTTTTCTTCACTCTATTTGTTGTTGTTGTTGTTATTGTTGTTGTTGTTGTTCTGAAGTCTTTTCTCTTCCTGCATCCTATATTTCTATTTTGGCTTCTGTTCCTCATGCTTTTGGGCTCATATACAAGAAACTGAATAGGCCAATGCCATAAAGAATTTCCAGTTCTTTTTCTACACATTTTGTAGTTTCAGGTCTTATATGTAAGTCTTTAGCCTATTTTGATCTAGTATTTATATACTGATATTAGATAATGGCTCGATTTTTATCTTCTGCATGTGGATATTCTGTTTGTGAGTGTTGAGGCCCTTGTAAAAAATAAATTGATCATAAATGCATCAGTTCCCTTCTGGACATTACATTTTTTAAGAATTATTTTATTTACTTTTATTTATTTTTTTGTTTATTTTAATTTGACCAGAGAGGGACAGAGTGAGAGATAGAGAGAGAGAGCAAAAGTGAGAAAGTAAATCACCAGGTTCAGGACTCGAACTGCAGTCGGCCACATGGGAGTTCAGCACACCCAACAATCATGTCACTTGCAGGCACCTGAAGTTTAGATTTTTTTAATTGCCAGAGGATGTGTGCTTGCCATAGAGAGACAGATAAATTGGAGCAGGGCCTTACCATACCCTAATGGGGTGTGGTAAAGCTGCAATCCCTTCTGCATTTCTTTATCTTGCCAGGATTTAAAGCATGCATTTTTTTTTTCAAGCTTAAAAACAGATTGAATAGAATTCATCCCAGGAATGCAAGGATGGTTCGCCATACATAAAATGAGAAATATAATATATCACATTAACATAAGAAAAGATTGTAGAGTTAATTCAAAGTGGAAAACATATTTGATAAAATAATATCTTCACTCTTAAGACTATCAAGAAAATAAGTATAAAAGGTACACTTCTTAAAATAATAAAGGCCACAAAGAAGATATATAGATAAATTGATACTAGGTGAAGAAAAGTTGAAAGCTTTCCCTCTTAAAATCTGAAAAAGACAAAGATGTCCACTTTCTGCACTTCTATTCAATATAGTACTGGAAGTTCCAACTGAAGCTGTAAGGCAAAAGAATGAAATAAAAGGCAATTAAATGACCAAAGAAGCTAAAGTGTTGTTATCTGCAAATGACATGTTTATATACATAGAAAAACAAGCATTTACAAAAACACTCTTAGCTGTGATGAATACATTTAATAAACTTGGCGAATACAACAATCAACATAAAAAAATTCAAAGCGTTGGACAAGCCCATTGCCTAGTGGCTAAGGAAGCTAGAGCCAAAATGGCCAATATCACAGTTTGAGTCCCTGATTCAGTGGCCTCAAAAACATGTTGGGCATGTGTGCCTAACATCCCAAAGGAGGGAGAAATAAAGGAGAAGAGATGGTGATGTGACCATTCCCCAGGAGGAGTGCTTTCTCACTTTCCACTCTCCCTCCTTTCTGCCTCTCTCTGCTGAGCACATGCACCCTCTGGCAAAATTGAAATGCAAAGAAAGAAAAACGTATCATGAACAACAAAAGAACTCAGAAAAATATTAAGAAAGCAATTTCACATACACACACAAAAATATCTAGGAATCGATTTACCAGAAAGGTGAAAGATTTTTTCAATAAAAATTACAAAATAAAAAACAAACAAATAAACAGAAAAAACTAGTAGAACTATTATTGAATGTTTACAACATATTGTGATGTACAATACTGAAGAAAATAAATATGTCTAAATCTCTGATTTGATAAATATGTACTGTATGTATACTGTGAAAAACTATACCATACTCCACAAGAAAATAAATAGCTTTCAGATATAAAAAGCAAAAAAACAGAGCTAATAAAAGGTACAAAAATGGAAATGCATTTTTTATTCATGATCTGAGATAATAAATACAGTTAAAATGTCAACATCAACTAAAAATTGACCTACAAATTCAGTGCAATTTCCACCACATACCAGTTACTTTCCTTACAGAAGCAGAAAAAGTAATCACAAAATTTTTCTGGAATCAGAAAAGATTCTGTATTACCATGAACACAAGGTAGAAAGGAGAAAGTTGGATCTATCACATTATCTAACTTCAAAATACATTATAAAGCTATAGTAACCAAAACAACATGGTAATAGGACACAAATAAACACTTAGAACAAGGCACAGAACAGAAAATCATTAATAATTCCAATAACATACAATGAACTCATTTTTGCAAAAGATTACAAGACAATTCAGTGAGGGGGATAGACAGCCTTTTTAATATATGGTGCTCCTAAAATAGGATATTCATCTGCAGAAAATTGAAACTATAGTTCTATCTCTCACTTGTTACAGATATTCCCTTCATATTGGTTAAAAACTTAAACACAAACCTCCAAACCATTAAATACTTGAACAAAGCAAAGGGTGGAGGCAGTTAGGTGGTGTGGTGGTTGAGGATGCTAGACTCCCACATGGCCATGGCCAACCATAGTTTGAGTCCCAGATCTTCTGGCTTATTTTCTCTCTCTCCCTCTCTCTCTCTCTCTCTGTCTATGTCTCTCAAGTTAAAAAATAAGAAAGTTAAATAACAATAATACTTAAAAACAAAAAGAAACAGAAGGGTGGCAGGTGGAGTGGTGGATAAGGGTGCTGGACTCCCACAGGGCTGACCACAGTTCGAGTACTGGGCCTGTCATCTTTCTCTCTCTCTCTCTCTGGTCAAATTTAAATGAATAAATAATTAGTTTTTAAAAAGAAAAACAGAAAGCATAAGCCAGACACTTTATATTGGACTAGGCAAGGCTTTTTATAATAAGAACCCTGGGGCCAGCAGATAGCATAGTGGTTATGTTGCTGGACTCCCACATGGTAAACCATGGTTCAAGTCTCAGACTAGTGGCTTGAAACTAACACTGGGTGCATATGCATACATGCCCAAGAGTCCAGGAAGAGAATTTAGGAGAAGGAATTGTGGTGTGACCATTCTCCTTGGGTGATGTTTTCTTACCTTCCCTCTCACTGTCTCTGTTTTTCTCTCTCTCTGCTGTGAGTGCACATGCCCTAAGGCAAAAATCTCTGAAAAATAAATAAATAAAATAAAATCCTTAAATCATACATAGCAGAATATCACAAAATTAGGTTCCTGTGCCCATCTGTGATTCTGACTGGCTAGGAGACTGAATGGAGGATTATAGTGCAACAAAACCCTATCAAGTTTGCTTCTCACCCCTTTTTCTCCCCCCCTTTCTCCCTCTCTTAAAAATAAATAAATATCCAAGTTTTAAAAATTCTAATGGCATTTTTTCAGAGAAACAGCAAAACTGAACAGGAATTAAAAAAAAAAAAAAAACCTGAAATTCATATGAAACTGTAAAGACCCCAACCAGCCAAAGAAATCTTAGGAAAACAAAACAAAATAAACAAACAAACAAACAAACAAACCCAAGAACTCATACTGCCTGATTTCAAAATATACTACATGACCCAGTGATTGTGATACGGACAGCAGCATACTAATCTATACTGCTGGAAGTCTCATAGCTAGCTGTTGGTGTAGATACCAAGTTGACCTAAAATACTAATGGAAATCTGTGTGCCCAATATCTGAAATAGCTGGAGCACTGACTGAATTAATTGCTCCATGACAAGACCGTATTGAGAGTGCCCTGATTATGTTGAGAATGCCCTCCCTACACATACACACAAAAACAAACAAACAAAAAAGACTTTTTAATTTCTTTTTAGGGAAATTTTTGCTGTAAGGGTGTGTGCACTCACCAGAGAGACAGAAAGAGATGAAAAGACAGGAAGTGAGAAATCATGCCACTATCACCACTGGGGTATGGCTGTGCCCCCATCCCTTCTTTTCCATTCTCATCTCAGGATTTTGGACACACATGCACATGCACCTGGTGTGAGTTTCAAGTCACTGGATTTAGGACTTGAACCTCAGTTGGTCATGTAAGAATCCAGCAACATAGCCATTATGCCATCTGCTGGTCACCCCCCTACCTCAAAAAAAGTCCTTTAAAAATCAAAAGATACACATTACACACACACACACACACACACACACACACACACACACGATAAAGCTATAGTAACTAGAACAGAATGGTACTGGCATAACAGAAGCAGAGATCACTGAATCAGAATAGAATATGCAAAAACAAACTCATGCATTTATGACAATCTGATTTTCTACCAAACACAAAAAGAACATTGTGAAAAGGTTTATCTTTTCAGTAAATGGTTCTGAGAAATTGTATATTGTCCCAACCCAGGGGGACAGTCAAACAGGTTTCCTCAGTGAAGTAGTGAAAGCCGGGACAAGCAGCGTAGTGCTACAGCACGGAGAGGACACAGTGTCTTCAGTGTCATCTGTTTATTGTGGCAAGGTACAGCACGGAGACGACGCAGTGTTACAACTCTTCAGGGTCGCGTTGTCTATTGCGAGCAGCACAGAGACGACACGGTGTCACAACTCTTCAGGGTCTTCAGGGTCGTCTGGAGACTGTGCGGTGTTTCAGCTCCTCAGGCTCTCCAGGGTTGTTGCCGTCTTCCTGGTCGTCTATGTCATCTTCCTAGTCATCTGACTACTGTGGGCCAGGCATCGTGGTTATATACATGCTGGTGGACCGTGATTGGTTGTAAATGGTGGGTCATGATTGGGTGCTTTTGGTCCAATCATGAGGTACAGGATACGCAAATCTGAGGGATTCTAGTGGCCA
>NW_006159695.1:75964-78686 GCF_000334495.1 Tupaia belangeri chinensis
AAAAAAGGCATCATATATAAGAAACAAGAAATGGTTAATTAGTTTTTGACAATGACACATTTGGTAATCTCCATGATTGAGTCAATCAATATAGAGTGTATTCTGGATGAAAAAAATCTCATTTTGTATACTGTAATGATACAGTGAATTAATATAAATAAATAAATTTTTAAAATAATAATAAAAAAATTATGCTTAGTGCTTGTCCATGCATGGTTAAAATCCCATGAGGAGATGGAAGAGAAAAAAATTGAAGTGTGATCATTCCCCTGGGAGAAATTTCTCAATTTTCCTTTCCTGTCCTCTCACTCTCTCTGTCTCTCTGTCTGTCTCTCTGTCTCTCTCTGGTGAGTGCCTGTTGCCTGTACAAAAAAATAAAACTACCTAATCCAAGTAATGGAAAAGCATATTGAAGAAAGTCATGCATAAGTATTCTCTGGTTTTGAAAGTCTCTGCCATAATATTGATAAATTCTCACTGGAAACTAATGAAACAGGTTTAAGTGAGAATGTTACCTACTCACATCAATTCCCTTACATTGTTTACCTTGTTTGAATAATAATTTCCTTTTTAATTACATCCTATTTTTATTTTACTATTTTGATGTGTAATTTGGTAAAGGTATCAAATAATATCTAAAAATTCCATTTTATTCATTTAAAAAATAAAGAGAATGGTAGATGACAACCAAGTGAAAAATCAGATTCATGACTGAGAATAACTATTTTCTCTCCAAATTTGGTTTGCTTTTTATAACCCTTATTTATTTTCTCCTTTGCAGATGAAACATTTCTAACCCGAGATTTCTACACAATGACTAAAAAATAAAAATGCATCAAAATAGCAGCGTAACTGAGTTTGTATTACTTGGTTTGACACAGGATCCCATAAAACAAAAAATGGTCTTTTCAATCTTCTTAATTTTCTATGTAGGAACCGTGGTGGGGAATGTGATCATTATGGTGACTATCAAGTTCAGCCAGACACTTGGCACCCCCATGTATTTCTTCTTATTTTATTTGTCCTTTGTTGATTCCTGTTTTTCAACTTCAACAGCACCTAGATTGATAGCAGATGTTCTCTCTAAAAAGAAAATAATATCCTACAATGAATGTATGACACAAGTCTTCGCACTGCATTTATTTGGCTGCATGGAGATCTTTGTCCTCATTTTCATGGCCGTTGATCGCTATGTGGCCATCTGCAAGCCTTTGCATTATGCAACCATCATGAGCAAGCAAGTCTGCATCATCTTAATTGTTCTTGCTTGGATAGGGTCTTTCATACACAGTATAGCTCAGATTATTCTGGCCTTAAGGTTACCCTTCTGTGGACCCAATTTGATTGATCATTATTGCTGTGATTTGCAGCCATTGTTGAAACTTGCCTGCATGGACACATACGTGATCAACCTGCAGCTGGTGTCTAACAGTGGGGCACTTTGTTTAAGCAGTTTTCTATTTTTGTTGATTTCATACTTTGTCATCTTGTACTCATTGAGAAACCACAGTGCAGAAGGGAGGAAAAAAGCTCTCTCCACTTGTACTTCTCACATCATAGTAGTCATCTTATCCTTTGGGCCATGTGTATTCATATATACACGTCCCCCAACCACGTTCCCCATGGACAAGATGGTGGCAGTGTTTTATACCATTGGAACCCCCTTTTTAAATCCACTCATTTATACACTGAGAAATGCCGAAGTAAAAAATGCCATGAAAAAGTTGTGGCATATTCAGATTACTTAGAAAAAGACAGGATGAATTGAGGGTCTGGCCTGATTAATTTTTGGCTCTTGATTTTTGTTGGGAAATGCCAATATCAAATATGATAATGTCTAAATATCATGGAAATAACATTATTGTTCTATATAAGTTTGTAGGCTCTTGTTTTGTTTTTGTTTTTGTTTATGCTTTTGTTTTTCCCTCCTAGTTTACAGGCACAGTGAATGTCCAGGTATTGTCTTTTGTGTCAAAGCTGGGTAGAGTGTAAGTCATATCAGATAATTTTGAAACAACGGTCTTTTTACTTCTGCATAGCTTCTTTTCTAGCCATGTTATACCTGAAGTATAAACCCAACTACCGATATGCACTCTAATCTAACATTTACGATTTCCTCACCTTTTCTTGGTGCTTCTTACCATAATCTGGTAGCTTTCCTGAAGTTTTTAGGATGACTCCTTCTGAGAGCTCAATTTTGGCATCGCTGACTGTCAAATACAACTCACAACTCTGTCAACACTCTGGCTTGATAAGAAGAAAGACATTAACAAATGCAACTATGTCAGCTTGTGAGTGTCCATAAATAAAGGTCAGCCAGCTCTCTATGATATTGAATTCCTCCTTAAATCCTCAATAAAGAATTGAACTTCTTTCTCAATAGTCTTGGGGCAAAGAAACTAACTCCATATATAAGAACTGCTCGTTTCCTTTTAGTAGTGGTTTGTATTTGAAAGTTTCTTATTTTTGAGTAATTTTTTTGTGTAATGATATTCCAATATAGTATTTATTTCTTCAGCTATTATGATAACCTACACATTACTCGTTAGATTTTTCTTTCTTCTTTACATATAGTAAGCGCTTATATGTGTGGGGCTAAAATATGATATTTTTTTGTGAGAATATATTTAAAGATTAAATCAGGGTTATTAGCATACACATCTTACCTTTTTTTTTTTTTTTTTTTTTTTGGGGGGGTTTTGCCTTAAGGGCCAATGGGCCG
>NW_006159695.1:79128-83480 GCF_000334495.1 Tupaia belangeri chinensis
GATTTCTCGCTTTCTGTCTCTCTGTCTCTCTCTGTCTGTCTGGTGAGCACACTCACCCTATAGCAAAAACCTCTCCAAAAAAAAAAAGAGAGAGAGAGAGAGACAAAGAGCCAGAAAATGAGAAATCACCCCCAAAGGGGATGGCTACACTGCAATCTTTTCTCAGTAATTTCTTTTATGGACTTTGAGCAGGCACGTACATATGCCTGGATGAATTTCTAGCGGCTATATCTGGGACTTGAACCATTGACAACCATGTGGGTATTCAAAACCTTAATCACTACACCACCTTCACGCTATCATCATCTCAATCACTTGTCATTACTTTGTATGTGGAATATTCAAAAATCTATTTTTAGTTATTGAGATATTCAGTAAATTGTTGTTAACTGTATGCTACCAACTGCATTTTATAGCACTAGAAAACTTCCCTCTATTTATTTGCAATTTTGTTTCCACTGATCAACATCCCTCTATTCCATATCTTCCTCAACTTTTCCAGCCTACAGTAATCATCCTTCCTCTGAGTGAGATTCTTCATGTGGTATCCTAAACCCTCTTTATGCATTTAGTGTACTGGAGCCTAAACAACAAAATTCAGACTCTGAGGCACGAAAGGAAAATGATGGATGTTAGTAAAACTATATTTAAAATTTAAATATAGTAGAGATATAACACATTTTCTGATACTGAAGTGCACAAAGGTAGGGCATACTTTGAAATGAAAAATAGTATGAGCTATTCCATTTGCATTTGAATGATTTCAGTGAAATAAATAAAGTCACTATAGGCCTTTAGAAAACATTTTTGATACTTGTCTTTATTTTGTGGGACTAGGGAGAACCCACCACTGCTATAAGAAGCTCCTCTCTCTCTTTATTTGCTTTGTCCTATTATCCCTGTTAAAGGGTTGTATGGCTTTGCAAGTTGATCTACCAATAGAATGTTCATGTCCAAAGTGAGTAGGGCAGATTAACAGCTATACTGTAGATGTGCAGGCCATGGGCTATGTCATGAACCTTTAATACTTACTGATTCCATGGCACTAAAGTGTGTCACATTTTTAGTATTTGTTACCAGGTTCCATTTCTTTCATGCTCTTGTTCCTCATTATTAAATGGGAAAATCTTACTGATCCCAACCATGTCTTTCTGTGAAAGATGAGCTTTTAACAATCTCATTATAATAATATGAGTTTTTGTGAGCTCACTTCCTTTTGTTTTCTTTGACTTAATAAAGCTTAGTGTTCACACTGCTGTCCCCAACCTGACTTGTCATGAACAACACAGTCTGTATTAGACAACGAAAAAGTAACTCTTTCACCACTGACTTATATAATCTCCTCCCTGAGTGTATATAGACACACAAATAAACCTTTTCCAGGGCTTTGTGTTGATTTACATTTCAAATGAATAGTTGAATGAAGAAACTATAGGTGGAAAAAATAATCTCAAATGCAAATGAATAAATCATGATTGGACATAGAAGCTATGCAGAGGAAGAAAAAGTGGACAGTTTTATGTATTTCAAAAGTACGAACAGTCAAATTAAAACTGGGGGGACTAGCAAGTAGCATAGTGGTTGAGACACTGGATTCCCATATGATGGACCATGGTTTGAGTCCCAGACCTGGCAGCTTTCTTTCTTAATATCTCTCCCTCTTTTTCTCTCTGTCCCTCTCCTGTGAGCACACATGTCCAATAGCATATGAAAATAAATAATATTCATAATATAAGAAGAAATAATATATAAGTAATTCTTTTAAAAAAATTAAAAGTGGAGATGAAAATTCAATTTGATTTACATTTCTGCAACACCATATTCATCCAATGGATAATATTGTAATGACCACTCTTTATCTTCTATCATTGATTAAAAAAGAAATTGACTTGCATTTACCCTGCATCTTAGTAATAAGTGAAGTAGATTATATGCTCAAATTAAAACCTCGTATAACCCAGAGGTTGGTCTTTTTGCTTTTTAACATATGTGTCTCACTTAAATAGTACAGTTAGATATGTCTATAGAAAATTTTTGATAGGATAAAATAAAGCTCAGAGAAATAAATCCCTTGAGGTTGTTTAGCTAAGAGTACCAGAACTAAGGTTTTAAAACAGTTCTGTATGTCTCCCAAGTTAATAATAAATGCAGCTATCCTACTTTAATATGAGTTAATACACAAAAAAATAGGAAATTAATGTAGTAGTCATGAACTGCACCTATAAGCTCAAAGGTCAAAATACATAAATCTAAATCCAGACTCTATCACTTTATAGGTTTTTAACTTTAAGTAAAAAAGGATGTTGGGAACCAGCAGTTAGCGTAATGGCTATGTCGCTGGACTCCCACGTAGTCAACCACGGTTTTCGTCCTGGACCGGGTGGCTTAAAATTCACGCCAGGCGCGTGGGCGTGCGTGCCCAAGTTCCCGAGAGGAGAATTGGAGGAGAAGGGATTGCAGTGTGACCATCCCCCCTGGGGGGTGATGTCTTGCTTTCTGTCTCTATGTCTCTCTCTGTCTGTCTGGCGAGCGCACGCGCCGTATAGCGAAAAACCTCTCAAAAAAAAAGAAAAGATGTTAAATCTTAACACTTTATTTTTTAACTATATCAGAAGTGAAAATAATCCCCATTTTACTGGATTATCATAAGCATTAAAGAGATCATATTATTAAAAATCTTGAAAAAACAGAATAAAACATGCTATCATAATCATACAATGAGTTTTTAAAAATAATTAAAATTGATGCTTTTTATTAATAGACACAATTTATATTCATTAACAGTGTTTTATCATATATTCAGAGAAGATAAGTATAATAGGATATAAAGGTTAATTGAAAATATTAGTCAAGTTTTATTTTAATAAGATTAAAGAAAACTAAATAATGTTCAGTTCATTGGTGTTACTAAAAAATGTTGGACATGATGGACATATTTATTGTACTAATTCATCATTAGACAGTGCATACATGTATTGAAAAAATATATAATTAGCAAAATGAAAATTAAAACAAGATATCACTACACGCCTATTAAAATACCCAAACCCGAAGCTGTTACACCAAATGCTGGCAGGGATGTACTTTAGAAAATGGTTTAGCAGTTTCTTACAATCTCAGACATGCTCTTCCCATAGAATTCAGAAATTATCTAATTCAATGGTTATTGGTTCTAAGTTAGAAAAGAATGATTTTAGTACATTTATGTTTTTTGTTTTTTATTTTTTTTTTCCAGGTGACTTAATTCTTTGGGGGACGTGGACTACTGAACTAATTTAACGGAATAAATAAGCAATGAAATTCAATTCATGTCCTGGAGCTTTTCTTAGAACCCAGAGGTTGAAGTTGGTTTTGTGTTTTTTTTTTTATCTTCTACACATTCTTCTCGGAAATCTCATCAGGCTGACAATTTGCCTCAGCAACCTGTTCAAGCCCCCTATGGTTTCTTTCTCAATTATGTGGGTTTTTTTGTATATAATTGTCGCTCTGTATTCACAGCTGCCCATGTGATTGTTAACATTTTAGCAAGATCAAAACTCTACAATGTGGGCTGCTGGCTGCAACTCTTTGGGGAAATATTTTGAATGCACTGAGATCTTGATCTTATTTTAAAGACCTATGATGGTTATGTGGATATCTGTAAGCCTCTACATTATATGACCATCATGGAGCAGGAGAGATGCAATAAAATGTTATTGAGGCCATGGGGTAGGCAGGTACTTACACTCCAGTATCCAACTTCTGTTTTGTGGACCTATTGAGATTGGTCACTACTTTTTTTTTTTTTGGAGAGGTTTTCGCTATAGGGCGCGTGCGCTTGCCAGACAGACAGAGAGAGACATAGAGACAGAAAGTGAGAAATCACCCCCCAGGGGAGATGGTCACGCCGCAATCCCTTCTCCTCCATTCTCCTCTCGGGATCTTGGGCACAGACGCACACGTGTCTGGCGTGAGTTCTAAGCCACCGGGTCCGGGATGCAAACCGTGGTCGACTACGTGGGAGTCCAGCGACATAGCCATTACACTAACTGCTGGTTCCCTTGTCACTACTTTTGTAACATCCACTATGTGATAAAACTTTCCCACACAGACACATATATTGTTGGAGTTATTGTGACAGCCAACAGTGGTACCATTGCCCTGGGGATGTTATCTTTGTTATCTTGCTCTTCTCCTATACCATCATCCTGGTCCCCCTGAAAAAGCAGTCAGCAGAAGTACTCTGTCATCATAAATAGATTCTTTCTCTCTGATTTTATGTATGTATGATATATGATGTGTATATATATATTTAAATATATAATAAATTATATGTATACCATATTTTTTTGGAGAGAATTTTTTTTGTTTTT
>NW_006159695.1:83565-93492 GCF_000334495.1 Tupaia belangeri chinensis
CTACGTGGAAGTCCAGTGACATAGCCATTATGCTAACTGCTGGTCCCCACATTTATACTTTAATAAATATAATTATATATAAAATATATGTTATATATCATCAAAATGTATATTATACATTACATAAATATTTAAATATGATATATAAAAAATACATGAAGGATAATAGGTGCAAGTGAATATGTTTTAAGTCCTTTGAAACAAAGTAAAAACTGAAACAACCTATTAACATTTTAATGGAACAGAAGGTGTGTGTAGAATAGAACAAGAAATAGAACAAAAAAAATTGTTTTCATCCTCTGGTCATTGGAAAAAGTGTTTTCATTTTCTAGGACTCGCTATCACTCATTTTCTTCACCTATACATTAAGTTAATTGTACTGATTCCAATCTAAGACCCTCCCTTTCAATTGTAATATGTCATTCATATACTTCACTTATTGTCTGTAGTCAGCAGTCCTATTATGTAAAGTGACTTTCAAGGAAATCTAAAGAGATTAAATGAAAATGAAGTCAGCTTTGATGAATAGGTGACAATGACTCAATCAACAGGATAACTAACAATTTACTGACTTGCATCATTGGGAAACTGTATTTCCTTCAATGTTTGAACCAAATCTTGCCCCATTTCTATCTACAGATTCCAGAGAGATTCATTCTTAATGAACATTTTTTTTTCTTTTTAATTTTTGCCACACGATGCATGTGCTCTCTGAATAGAGACAGAGAGAGGGAAATTAAGAAATCATCCCTCAGGGGAGATGACCCCTTAAAAATCTCTTTTCCATTTTCCTCTTGGGAGTTTGGGGACACAGGTATACGTAACAGGCATGGTTTTCAAGTCTCCAGGTTCAGGACTCGAACCATGATAAGCTATGTGGGAGTCCAGTACCTTAATCACCGTGCCACCTGCTGGTCCCAAAGATATTTTTCTTAGTTTAACTGGTATTTTTCTTGATATATTCCTTCTTTATCATAAGACCCAATAGAGTCTTTTATTTATTTTTTTTTTCACATAATAAAAGGAGGGCAACAG
The DNA here is from genome assembly GCF_000334495.1 of Tupaia belangeri chinensis. Taxonomy (NCBI): domain Eukaryota; kingdom Metazoa; phylum Chordata; class Mammalia; order Scandentia; family Tupaiidae; genus Tupaia; species Tupaia belangeri. The sequence continues at coordinate 84,601 of NW_006159695.1, forward strand.
GTGATATGGTGGTTAAGGGTATTTGACACACAAATGGGTGACCACGATTTGAACCCTGGACCTGGAGGCTTTCTTTCTTGCCTTCTCTCTCTCTCTCTCACTTTGTACCTCTCTGGTCAAGTTAAAATAAATAAAGTTTTTAAAAACTAGCCAACGAATATATTAGTGATTATCTCTGCTATTGTTTCATTTTCTTTTCCCCAAATCTCTTTATTCAGATTACTGTTTACACCTGGGTTTGACTTTATGATTATGGGAGGGTTTTTTTTTTTTCTTTCTTTCTTTTTTTCTTTTTCTTAATTTTTTTTTTTTGCAACAGGGCACGTGTGCTCGCCAGAAAGAGAGAGAGAGACAGAGAGACAGAAAGCGAGAAATCGCCCCCCCCCAGTGAGTATGGCCATGCCGCAATCCCTTCTCTTCCTTTCTCCTCTCAGGATCTTGGGCACGCACGCACATGTGCCCGGCGTGAGTTTAAACCACCGGGTCCAGGACTTGAACCGTAGTCGACTACGTGGGAGTCCAGCGACATAGCCGTTAAGCTAACTGCTGGTCCCTTGACTTTATGATTTTGAGAAGGGAATGTAAACATTACTCATTTTAAAGACTGCATACAGTGCTTTTAAATGATATCTAATATTGACACATTCACCTTAAGGAGAAAAGAAAAAGCCACAGTGCATATGGATTAGAAATTATAATAAGTTACAATTCATGCCCTGAATCAATGCAAATCTATGTTTATAGTCTCCACATGGATGTAAACTCTGGATCTCTGTGTGCTTCCATGTTCTCAAGTTTAAAATGAAAATAAAGTCAGTACTTCCCAAACTTGGCTGTCTACTGGCATCACTTTGAGAGATTTTTTTTTTAAGTATCACTAATATGTTTATATTTTCTACTTATAATACAATGCTTATGAAAACCATAAAATACAAATCAATTACTTATATATACTGATAAAATTTAATCTTTTTAAAACTATTTTATTCTTTCTTTCTCTTTCTTTATTTATTTGAATTTGAACAGACAGGGACAGAGAGAGAGAGAGAAAGAGTGAGAGAGAGAGAGAGGAAGTGAGAAAGCAAGCTGACAGGTCTCAAACTTGAACCACCATCAGCCATGTGGGAACCCAGAGCCCTTAGACACCACACTACCTGCCAGCCCCAAGGCTTAAACTTAAAACTGTTTCAACTTAAGTAAAATATTAGCCTCTTAAATACAACATTTTTCTCACTGCTAATGAACAATAACCCAAACTTGAAAATGAACATCCAGCATTTCTTGGTGTGTCTCAGGAAGTCCTATATCCTTTCGGTTTTGAAGAATCAATCATGAAGAGGCTTGCTGTTATTCCAGCAGATGACAGCTGGGAAATTTCAGTCCATGGGAAAAGGAGTCACTTAGTTCACTAGCTGCAAATTTGCAAAAGTTCCTTGTGATGTGATGATTCTTAAGTGAGACTCAAACAATGTTAGCATCTCCACCATCTCCTCTTAAAAAAAAAGACAACATAATCTATTAGAAGAGATTCTGACCCAGTATATCAGAGTAATGAAATCTACCAAAAACTGTATTTTAAATAAGCTCTGTTGGCAAATCATATGATTAGTGGCACAGCTGGGAACTTGAATTTGGGAACACTGGAACTAGATGGTTCTTTATGCTCCCCTTACCAGTACATTTTTATATAATAGTGAAGAGAGTCTTCTGAGCTCTCCAAGAAACACTTGGTTTGTCAGTTCTCTGGCTTTAGATACTAACATTCTCACAACTTTGAGTCTTCTAATCTCTCAATACTATATCAAGAAATGCCAATAAATGGAACTTGTAAATATGTACATTTACACAACAAAGGGAATTAAGATTACAAATACATTGGCCACTTTGTGTTAATGTGACTGGATTCCACAAGGCCAACTATGTAGTTTGAGTCTTTGACTCAGTTGCTAGAAAAACAGGCATGTGGGCCTGAAATCCTGAGAGGAGAATGGAGAAGAAGGTACTAAAGAGTGGCCATGCCACCTGTGGGGTACATTTTCATTTTGTCTCTCTCTGTCTTTCTCTCTCTGTGTCTCTCACTGGTGAGTGCACACATCCTATAGGGGGATAAAAAAAGAAATATTTCCAATAGAGGAATCTTAAACTGATTTTAGTGTAAGGAGATTATTTTGGATTATCCAGGTTGGCCCAGTATACTCACAAGGGTTTTTAGAAATAGAAAAGGGGAGCAGAAAAGGAAATCAGATGGAGATGTAACCAGGGAAAATAGCCAATACATGCAACACACTTATTTCAAAGATGGAATTAAGAAGCCACAAATGCAGAAAGTCACAAAGCCTGGAGGAACTAGAAAATCCAAGGAAAGAGTATCCTCTAATACTTCCAGAAGGGAATACAGTTCTGCTGAGTTTAGCACAGTGAAATCTGAGTAAGACTTTCAGTCTATAGCTCTGTAAGATAATAAATCTGATATTTTAAATTACAAAGTTGGTGTTAATTTGTTGCAGTGACAATAAAAAATAAAAAAGAAAGCAAAAACAGCTACTCGATTGTATATGCTTTAAAGAGTCAAAATCAGATGATTTTATCGAAATATTTATTATCATTCTGAGCACTGTCATAACAAGCACAATATTTTGGGTGTCACAAACAACAGAAACTTAATGTCTCATAGTTCTGGAGGCTAAATTTTGAGATTTTGCGATCATCAGCAGGTTTTTTTTTTTTTTTTGAGATTTTTATTATAGCTGACCTGTGCTCGTTGGAGAGAGAGAGAAACAGAGATACAGAAATTGAGACATCACAACAATCCCTTCTCCTCCATTTTGCTCTGAGATCTTGAGCACGCAAGCACACACATCTGTTGTGAGTTGTAAATCACCGAGGCCAGGACTTGACCGGTGGTCGAATATGTGTGAGTCCAGCGACATAACCATTACTCCATCTGCTAGTCCCTGGGTGAGTTCTTCATAAGAGCTGTAAGGGAAATTTTTGTCATACCTCTCTCCTGGCTTCTGATAGGTCACAGACAATCTTGGCATTTTTCAATTTATCTTCATTTTCCCATGGCATTATCTCTGTGTCAGTGTATGTCTCTATCTTCAAATTTCCCTTTTTACAGGTAATACCAGATTAGGGTTCAACCCAAAGACAATTTTAACTAACTTACTTCAATAAAGATCCTGCTCTAAATTAAGCACATTTGGAGGTATTGGAATCAGGATTCCAAGGTATCATCTCTTTGTGTGACACAATCAACCCATGACAACATTAAATTTCACATTGTGAGAGTCTCATGTCAAAAAGTTTGGGTTTTTTTCTGTTTTTTCAGTCTCTGGATTTCTTTTCTGCCATCCCAAGTTAACACCTGCAATATCTACTCCCACAGTAAGGTGCTCTCCTGGTATATACCAGCATGTGTTAGTCAAGTCCTGCGATTTACTCATGTATATTTTTTCCTCCTAGCACAAGACTATATTCTCCTGCATGGACTCTCATTGGGACTTGTCTCTGGTTGGCTGTTGAAAAGCACTAAGGGTAGAGGAGTAAGTTTACGAGGAGAACAAATATCAGTGCATAACAGGTTCCTCCAATGAGGTAATAACATAGAATTTAGGCAAGATAATTTCTGGGTTCTTGGATCTCACACTTCTTTACACAAGTGACTGTAGTTTAGCTCTTAGCTTTACAAAATCCCTATAAAGGCCAGACTTAAACCCAGAAATCTACTATAATAGGCAGAATAATGCAAAATTGTCTGTAATCTGATAAAAGGAATCTGTGAGCGAGCACACTCTCTGTTCGAAGATGTGGTGACAGCAGCTTTATACTACTGGAATGTAAGTCCAGGAGACATCATAGACAATGTGTTGGAGGAGGCAAATAAATTCGCTATCTGTCCTTTTTCTTCTCCTTTTTAGCTTTTAATTGTCAGAGGTCATGTGCACCTGCCAGAGCAAGACAGAGAGAAAAAGAAAGAGAAATTGATACAGTGCTCATGAACTGCACTTATTTTTTTTTTAAGTGGGTAGTGGAATATACTGATCAAGAATATGAGGTTATAAGTCAAAACCTAAATTCTGACTCTACCACTTTATAGATTTTCAACTTTAGAAAAAGAATAGTAAATCTTACACTTTATTTTTAAATGAATCGAAGTGAAAATAATCTCCATTTTATTGCATTGTCTTAAGCATTAAAGATTATATTAATCAAAATCTTGAAAAAATACAATGAAACATATGCTATCATTACTATACAATAAATTTTTAAAAATAACATGAAATAAAATTGATATTTTACATTAATAAACACAGTTTATATTCACTAATAATGTTCTAGTATATATTCAGAGAAGATAAATATAATAGGAGATCAAGTTTAATTGAAAATTATCAGTCAAGTTTTATTTTAATAAAATTAAATAAAACTGAAAAATGTTTAGTTCATTGGTGTTACTAAAAAATGTCAGACATGATGGACATGTTTATTGTTCAGATTTATCATTAGACATGGTATAGATGCATTAAGTAATATGTAGTTAAGGAAATACAGATTAAAACAAATTATCACTACACCCCTATTAAAAAGACCCAAACCCATGGGAACCAGCAGTTAGCATAATGGCTATGTCACTAGATTCCCACGTAGTCGACCGCAGTTTGCGTCCCGGACCTGGTGACTTAAAACTCACGCCGGGCGCATGTGCGTGCGTGCCCAAGATCCCGAGAGGAGAATGAAGGAGAAGGGATTGCGGTGTGACCATTCCCCCTGGGGGATGATTTCTCACTTTCTGTCTCTCTGTCTCTCTCTGTCTGTCTGGCAAGTGCACGCAACAAAAAACGCTCAAAAAAAAAAAAAAAAAAAAAGAATGGAAAAAAATTTAAAAATGAAAAAAAAATAATAAAATAAAAAGACCCAAACCCAAAGCATTCCCAACACCAAATGCTTGCGAAGATGTGGAACAACAGGAATCTTATTCACTGCTGGTATGAAGGCAAAACTGTACACTTTATAAAATGGTTTAGCAATTTCTTACAATCTGAGACATATTTTTACCATTTATTCAGAAACTAATACAATGGTTATTGGTTCTAACTTAGATAAAAACGATAGTACGTTTTATGACCTATTTTTGGGGGGGAGGTGACTTAATTGTTTTGGATATGTGGCCTACTGGACTATTTATTTAAAGGAATACATTTAAAATGTAATTCAATTCATGTCCTGAAGATTTTTTTCAAACTCAGAGGTTGAAGTTTGTTTTGCGGTATTTTCTTTCTCCTACACAGACATTCTTCTAGGAAATCTACTCATCAGGCTGAGAGTTTGCCTCAGCAACCTGTGCTAGTCCCCTATGATTTACTGCTCAACCCTGTGTCTTTTGTGGACATTTGCTATTCTTTGATCACAGCTGCCAACATGATTGTTGACCTGTTAGGAAAGATCAAAACTGTCTTCTCTGTGGGCTGCTGCAACTCTTCGGGGCAGACACTTGCCAGCGCTGAGGTTATTATTTTTTTTTTTGGTACTGATTTTTTTTTTAAGAGGTTTTTGCTATAGGGCGCATGTGCTCGCCAGACAGACAGACAGAGAGAGAGAGATAGAAAGCGAGAAATCACTCCTCAGGGGGGATGGCCACGTCGCAGTCCCTTCTCCTCCATTCTCCTCTTGGGATCTTGGGCATGCACACACACATGCCCAGCCTGAGTTTTAAGCCACCGGGTCTGGGACACAAATTGTGGTCGACTATGTGGGAGTCCAGTGACATAGCCATTACACTAACTGCTGCTCTCAAGATTTTTTTTTTTTTTTGTGATTGGTAATGGTGCTTTTTTAAATTTTTTTTTATTATCATCATAATCTTGTTTATATTACATTGGATTGCATATAACTTTACAGTGTATTGCACTGCTTTTTCAAAAGGGAATGCCATGCATGTTAATCAATATAGAGACATTAATCTCCCCACTTCATCCTTCAATATCTTTTCAATGTTTTTCCCAATCATTATTATTATAGTTATTTTTTAAACAGTCAATCACTATTTCTCATTTTGCTTGTAAAAAGACTTCACCCATCATGAAATACTTCTCAGAACAATCCAGTTGAGAATACTACACATGCCATCATCAACAGGTGGAAGCCATATCTGTTTCCCACTAACATCCTGCCTCTCTATTTGTTCTCTTGCTATCTTTCTCTATCCTCTTCTCTTCACCCCCCCATTCCACACAGCACTGAGATCTTGATCCTCACTGTAATGGCCTATGATCATCACATGGCTCTCTGTAAACCCGTACATTATATGACCATCATGCATTGGGAGAGATGCAATAAAGGAAGCCATATCTGTTTCCCACTAACATCCTGCCTCTCTATTTGTTCTCTTGCTATCTTTCTCTATCCTCTTCTCTTCACCCCCCCATTCCACACAGCACTGAGATCTTGATCCTCACTGTAATGGCCTATGATCATCACATGGCTCTCTGTAAACCCGTACATTATATGACCATCATGCATTGGGAGAGATGCAATAAAATGTTACTGGGGACATGGGTAGGCGTGTTCTTACTCTCCATCCAAGTGACTCTGGTAATCAAACTACACTTTCTGGACTCAGTGAGATTGATCACCACATTTATGATGTCCACTCTGTGATAAAACTTGCCTACACAGACATGTGTATTATTGGTGTTATAGTGACAGCCAACAGTGGTACTATTGCTCTTTACTATTTTACTCATCTCCTAGATCATCAGCCTTGTCCCCCTGAAGAAGCAGTCAGCAGAATTACTCTCTTTGTGTGCATACATAGATTCTTTCTCTCTCTAATTTTATATATATATACACACACACACATATATACACACAAAAATATTTTATGATATGTATCATATATATCATACAGAAGCCGTCTGAAACAAAGTGAAAAATAAAACAACCTATTAATGTTGAAATGGACCAGAAAGTGTGTGTAAAATACACAAGAAATAGAACAAAACGTTTGTTTACATTCTCTGGTCTTTGGAAAAAGACTTTTCATTGTCTAGGACTCATTTTCTTCACTTATATATTAAGGTAACTATACTGATTCCCATCTAAGACCCTCTCTTTCAATTGTAATATGCCATTAATATACTATACTTGTTGTCTTTGTAAGCAGTCCTATTGTGTAAAGTGGCTTTCAAGAAAATGTAGAGATTAAATGAAAATGAAGTCCTCTGTGATGAATAGGTGACAACGACTCAATCTATAGGATAAATAACACTTTTCTAAATTGGGACATTGAGAAACAGTATTTCCTGCAATGTTTGAACCAAACAGCTTCACTGAGTACAATGAGCCATGCGTCATTGGTTCGATTTACCTTACACCATTTCCAGAGAGAATCATTCTTTATGAACTTTTTTTTCCCTAGATTTTTGCCCTAGAATGCAAGTGTTCACTTAAGAGAGACAGAAGGAAAGTGAGAAATCTCTCCTAGGGGAGAAGGCTAAGTACAATTCCTTCTATTCCATTCTCCTTCGGTATTTTGGGCACTCATGTCCATGTGACCAGCGTGATTTTCAAGTCTCCATGTCAAGGACTCAAACCACCATCAGCTATGTGAGAGTCCGGCACCTTAATCACCCTGCCACCTGCTGTCCCCAAAGAACCTTTTCTTACTTTAACTGGTATTTTCCATGGCGATATATTTCTTCATCAAAAGACACAACAGAGCCTTTTATTTGTTTGTTTTAAGTAGCAAATGAACATATTACTGATTAACTCTGCTGTTATCTCATTGTCTTTTCCCCAAATCTCTTTTAAGATTATTGCTTATACCTTGATTTAACTCCATGTTTGTGGGAAGAGTATGTTAACATTATTCATGTTAAAGACGGAAAATAATTCTTAATAAATGATATATTTATGCATCCACTGAATTAAAGGAAGAAAGAAAACCCACAGGGCATCTGAACTGGAAATTATAATCAAATTGTGCTTCTTGCCCTGGAGCAATGAGAATCCATGTTTATTAATCCATATAGATTTATACTCTGGATCTCTGTGTGCTTCCATCTTCTCCATTTTTTTCTAATTATTTTTTTTAACTTCTATTTATTTATTTATTTTAATTGGATGAGTGAGAGAGAGAGAAAGAGAGAGAGAGAGAGAAAGTAAGAAAGCAAGCCTCCAGGTCCAGGACTTGAACTGTGGTCAACCATGTGGGAGTCCAACACCCTTAACCACCACGCCACCGGCGGGCTCCCATCTTCGCAATTTTTAAGATGAGGCTAAAATCAGTACTTCTCAAATTTGGCTGCTTACTGGAATCACCTTGAAAGATTTTCTTTTTTTTTTTTTAAGTATCGTGATACTAATATGTTTATATTTTCTAGTTATAATACAATGTTTATAAGAACTATAAAATATAAATCAGTTACTTATATACTGATAAAATAGTATCATAAAACTGTTTCAACTTAAGTAGAATATGAGCCTCTTAAATACACCGTTTTTCCTCACTGCTAATGAGCAATAACCCAAGCTTTCTGTGGAGAAAATGAAAGTCCAACTTTTCTTGTTGTGTCTCAGGTAGTCCAGTCTATTTTAAGTTTGGAAGAATGTCATGAAGAAGCTTACTGCTATTTCCAGAAGGTGACAGTTGGAAAATTCCAGCCTGTGGTAAAAGGGATCACTGGTTCCACTGGCCTCAGTGCCTCTCAGATGGAGTTGAGGTGGGTGAGAGCAAACTGGCAATTCAGGAGGCCTGCATGGATGGGAGGGAGCAGTGCTATTCTAAGACCCAGTCTCACTTCTGGGGCAAAAAACCTTCGAGGCTGGTCCCTGACTCCTGGCAGGTTTGAAAAAAATCCTTGGTATGTGATGATTCTTTTTTTTTTTTTT
>NW_006159695.1:93513-99827 GCF_000334495.1 Tupaia belangeri chinensis
TTATTTTATTTATGTATTATAATTTTTTTTTGACTTGATGAGAGAGAGAGAAAGCAAAGCTCTAAGTCAGTGGCTCGAACTGTGATCAGCCACATGAGAGTCCAGCCCCTCCATCAACATACCATAGAACTGTGATCAGCCACGTGAGAGTCCAGCCCCTCCATCAACATACCATATGCCAGCTGCATTATGTGGTGGTTCTTAAGTGAGGGATTCAAACATTCTTAGCATCTTCACCATCTCTACAACAAACAAACAAACAAACAAAAACAAAACAAAACAAAAAACAGAAAATAGAATCTGTTACAAGAGATTCTGACCTAGTATATCAGGGTTACGAAGTCTATAAAAAATGTACTTTTAATTAGTTCCTCTGGTAAATCTTATGATGAGTGGCACGGCTGGGTACTTAGATTTGGGAACACTGGGGCAAGATGGTGCTTCCTGTTTCCTGTTCTTAGAATGTTAAGAGTCTTAGGAACTTCAAAGAACTTCAAACAGTCTCCAATGAATTCTACCTTTGGATATATACCCTTATTTTTCTAATTGTATTCTCTGCTTGTGGATATTCAGCTGTCCCAGGTCCATTTACTAAATAGACAGTCCTGTTTCTATTGCACATATTTTGAAACTTTATGAAAAATCACTGGACTGTAAGTGTGAGGCTTATTGCCTGGGTGCTCTATTCTATTGCTGTGTAAGAGTGTCTGTTATGAGAATACCATCTCTTTTTTTGTTTGTTTTAAAAGTTTCCTTCCTTCATTTTTAATACTAGAGAGAGGGAGAAAGATGATTTGTATAGCTCTGTAGTTATTTTTGAAATCAGTTTATATGATATCTGTAGTTTTGTTCTTTATTGCTCGAGATTGTTTGGCTATGCAGGATCTTTTGACTTTTTTCCTATTAATATTAGGATTCTTTTTTTTAAATTTCTATTGATGGTCACATAGTGCATACATGCTTTGGAAAGCCATATTGTGTGCTATGGAGATGTAGAGCAATTGAATGTGAGTAAAAAATTTTAAATAAGGGCCAGCAGTTAGTATGGTGGTTAATGTCTTTGGATCTCTACGTGGCCAACTATGGTTCAAGTCCCATACCTGGAGGCTTGCTTTTTCACTTTCCCCCCTCTCTCTCTTGCTCACTCTGTCCCCCTCTGGTCAAATTTAAATAAATAAATAAATAAATAAATAAATCTCAAAAAAAAAAAGAGAAATTTCTAAAAATATCATTGGAATTTTAAAAGGGGCTTCATGGGACCAGCAGTTACCGTAATGGCTATGTTGCTGGACTCCCACGTAGTCGACTACGGTTCATGTCCCAGACCCGGTGGCTTAAAACTCATGCTGGGTGCGTTTGTGTGTGCGTGCCCAAGATCCCGAGAGGAGAATGGAGGAGAAGAGATTGTGGCGTGACCATCCCCCCTGGGGGTTGATTTCTCGCTTTCTGTCTCTATGTCTCTCTCTGTCTGTCTGGCGAGCTCACGCGCCCTATAGTGGAAAAAAAAAGAAAAAACTCTCCAAAAAAAGAAAAAAATGAGTTTTCATTAAGTCTATAGATAATTTTGGTAGTATGGACATTAAAAATATATTAAACCTTCAATTCTGTAAGCCAGAATAATTTACCACCTATTTTTGTCTTATTCATTTCTTTTATTCATGTTTTATAATTTGTAGTGTATGTCTTTTACCTTCTTGGCTAAATTTATCTTTGTTTCATTTTTTATTGGTATTAAATGGGATTGTTTTCTTGGTTGCTTTTTCAAGTACTTCTTTATTGGTATATAGAAATGCTACTGATTTTGTATGTTCATTTTGAATCCTGAAAATGTATTGAATTTTTTGTAATTATAATAGATTTTGGCAAAGCCTTTAAGAATGTCTTAGTTTGTGCTGCTACAACAAAGCATCTGAGATTTGTTCATTTATAAGTGATATTAATTTTCTTCTCATAGTTCTAGAGGCTAGAATTTCAAGATCAAGGCCCTGGCAGATCTGGTGTCTGGTAAGGGACACAGCCTCTGCTCCCATGAAGGTACCCGTTGCTGTATTCTCAGGGAGTAATTCTGTGACTTCAGATGGCAGGAGGTTGAAGGGCAGGAATGTCAAAGGCTATAAGAAATCCAAGGAGCCTCTTTCACAGGCCCTGATGGCCTAATCATCTGTTATAGGCCCCATTTCTTAAAATTATCACATTGGCCATAAATTTCAACAACTGAATTTTGGACGAGACTCAATCAAACCATAATGTTTTATATAAAAGAACATGTTTTTTGCAAACAGGAACAATTACTTAATTTTCATTTGGATGTCTTTTATTTCTTTCTCTATCCCAATTGTTCTGGCTAAAATTTCCAGTACTATGTGAAATAGAAGTAGTAAGAAAGGGTATCCTCGCCTTCCATAAGATTGCAGATTTTCATCACTGAGTATGATATTAGTTATAGGTTGTCATTTGTGGCCTATGTGCTGAGGTATATTCTTCTGTACCTAATTTGACTTTTTTTTTCCAATGATTTCCTATGTACATTTAATCATCATACTTCTTTATAGCATATAATACAGTTTTACAATGTATACATGCAATGCATGTCAATCAAGCCAAAGATACTAACTTTACATTCTCATGTCAAATGTTTTTACCTGAGACCTTCACTCCCAACTTCTATTATAACCTACCCCTTTCTATACAGTAATATCTACACTTTTCTTTCCTATTAATACATCTTTGTATCTAAATTTCTGCTATAGAATGCAGCTATTTAGTATATATTGAGCAGGAATATACAGTGTTTGTCTTTCACAGTTTGGCTTGCTTTGTTTAACATTAAATATTCTGTATTAACCCACTTTGTTTGAAATGACAGGATCTCATTAATTTTTTTTTTAACAATTAGAAGCATTCCATAGTGTGTATGTGCTCCATTTTTTTAGTCCAGTCATTTGTTCTTGGGCATTTAGGTTGGTTTTATGTCTTAGCAGTTATGAATAGTGCTGTAATAAGCATGAGTTTTTAATCACAAAAGTGTATTGAATTTCATAAAATGATTTTCTGAACTATTGAAATAATTGTTTTTTTTAATCTACTATTTGGTATTCAGTTAGTGTTGTGTCATTTTTAAGGACTTATGAATACTGACTCATCCTAGCACACCTGGTATTAAATCCCATGTAATCATTGTAGAATAATCCTTTTAATGTGCTGTGAAATTTATTTTGTTAGTATTTTTAAGGATTTTTGCATATTATTAGACAATTGTCTAAGAATTATCTTTTCTTACAGTCTCCTTGTTTGACTTTGATATCAAGGTAATAGATCATAAAATGAGTGTGAATATATTCCTTTTTTAATTTGTGAAAAATATGAGAAGTAGCAGAAGGAGAATTCAAAAAGTTCATGTGAAAAAAATGGAATTAAAGTAGCTTATTTTGGTACAAAAAAGATGAAACCCGGCGGGGCGGTGGCGTATGTTTCTGGACTCCATGTGGCTGAATGCCATTTGAGTCCTGGACCCAATGGTTTGAAAATCATACTGGACACATGTATGTATGTGCCTAAAATCCCTAGAGGACAATGGAGGAGAAGGGATTGCAGTGTGGCCATCCCTCCTAGGAGGTGATTTTTTTTTATTTTCCCTCTCACTGAGTCTGTCTGTCTCTCTCTCTTTCTCTCTCCAGTGAGCGCACACACCTTATGGCAAAAATCTCTAAAATAAAAAATAAATAAATAAACGAATAAAAAGAAGAAGAAATGAAACCCATGCAGTTTTTCTTGTTATATGCATTTTCCATGAACTTTTAAGAACCACTTGTTTTTTCAATGTTGAAATTCAACAGTGAAACTGTCAGACCTTTTTCTTTGCAATAGAAGAGTTATTTTATTATTATTATTGATTTAATTTCTTCCCTAATTGTTAGCTTGTCTGGATTTTCTATCCCTTCATGATTCAACCTTCTTAGAGTGTGTGTTTCTAGGAATTTCTTCTTTCTTGGTTATATTTTTGTTGCCATATAATGTTTGTTCATAGTCATCCCTTAGAATCTTTTTTATTTCTCTGGAATCAGTTGTAATGTCTCCTTTTATTTCTGACTTGGAGTCTTCTCTCTCTCTCTCTCTCTGTTTTTTTTTTTCTTAGTCTAGTTAAAGGCTTGTAGAATTCATTTATAATTTCAAAATCTTTGAACTTTGTTCATCTTTATTATTGTTTTCTTGTTTCTCTTTCATTTATTTACATTCTAACTTTTACTGTTCCCTATCTTTTATTAACTTGAACTTATATATTAGTTTTTTTCTAGTTCCCTATGGTGCAACATGAGGTTGTTTATCTGAGATTTTTCTTCATTTTTGATATAGGCATTTATTGCCATTAAATTCCTCCTTAAAACTGCTATTGTATAACTAGCAGGTGGTACAGTGGTTAAGGCGTTGGACTCCCATATGACTGACTGCAGTTTGAACCTCAGACCAGGGGGCTTGCTTTCTTATCTTTTTCTCTCTGTCTCTCTCTGGTCAAATTAAAAAAATAATAACAATGAATAAAATTAAATAAAATATTTCTAATTAAAGAACAGCTTTTACTATATCCCATATGTTTTTGTGAGTTGTGTTTCCAATTTCATTTTAATTTAAATATTTTAAGTTTTCCCTTTAATTTTTTCTTCACCCTATTGGTTGTTCAGGACCATGTTGTTTAATTTCTATGTATTTGTGATTGTTAGAAATATTTCCTGTTATTGATTCCTAAATTTTTTCCATTGTTGTAGGAAATGATAATTGATATAATATCAATCTTCACAAATGTGGGTTTTTTATTTTTTGAGAGGTTTTTGCTATAGGGTGCGTGCACTCGCTAGACAGACAGAGAGAAAGAAAGCGAGAAATCACCCCCCAGGAGCGATGGCCACGCCACAATCCCTTCTCCTCCATTCTCCTCTTGGGATCTTGGGCACACACGCACAGGCGCCCGGCGTGAGTTTAAGCCACCGGTCTAGGACTCAAACTGTGGTTGGCTACGTGAGAGTCCAGCAACATAGCCATTACACTAACTGCTGGTCCCAAATGTGTTTAAGTTTTTGTGATACTAGTTATGATTTATCCTAAAGAATGCCATGGGTGGACTTAAAAAGAATTTAAATTCTCCTGTTATCAGATAAAACATTCTGTTAGATTCATTTGATCCTCTTGATAAATGAATCCTTTGGCATTATACATGACCTAGTTCATCTTATTTCACAGTTGTTCATTTAAAGTATATTTTTATCTAAGTGTAGTTATAGTTGCTCTCCTTAAGTTTCTGGTTGGATGGAATGTCTTTTTCCATTCCTTTTCTCAGTCTATGTGTCATTAAAGGGTACATGAAATTTTTATAGGCAGCATAGATCTTTTTTTAATTCCATTTATTCACCGTATATATTTTAGTTGGTAAATTTAATCAGTTTATACTAAAAAAAATAATTAATAAATCAGAATTACTACTGTTGTTTTGTTAATTATTTTACGGCTCTTTTGTAGATAATTTTTTTTCTTTCTTCTCTTGTTTTCCTTGATTAGATACTGGCTTATAATATGTCTTATTTCCTTACTTTTAATACTTTTTATATCTAAAATAGGTTTTTTTGGTGGTTACAATGATACTTATATTTTATGGTATAACAGAGATTTTTATTTTTTTCTTTCCTTTGTTCCTTTATTTTCTGTTGTTGTTGTTTATTTGTTTTTAATTTGACAAAGTGTATGTAGTCACCACAGAAAGGAGAGAGAAAGCACTCCTGAAGGGACATAGTCTTTCTGCAAACCTTTCTTCTTCATTTCTTCATCCTGTCATGATTTGGGGTATGCACACATATATGCCTGGCATGTTTTTCAAGATGCCAGGGACGGGATTTGAACTGCACACACAGCCGTGTGGGAACCTGCTTTCTTAACCACTAGACCATGGAGCCAGCCCAATGTAAAAGCCAGTTTCATCATGTAACTTCATTTAGAACCTCTTATAAAATTATTCACTTTTACTTCAACACCTCACAATTAAAATTTTGATGTCACAATCAGCATCTTTTTACTCTCGTATATTCCTTTACAAGTTATTCTAGCTGTTATTATTTCTAATACTTTTGACTTTTGTTCTTCATACTAAAGATATAAATCATTTACATCCACAATTACAATATTATGCTATTCTGAATTCGTGTAGTTACTTTTACCTGTGAATTTTGTACTTTGCTTTTGTCTTACCATTAGTATCATTTTCTTTCACTTAGAAAAACTCTCTTTAGCAGTTTTTTTTTCCTTCAGTATTCTGAATATATTATCCC
>NW_006159695.1:100273-111808 GCF_000334495.1 Tupaia belangeri chinensis
TTCTTTCTTGGTTATATTTTTGTTGCCATATAATGTTTGTTCATAGTCATCCCTTAGAATCTTTTTTATTTCTCTGGAATCAGTTGTAATGTCTCCTTTTATTTCTGACTTGGAGTCTTCTCTCTCTCTCTCTCTCTGTTTTTTTTTTTCTTAGTCTAGTTAAAGGCTTGTAGAATTCATTTATAATTTCAAAATCTTTGAACTTTGTTCATCTTTATTATTGTTTTCTTGTTTCTCTTTCATTTATTTACATTCTAACTTTTACTGTTCCCTATCTTTTATTAACTTGAACTTATATATTAGTTTTTTTCTAGTTCCCTATGGTGCAACATGAGGTTGTTTATCTGAGATTTTTCTTCATTTTTGATATAGGCATTTATTGCCATTAAATTCCTCCTTAAAACTGCTATTGTATAACTAGCAGGTGGTACAGTGGTTAAGGCGTTGGACTCCCATATGACTGACTGCAGTTTGAACCTCAGACCAGGGGGCTTGCTTTCTTATCTTTTTCTCTCTGTCTCTCTCTGGTCAAATTAAAAAAATAATAACAATGAATAAAATTAAATAAAATATTTCTAATTAAAGAACAGCTTTTACTATATCCCATATGTTTTTGTGAGTTGTGTTTCCAATTTCATTTTAATTTAAATATTTTAAGTTTTCCCTTTAATTTTTTCTTCACCCTATTGGTTGTTCAGGACCATGTTGTTTAATTTCTATGTATTTGTGATTGTTAGAAATATTTCCTGTTATTGATTCCTAAATTTTTTCCATTGTTGTAGGAAATGATAATTGATATAATATCAATCTTCACAAATGTGGGTTTTTTATTTTTTGAGAGGTTTTTGCTATAGGGTGCGTGCACTCGCTAGACAGACAGAGAGAAAGAAAGCGAGAAATCACCCCCCAGGAGCGATGGCCACGCCACAATCCCTTCTCCTCCATTCTCCTCTTGGGATCTTGGGCACACACGCACAGGCGCCCAGCGTGAGTTTAAGCCACCGGTCCAGGACTCAAACTGTGGTTGGCTACGTGAGAGTCCAGCAACATAGCCATTACACTAACTGCTGGTCCCAAATGTGTTTAAGTTTTTGTGATACTAGTTATGATTTATCCTAAAGAATGCCATGGGTGGACTTAAAAAGAATTTAAATTCTCCTGTTATCAGATAAAACATTCTGTTAGATTCATTTGATCCTCTTGATAAATGAATCCTTTGGCATTATACATGACCTAGTTCATCTTATTTCACAGTTGTTCATTTAAAGTATATTTTTATCTAAGTGTAGTTATAGTTGCTCTCCTTAAGTTTCTGGTTGGATGGAATGTCTTTTTCCATTCCTTTTCTCAGTCTATGTGTCATTAAAGGGTACATGAAATTTTTATAGGCAGCATAGATCTTTTTTTAATTCCATTTATTCACCGTATATATTTTAGTTGGTAAATTTAATCAGTTTATACTAAAAAAAATAATTAATAAATCAGAATTACTACTGTTGTTTTGTTAATTATTTTACGGCTCTTTTGTAGATAATTTTTTTTCTTTCTTCTCTTGTTTTCCTTGATTAGATACTGGCTTATAATATGTCTTATTTCCTTACTTTTAATACTTTTTATATCTAAAATAGGTTTTTTTGGTGGTTACAATGATACTTATATTTTATGGTATAACAGAGATTTTTATTTTTTTCTTTCCTTTGTTCCTTTATTTTCTGTTGTTGTTGTTTATTTGTTTTTAATTTGACAAAGTGTATGTAGTCACCACAGAAAGGAGAGAGAAAGCACTCCTGAAGGGACATAGTCTTTCTGCAAACCTTTCTTCTTCATTTCTTCATCCTGTCATGATTTGGGGTATGCACACATATATGCCTGGCATGTTTTTCAAGATGCCAGGGACGGGATTTGAACTGCACACACAGCCGTGTGGGAACCTGCTTTCTTAACCACTAGACCATGGAGCCAGCCCAATGTAAAAGCCAGTTTCATCATGTAACTTCATTTAGAACCTCTTATAAAATTATTCACTTTTACTTCAACACCTCACAATTAAAATTTTGATGTCACAATCAGCATCTTTTTACTCTCGTATATTCCTTTACAAGTTATTCTAGCTGTTATTATTTCTAATACTTTTGACTTTTGTTCTTCATACTAAAGATATAAATCATTTACATCCACAATTACAATATTATGCTATTCTGAATTCGTGTAGTTACTTTTACCTGTGAATTTTGTACTTTGCTTTTGTCTTACCATTAGTATCATTTTCTTTCACTTAGAAAAACTCTCTTTAGCAGTTTTTTTTTCCTTCAGTATTCTGAATATATTATCCCACTCTCTCTTCTTCTTCTTCTTTTTTTTTTTTTTTTTTTGTTGTTGTTACTTTTGTTGGAGAGTTTGCTACAGGGTGCATGCACTCGCCAGAAATACAGAGAGACAGAAAACCAGAAATCACCCCCTAGGGGGCATGGCCATGCCACAATCCCTTCTCCTCCTCCTTTCTCCTCTTGGGATCCTGAGCACGCATGCACACGCGCCCAGCATGAGTTTAAGGCAACTGGTCCGGGACTCAAACTGCAGTAGGCTACATGGGAATCCAGTGACATAGCCATTACACCAAATGCTGGTCCCTATCCCTCTCTCTTCTGATTCCATAGTTTCCGCTGACATATCTTTACCAAGCTTCAGTAGAACTCCCTTATTTGATATGTTCTTTTCTTTGCTGCTTTCAGGCTCATGTCTTATTTAAAATTTGACAGTCTTATAATACGTCTTAGGGTAGTTTTGTTTGGATTGAATCTGATTTAAGCCCTTTGATTCTTTCTGAACTGGCTTATTTTTTTTTGCGGGGGCGGGGGGCTGGTATTTTTGGTATAGGGCACATGCACTCACCAGAAAGACAGAGAGAAAGCAAGAAAGGGAGAAATCACTTTCTGGGGGGGATGGCCACACCACAATTGCATCTTCTCCATTCTCCTCTCGGGATCTTGGGCATGCATGTACATGTGCCTGGCATGAGTTTTAAGCAGCCAATTCCAGGACTTGAACTTTGGCTGACTACGTGGGAGTCCAGTAACATAACCATTATGCCATCTGCTTGTTCCTGTACTGGCATATTTGTCTTTCCCAAGATTAGGAATATTATATGCTATTTTTTTCTTTAATATGTTTTTGTTTTTTACTATAGGGTATGTACACTCACCAGAGAAAGAAAGAGAGGGAAAGTTGAGACATCACCCCTCGGGGGATCTGGTCATGCTTTAATCCCTTCTTATATATTCTCCTCTTGGGGTTTCAGGCATGCACCACACACCCAGTGTGTTTTTCAAACTACTGAGTTCAGGACTTGAACTGCACCGTTGGTCATGTGGTGTCTAGTTACTTTAACTTCCATGCCATCTGTCAGCCCTCCTTAATAATAATTTTACCCCTTATCTTTCCATTCTCCTTCCTAAACTCTGTTTACTCAAATGTTTGTTTTTCTGATGCTGTCTCATAAATTCAATAATCTTTATTTTTTTATTCAACTTTTCTCATCCGATTGTATATTTTCAAATAATCTGCCCTATAGTTCCTGTTATTTCTTTTGCTTGATTAGTTTCTAGTAATGTTATTTTTCAGCTCCAGGATTATCATTTAAATTTCTTTTTTAATCTTTCTTTCTTTCTTTTTTATTATTTCACTTTCTCTTTTAATACTAGTTTTGGTTATTTATTTTCTTGATTTCCTTGTATCATTTTCTTGAAGTTTGCAGAGCTTGTTTATAAACAATCATTTTGAATTCTTCACTAGTCAGTAAGTATATCTCTATTTGAAGTCAGTTACTAGGATATTATTATGTACTTTTGGTGATATTATATATCCTTAGTTTTCATGTCTTTCTTTTTTTTAATTTTTTTGCTTAAGAGGCTTTTGTCTTAGGGTACATGCATTCTCCAAAGAGACACGAAGATAGTTAGCTTTCTTTTTTTTATTTTTTCCTTAAGAAGCTTTTGTCTTAGGGTACGTGCATTCTCCAAAGAGACACGAAGATAGTTAGAGGGAAAGTGAGAAATCACCCCCCAGAAGGGATGGCCATGCTGCAGTCCCTTCTCCTCCCTTCTTTGTCCAAAATCTTGGATGTTCATGCAAACCTATCTGTCATGATATTCAAGCTACTGGGTCTGGGACTAGAACCACAGTTGTCTATGTGAGAATACAATGACTTAAGCGCTATGCCATCTGCTGGCCTCAGTCTTCATGTTTTTCTTACCTTACATCTGTGCATTTGAAGAAATACTTATTCCAGCCTTTGCACATTGACTTTGTCTGTGAGTTCCCTTTATTATTGAGCTCATCCAGACATTCTGGTCAGGAAGCTGCTGGAGTCCTAAGAAAAGCTGGCTAGTGTCTGTGTCATCAGGTGTCTGGGCCTGTCAGCACAATCGTCAGGATTGGACCTGGAGGCTAGATTCAGCAGGGTGATATTCTGATGAAGTGTTTGAAGACTGACCTGTAACCTATCTCCATGGAATTAGCAAGGGGTGGCACTTAAGTCTGAGTCTACACAGGCAGCATTGACCTGACTCTTGTCCACTGGGACAAGCCTGCAGCTTGGGTCTCAGGGGAGGTCTTTGGATCAATAGGGGCTTACTTGGAGTCTGGATATGTGGAGGCTGTCTTGGTGCCTGGCATTACAGAGGTTTACCTGGAACTTGAAGCTGTTGGAACTGGCCTGATGACTAGTCATTAGGCCAGCATGGATGCTGGGTTTATGGGTGCTGTGGGAAGCAAGGGCTGAGGACCACAGAGATGGCCCCAGAGCCTGAGTCCATGGTTGTTGGTCCACTACAAAATTCTACTAGAACTAGCCTGAACTCTGCATCTGAAAGTGTGGGGCCAACATGGCTAGCCAAGAGGATGCAGCCTCAAGGACTGGCCTTGCACTTGACAGAACTGGATCCTATGCCAATGGGAGCAAGCTTGGTGTCTGAGGCCAAGAGTATTGATATGGTATGGAAAAGGGTCTTTAGCCTGGGGCTGTGTGGGCCAACGTGTGCAAGACTAGTGATTAGGGCTTCTTGGACCATTCTGGAGCCTGGAGCCAGTGTAGCTGGCCCAGTGCTGAGGATAATCTAGAGCCTAGATACACCAAGGTTTGCCTGGCAATCGGGTGATCCAAAGACTTATCCCTAAACAGGGCTGTAACCTGGGACTATGGATCCAGTCTGGCACTGTGGTGGGCCTCAAAGCTCTGTCTGAGGCTATCGGGACTGAGGTAGGTCTAGCGTTGGGATCTGAAGCAAACTCCACTGCTCACTTCCCTCCACAAACCCTATTCAGAAGATATTTCTCCCCACACTGTGTTTCCTGGTATTGGGTGATCTAGATAAATTAAAACTATCATTCCTGCCCTCTCTGGTGCATCTTTTGTTATGTCTGTGCTACACCCACATGATGAAATCTCTTACCTGATTCCCTTAGCTCTTGTGAAAGTGTATGATTCTATATGAGGAAACAAGTGCTAAACAGTTTTCTTGCATCATCTTGTTGATGTCAGTAGACCAATTGGAAACTTCTAATTATTAGAATACACAACCTATAACACACATAAGAATTATAGTAATTTCTACCAATTAAAGTATGAATAGTATAGTTATATTGCATTAAATTATTTTTTAAAATTACTTACTTAATTTTATTTATTATAATTACTATTACATTTTGATTTGCTATAGGGTACTTGTGCTCACTAATGAGAGAAAGACAGCGAGAGAGAGAGGCAAAGTGAGAAAGCAAGCTGCCAGTCTTGGATTTGAACTGGAGTAAACCATGTAGGGGTCCAGGTCGTTGACAATGAGTGAGTCCAGTGCATTACCACCATGCCACCTGCTAGCCCTTAACATTGCATGACTTTAGAAAGATAATTGGTTTGTTGATGATAATGTGTATAATATCATCAACTGGACTGCTGTGAAGTGTATTCATGTTGGATAAATTCACTTTACAGGCTAAGTGATGCATAGTAACTGAACGTATAAAGTCAATTAAAATTAAAAAAATCAATAAATTAAACATAGAAACCTTAATGTGTTAACATAAAGAGTTAAAATATAATACATGCATAATTTTACCTTTTTTATTATTAAAATGGAACCTCAAAATGGAAGTGCTTAGGACCTCTCTCTATGAGAGATGTTTCAGTTAAGTGATCTGATTCCCAAGCCAGAGGCCAACTGTCAAACCATGCATTCTTTATAATTTGCCCTGATAACAGTATTATAATGACCATTAGGTCTGGGCTCAGAAAAGACAGAAAAAAATTCAGAATGTCAGATCTGGGAAGCACTTAGATGTCATCTGATCCACTTTTCTTATTTATTGGCTCAGAAAACTACAGGAACAGAAAGGAGTTGCTAGTCTTCTATTTATAGTTTGCAATGTTTAACAACCACAGGCCACTTCTCTATGCCTGCTGCATTTGTCAACATTGTTTCTGTGGATAGAACACGACCAAGCAAAGGGCTCAAACACCAGAGGATTCAATAGTCTTCACTTTCTCTTGGCACCAAAGATTTTTCATGGCATTCTTCATGTCTGTATTTCTCAGCGTGTAAATAAGGGGGTTAAACATGGGGGCAATCATGGTGTAAAACAGAGCAAATACCTTGTCATCACTCACAGAATCAGCCATGGGCACATAGGTGAAGACTAGGGGTAAGAAGAACATGAGTGCTACAGTGATGTGTGAGCCGCAGGTGGAGAGGGCTTTGCAATGGCCCTCAGATGAGCAGGTCCTCAAGGTTATCAGCAAGGCTTTGCTATGGCCCTCAGATGAGCGGGTCCTCAAGGTTATCAGGATGATGATGTAAGAAATTACCAAGACAACAAAGGTCAAAACAGACGACACTCCTGTGGTGGCAATGATGGTAATAATCAAGACTCTAGTGTCAGTGCAGGCCAGCTTCAGCAAGGGAAAGATATCACAGAAATAGTGGTCTATCTGATTGGGACCACAGAATGGAAGCTCAGGAACAATCAATACCTGAAGGAAGGAGTGGATAAATGCTCCAATAACAGAGACCAGAACCAAGACATAGCATGCCCATCTGCTCATGATGATCATATAGTGAAGGGGTTTGCAGATGGCTGCATAGCGGTCATAGGCCACGGCCACCAAGATGAACATCTCAGTGGCACCAAAGAAGTGGGCATAAAACATCTGACTATGCAGCCATTGTAGGAGATGGAGTTCCACTGGGACAGCAAGTCCGTGATTAGTTTGGGGGCCACCGTGGAAGTGAAACAGACATCCATGAAGGAGAGGTAGCTGAGGAAGAAGTACATGGGCTGTTCACTGAGGCGGCTGCCCCTGATGGTGAGCAGAATGAGCAGGTTTCCTGAGAGAACTACAAGATAGCAAAGCGAGAACAGCACGAAGCAGGTGGCCTTCACATCCTCATCACTGAAAAGTCCCAGGAGGATAAATTCTGTGACATTTTCATGTTTCATTGCTTCTGTGGGTGGAATATTTGGAGATATTAATACATATACTTGAAATGCTAGACTTCTTCTGAAATTTTTTATTCATTTTCAAAATCATCTATTTAATTAATACATATTATTTATTATGATTCAATCCATATATTGGTGATTGTAGTATAGAAATGAATAAAATATATACAACATATACTCACAAATAGTGTGCAGTTCTTAGAAGTGACACACAATAATCATGATAAGATAAATATCAAGTAAATGTAATAAACTATGAAGTCTCACACTTACTAAGAACAGGTTACAAAGAATTTAAAAATGAAATGTGTTTTACGTTCAATGTTTACATGTAATGTTGGTATTATATATGAGATGTGCTTTTAAATCTTCCCAATATATAAAACAGCCATAAAGTTATCTGTTGTTCAAGGGTAGAAAGGGCATAAGAAACTCAGTATTTCCCAGTGACTAAAACTGTTCTAAATCCTGAAAGTTCAGTAAGGTCCTTGAGCTTCAATGGGCTCATTATTTTAAGTACAGAAACTCTGGGTAACAAACTCAGAAAGTGCCTTAAGAAACTTATAAGGAATATTTTTAAAAATATAGGCAGAAAGGGCAGAGGGTCAGACATAGGGGTAAATATATATGTACATATATATACATATATATTATGTATATAGAAATGGAAAATTACTGAAAACATAGATGACTAAGCCACTATGCATGCTTGTGAAGGAGTAAAACAGCAAAGGTAATAGCAATATTTACTATTACAAATCATAATAGTAAATCAGTGTGATGTATTACTATTATTGAAAACTAGAGAGAAGCCTAAATGTGTTACATGAACCCATATGGCACATCTAACTTGTATAAAGCTTTAAAAATACATTGTTGAGCAGAAAACATAAGGTGCACAAATATGATCATGCTTACATTAACGCACACATATACACATCCCCAAAGAATGCCAAGTAGTTTCTAAGTAGTTTCCATGAATAGAGTGTGTATAAAAAGCAAAAATGGTGGAATGAAATAAAATATTTATTTGTGGGAAATTAAAATGGGTGGTGGCCAAAGGGAACTATAATTAAAATACAATATTTTGATTTTTTAAAGACATTTTAAAATAAGATGTGTAATAAAAAATTTTAAAGGCACTTTTTTTACTAGGCGTAAGAAAAGTCCATTACACAGTGTATGAAGTTTAAAAAAATAAATCACCGCTATTGTCCTTCATTGGGATTCATAAATCATCTTCACTTATCTCCCTGTTGTTTTCTCAACCACCTGGCATTTAAATGAATGTAGATGTGCATGCAATTCTCTAAGCATCGTATTACGTAAATTGCCATATAAAATGAAATATCTCTAGATAGAAACATCTCTGCTCTTCTCACACCACCAAATAGAAATGTGTTCCACATTTATACCATAGTTTCATCTCTTTTACAAGTGTATCTGGATTTTTTTGGTGTTGTTGTTAATATTGCCATGGCATGCATGAACTTGCCAGAGTGAGATAGAAAGAGAGAGAGGGAACATAAGAAAATAACTACCCCTCCCCATGGGGTGTATGGCCATAAATACAGTCCCTTCTTCTCTATTCTCCTCTTGGGATTTTGGGCATGTATTTACATGAGCCTGGTATAGTTTTCAAGCTTCCGGATCCAGTACTAGAACTGCACAGTTGGCCATGTTGGATCCAACCACCCTAACCACCACATGACTGACTGGCCCTGGATTTGATTTTTATATAAGCTATAGAAAGTATTTTGATCCACTGGACTGGGGAGAAATGTTTACATATTAAAATGTTCACTTTGTATGCTAAATAATGTGATTGAATGTATAAAATTTAAAATTAATTAATTAATTTATTTATTTATAAAAAGAAAAAGAAAGTATAACTCACACAGTGGGCATAAGTACTCAGGATTCTGACTGAGGCGGGGGGGGAGGTGGATTGTCCCATGCAGACCATAATCAGGATGCTTCTCTATCAGACAAAAAAGAAGTGCATAAACAAAATTTTTACAAAATATATTAACCTCCTTATATTTAACAATTCCAAATAGGATTTGAATGAAGTTCAAGATAATATCTTCTATCTAGTAGCTGATATCCAGGACTCTGTTTATAATTTTTTTTCAGGGTCTCTTGTTTTGCTGAACTAACACATCTCCTATATTGGGTCATTGAAAAAGTCATGATGTATTTTTAGAAAGAAAAACATATCACAACTTTTCCCACGACCCAATAATTTTAAAGGAAGGAGAAACTAGATCTGTAACAGACCAAAATGGAAGCTGCGTATGTGGAAATGGATGTGCAAAATGTTACCAGCCACTGATGTGTGTGCTCTAATTACATATCCCACTCTATGTAAAACTTCTGATCACCTAAAATTGTCTTCTCTGGAAGGCACAGAAAGGATACTAATGTTCACAGCACCTCACCACGACTTCTGAAAAGAAACAAAGAGGGAAAAATGGAGGAGAAGGGATTTTGGCGTGACCATCCCCTCTGGGAGGTGATTTCTCGCTTTCTGTCTCTATGTCTCTCTCTGTCTGTCTGGCGAGCACATGTGCCCTATAGCAAAAACCTCTCAAAAAAAAAAACTTAGGATCTCTTAAATAATTTATCAATTAATTTATCAAAATTGTCAGTAAATTTTCTATATTTCTCTTTCTTCTGTGCTTATTGCACAACTTATTTATTTTATATTTTTAAAATGTTTATGACTTTAGACTTTAATAACTATATAATTATAATGTAGAACCTGATATTTTGATACATGTGTACATTATTCAGTGATCAAATCAGCATATTTAGTATATTCACCATCTCAGACATTTATTGCTTCTTAGTGAGGAAGATATTAAAGATCTTCTCTTTCAGTAATTTTGAAATACATAATACAAAACTGTTAATATAATCTCTCTTCTGTGCAATAGCATAATAGAACTAATTTTTATCCAGTACCGACCCTGTGCCTGTTGACCAGTCTCCAACCCCTGTCCATCCTACACACCTCAGCCTCTGGTAGCCACCATTCTACTCTTCCATGGAAGACTAGCTTTTCACATCCCACATGCTGGTGAGGATGTGAAGGATGAGAAACTCTTTTGTGCTGTTAGTGGTATTGTAAGTTTCATGTAGTCACTGTGGAAAACAGCGTGTAGACTTCTCAAAAAATTGAACTAGCATCTGATCCAGCAATCTCACTCCTGGGAATATTTCGAAAAGAAATGCAATCAATATGTCAAAGAGACACATGCACTCTCATGTTTATTTCAGCAGTGCTCATAACAGCCAAGATAAAGAATCAACACACATGTCCATCAATGGGTAAACTGATAAAGAAAACATGGCATATTTACAAAATAGAATGTAATCTAGCCATTATAAAAATAAAATCTTTTCATTTGCAGGAACTTGAATAAATCTGGAGGACATTAAGTGAATTGAGCAAGGAACAGAGGATTTATGTTGTCTTTTTTTTCTCTCTGAAGCAGAGTGGAAGAATCCACAGTTTCTTTTAGCCTCCTGCCCCAGCCTCTCATAGTCCCAAATTTGAAACTGAGATTTCAAGGTAGTACTCCTGTTATCCATTCGTTGTTAGAACAGATCTGTTAAAGTTCTTTGGTAAAATATTAAGATGCCAAATTGTGACATGAAGGATCTACTGGTTAGAAGAAAGTTACCACAGCAGATACAGATACACTCTCAGAATACATATTCATGGACAAAATAAACTTCTTTAAAAATAAGCAAATAATTATGACTATTCCGAAAGAGGACTTTTACATAGATTCAGAAATTCAAAAGAAAGGAAAAAGAAAAGAAGAAAAGAAAAAGGGACATAAAAGGAAAATACTAAGAACTTACATGTTTGACTTCATTCAATTCCAATCAACACTTGAAGGGCCAGTCTTGTTTCTTAAATTTGCGACAACAGGGATCAGCAGGTGGTGTGGTGGCTAAGGTGCTGGACACTTCCACATGGCTGACCATGGTTCAAGTCCTGGAACTGGTGGCTTGCTTTCTCTCTCTCTC
>NW_006159695.1:112033-112475 GCF_000334495.1 Tupaia belangeri chinensis
TTTTAAATTATATTTAAAATAAATATATCTTAACTACCAACTTTATGCATATGCAAGATGAGAGTGAGAATTGCACAGAAAAATTGCAGGGAAAATACCATTCGCAGTTGCACCTTTTGCTCTTGTTTGTTCTTTCCTCAATGCAGTAAAGAGCATCAGGTCCAGTTCCCTAAATGTCTGAGGTGAACTTGGGCCTCTTGAAGAAGCTGTATGCAGAGTCAGGAAGAGCAATATAAGACCTGGAGGGACTAGGTGCCATCCCTGTGGCAATCCTTATCTTAATTCTCGAATGAGTCTAAGCAAAACAAACTCTAATTATATTTTTATAGTAATAACAAAATTTAATAAATTATTATATTTTTTGTTCTTTTTATTGGAGAGATTTTTTGCTACAGGGTGCATGCGCTCGCCAGACAGACAGAGAGAGACAGAGAGAGAGCAC
>NW_006159695.1:112677-113554 GCF_000334495.1 Tupaia belangeri chinensis
GACATAGTCATTACGCTAACTGCTGGTCCCATTTTATATATTATTATTCAAGAAATTAAACATCTCCAATATTAAAAACAATTAGCTGAAACATAAATTAAAATGTATAGCAAAATGCAGATTATATACAGATATAAATGTGGTAAAACTCTGCTTTATTGTGGGTGCAAGCGATGATATACTACTATCCAAAGTAGATTTGATAGTATGTCTTCAAATTTGTATTAATCAGCAGGACATGAAACTTTTTAGAAGATCACCTTCCAACAAGCATTATTCTTCATCTCCAAAGGGTACCACACAACTGCTAAAATTAATTAAGGGCTAATTTATAGAGATTTCCACTGTTGACCCAAGGTTACCTGTGTTTCTTGCTAGGGTTGTATTCACTCCATTTCCCTCCCTGAGCTATCTCCCCTCCTCAAACTGTAGAATCTTCAAGATATAAATACAGTCATTTAAATAGCATTTTAATCCCATTATATATATATACATATATATATGTGTGTGTGTGTGTGTATGTATGTATATATATGTATGTATGTATATGAATATATATATATGTATGTAATGTGTGTGTGTATATATTTACATTCTTCCAGATGTGTGAAGATTCCCCATCCTTTTTTCCTTTTTTGCCAGAAAACAAAATCCTCAGGGACAGTTATTAAAAGTAGAAACCAGAGATAGGGAAAAGGGACCCTGGCTCACTAGTTTTATAGGCAACTTGCCTCTGAGTCCCAGGGATGACTCAGCTATAGTAGTCCACTAGAATTCATAACACTTCTTTCAAGGCTATTGTTGAAATCCTTGAGATTGTTTTCAATCTTCTCAGTCGGGAATTGTCCATTGATCTCCTTTTGAATCCTGCACTGAC
>NW_006159695.1:113611-115573 GCF_000334495.1 Tupaia belangeri chinensis
TTAATATTGAAGGCATTTTGCTTTTTCCTAATATAATTAAGTTCAAACTTAAATGTCCCCATTTTCATAAAGCTTATACTTGCCAAATTGTCTTTCCTACAAGTTTACTCTACCCAAATCATCCCATTGAACATCAAGCACTTAATGTGCCCAGATCAATTGACACCCTTTTATAGTCTGGTGTTTTTCCTTTTTTTATTTAGTTTTGTTTTAATGCTGGTGTTTTTCTCTTATCTTTTCAATAAGACATAATAATAAACTATTAGCTAAACAAAGTTTTGGGCTACTGTTTTCACCTGTGTCTAATAATTTAATTTAAAAATTGTGTTAGTCTATTTATTTGCTTATTTCTTCCAAGAAAGAAGAAGGCAAAGAGAGATAAACGGTCACCTCCAACAGCATCTTCACACACCATGATTCTCCCCCTGGCCTCAGCCAGCCAGGATCATCGGCACACATGCAGCCTCTGGCATGCAAAGGAGACAGAAGGACATGAAAACAGGACTTTGCCACCTGATCTCAGAATCACAGAACACTGCATTACCACTGTGCTACTGGGCCTGGCCTAATGAATTAAATTTTATAATGGCAAGAGTAATGACGATGATGTTTAACATTTGTCACTATTATTTGTCATTATAGAGTCTTATAGGAAAAAAATATCTTACTACTCTTCAGTCTTGCTTTGTTTCTCTAATTATATCCACCTTGCCTCTAATAGCTATTGTCTTCTACCACTGATTACCCTTGAATCTCAGAATTTTCATGCATACCACAGAACAAAGTTATAGGAAGTGTAGTCATTTATATCTCCCATTAAGTTCCTCAAAAATATTTGTGTTCCCATTACCAGTACATGATTAAAATTTTTGTTATTTTAAGTTTTTATGACATTCAATCATTGTGTATATTAGAGAATATAAATGAATTTTCCCATTCTGAATATACTGTATATTGGTTCAATCAAAGATATTCTTATACATATTATCATAAACAGATAATGTTCCATTTTGGGTCCATTAAATGTTTTGCTTTTTTCTTTTTCCCCTTGATTCCCTCCCTCTCACCCTCTCCTATTTCCCACCCTCCTCCCACACTGTCTCTAGTATCCAGTTTCTCTCCATGCCTTTATATTATCCAGTCTTTCAGTTTCTGCCATATAGTGTTGCTATTTTTTATATATTGAGTGCCTTTCTTTTGTAATGTGGCTTACTTCACTTAACAATGAATCTTTCATATTCATCCATTCTTTTTATCAAATGCCAGGATTTCATTGATTTTCATGGCTGAGTAGCATTCTGCAATGTATATGTGCCACACCTTTTTAGTCCATTCATCTGTTCATGGACTTTGAGTTAGTTCTGTGTCTTCACAATAATTAATAATGCCACAATAAACGTGGATGTGCAAGTATTTTTCCAACTGGGGATTTTTCTATCGCTTGGGTAGATATTTAGGAGTGGAATTGCTGGGTATATGGTAGTTCTGTCTTAAGGTCTTTTGAAGCACCTCCATATTGTTATCCACATGGGCTGGACTAATTTAGATTCCAATCTAAATTAGATGCAGGAGAGTTTTCTTTTCAACACAGCCTCACCAGCACTTACCATTCTTTCTTTCTTTTTTGTTTTTTTTTTTAATTTCACCATTCTGACTGGTGTTATATGCTATCTCATTGCCATTTTGGTTTGCATTTCCCTCATGATAAGAGATATTGGGCATTTTTTCATATGTTTTTTGATCATTTGTATGTCTTCCTTAGAGAGTTGTCTATTCAGTTCATTGGCCTATCTTTTAATTTGTTTTGTTTTGTTTTGTTTTGGGGGGAGAGGAGTAAGTTTCTTATGTTTCCTGTATATTCTGGTTATCATTCCGTTATCTGAGGCATGGTTTGCAAATGTATTCTTCTATTCCAAAGGCTGTGAATTCACTCTAATTATTGTTTCTTTTCCTGTCCAGAAG
>NW_006159695.1:119164-140345 GCF_000334495.1 Tupaia belangeri chinensis
TGTAAGATGATAACATAGGAGAACATCAGTATGACAAAACTCACTGTACAAATGGCCCCACTGTTAGAAACCAAGAGTAGGTTTATTAGATAGGTGTCTGCACAGGCAAGTTTCAACAATGGCTGCAAGTCGCAGAAATAGTGATCAATTACATTGGGACCACAGAATGGCAGACTCAAGGCAAGGAAAATCTGAGTTAAAGAATGCACACAGGACCCAACCCAGGCCATGGCCACCAATCTACTGCAGACCCTGCGGCTCATGATGGCTGTGTAGTGCAGTGGCGTACAGAAGGGCATAGCGGTCAACAGCCATGAGGATAAGAATGAAGATTTCCAGGCAGCCAAAGAAATGAAATGTAAATACTTGAATTATGCACTCAATGAATGAAATAGTTGTCTTCTTCAGAAGAGAACCCACAATCGTTCTAGGGGCTATGGAAGTACAGAAGCAGGTATCAGATAAGGATAAGTAGAAAAGGAAGAAGTACATGGGACTCCCAAGTGCCCGGCTGGTCTTGATGGTGGTGAGAATAAGCAAGTTACCCACCAATGTCCCCAAATAGAAAAGCAAAAAAATGACAAACACTACCTTCTTCTAACAGGATCCTGTGTCAACCCAAGCAGAATGAACTCGGTCACATTATTATTCAAGTACATGGTTTCACGTATGAGGAAAAGGGACAAGAGTGAAATGATTCATCTGAAAAAAAAATTAATGATGTGTATGTGATGCTATGGAGTATTTTAAATAAAATTAAATAACCCTCACAGAAATATTTATGGTTTCTAAAGTCATTTTAATGCTTGCATTCAATTTTAGTGACCTTTTCACAGGGTTATTAATCTCAAACATGCTTATGAATACTTCTCTGCAGCAGTACTAAGTACAAGCCCATGTTAACTTTGGCTTGATTCTGATTAGTTTATCAATGTAATGCATAAAAAGTTGAGAGGTATACATCTATTTAATATACACTTCAATTTTTTCTATATTCAATAAATATCAGTGCCCCTAACTCTCATGGTGCATCATTCAATATTTAGGATATATTTGACTGCCCTTGGCATTTTATGGTATAAATATAAGGTCACACACCACTACCACCCCATATAGAATGTCTTATTTATACATGTGTGTATACTTTACATATCTATTATGTGTATCTATACAGATATATGTTATTTATAAGATATACAATTTGGTTTACTTTTCTGTACATGTTCTCCCAGATTATTCAGCTTGAAAGAGGAAAAGGAAACAAATCCTCTGAATAATCTGTTATTTCATTGAACTACACTTATTCTATTTGGTACTTGACACACGTGATGAACAGAAATGAATGTTCTTTGATAACTAGTAATACCTCTATTCCTTATTTTCTCCTGCTTACTTATTAAATGCACTCCTAATAAGTCTCATAGTCTCTGAGGTTGGATTTAAATGAAATGGGGATGATCAATTATTACCCCATCATTCATGCTTGCATGATCCAAATTTTTATCTTAAGTATTTTTTAACTGAGTGGTTTGAAGGGATATCACTAGACAGTTGTGTTAATAAAAGATTATGGTTGCAATCTCAAGAGAATTTCTGTTCTCTAGGTATTTGGAAACCCCAGATTCTTGAACTAGAACTTAAATTTGTAAGAGAAAGGAAGAATAGTTTAAGAGAAAAGGGAAAGTAGATAGTCAATTGAATTCTTCATTCAATTTTTTTCTGTCCTGAAAAAGTTGATAATTATTCAGATATGAAATTACACTTTTTTCAATGAATATTTAATTTTCTTCTACAGTGAATAGAAATTTTATTTTAATTTTTTTCTTTTATGCATTTTATACATTTCTTTTTTTATACATTCAAATACTATACATCACTTAACTTGTAAATTTTCCAATGTGTTGGATATACAATACACGTTTTCATCAACAGGTAGTAATCCACTTGTGTCCCATAAATGGCATGCTCATTTTTCTCCTTTTTATTCATTTCTAAAACAACCTTATTTACTTTACACATTTGGACATATATTTATAAAGTAAATATAGAATGTCTCAGTGTTTTATAAAATATAAGTGCTCAGTGTTTATAAAGTGAACATTCTCTCATACCTCTTAACATGTAATAACATTTAGCTTATTATTTAAGTACTATCCTGATTGAAAAACCATATTCATATCACTCATTAATTTACTGAGGCTATATATCTATTGTGTACGGCAGACTGATAAATATCCTTATTTAAAAGCCAAAAACTGATGAGGTGATGAATAAGTTAATTATCCTGATTTAATAAATACACATGTATAATTGCACTAAAAAATCACATATCACATCGTACTTGACAATGTATATAATTATTGTATGTCAATTTAAAAATATAAAATCTTAAAAGCAAAAGAAAAATACTGAGAGCCATTTAAAAAACTTAGTGAGTTGGCCCCACATGGTAAAATAGAGACCACCATGGTCTGAAAGATAGTGTGACTCTGAGACCCTCAAAATAACTCTCTCAAGAATTTGTTGTTACTACTATTGTTTCTAACATTATGGCCTTTAAGAGATACAAAGAGAACGTCAACATTTTTCTTAGCCTCCTGATACAGATGCATGGTTTTGTGTATGCCTATGTGAATGATTATATGACTATTTTTTCCTTCCAAACAGTTACTATCCTTTATCAGGTTCTTAAAAGAATTGGACAGAAAAAATGGATTATAATGGTCTGGAAACACAACAGCATCACTAATCTAGCATGCCTTTGGTGACTACTGTACTTACCTCAACTCTTCAAACAAGGTTAGCCAGCTTTAGAATGGCTACACTCGCCAAAACACTAGTAGACAGACAATAAATTGGTGTCAGTGATAAGGGGGAATTGCGGAAAGAGAAACAATGAAGAAAAGGTAAAGAAGGGCTGAGACTGGAATGCACTGTTAGGTGGTTTCTCCTATGCTTCCAGGTTGTATTGCAGAGTCTGCAGTGAAATCATCCCTTCACTCAAGGACTCCCTATTAAACACTTCCTAAGTCTTTAGAAACACTAGACTTTTGGGGACCAGCAGTTAGTGTAGTGGCTATGTTGCTAGACTCCCATGTAGTTGACTGCAGTTCAAGTCCCGGACCCGGTGACTTAATATTCACACCGGGCGTGTTTGCCCAAGATCC
Organism: Tupaia belangeri chinensis; assembly: GCF_000334495.1. NCBI lineage: Eukaryota > Metazoa > Chordata > Mammalia > Scandentia > Tupaiidae > Tupaia > Tupaia belangeri. Next base: position 122,332 of record NW_006159695.1, read on the forward strand.
TGTGAGGAGAATGGAGGTAAAGGGATTGCGGTGTGACCATCCCCCCTGGGGGGAGTGATTTCTTGCTTTCTGTCTCTCTCAGTCTTTCTGGCGAGCACACGCACCCTACAGCAAAAACCTCTCCAAAAAAACAAACAAACAAAAAACACTAGACTTTTATGTGTATGAAAATGCTCATTCTCATTTATTTCTTTGCATATTTTTTCATTATCTGTAGAAAGAAAAACAGGTTTTCCCAAGCTGCTTTGTCCCTCTCAAAAGTCCTACTTAAACAGTGATGTAATCCATACCCTTTCATCTCTTCACTCTGTATAACTGTACCTGGTGATTACTGCTATTTGGTCAAAGGATAATTATGTTTTTTGAGCTTAAAAGATGGAAGTAATCCATCACTTACCTATTAGAAGACTCCCTAGGTTGGTGTCAAATCTGTCCATCCCTTTTTGAAAGCAGCCCTCCCATAGAAATCTGGGGGAAATGTACATCCCTGCTTTCCAGAGGGAATATTTTAATGCTAATGATGTAAGATATTGACCTCTAGAGATTATTCTCTGAACTTTTTCTTCTTAAGCTTATCAGAAACATTTTAGATGTTGCAATAAATTTAACCTTTGGTTTGTCTACTGAGGCTGTGAGAATAGCAAGTTAACTCTTCACATGTTCTGTTAACAATACATACAAGAGTGGATGTGTTAGGTGCTCAGACTTACCAAGGGTACTGGGGGGAAGGATAGGAGTGGAGAGAAGAAATTATAATGGATAATGGAGAGGATGGTAGAGAACAAGCATAAAAAACAGTATCATTGGTAAAAGAGAAAGAAGTAGATCACAGAGAAATACTTCTGTTTCACCTATATTCTAAGTTGCTATTACCTGTGTTAGGAAATAAACTTCTCAAGCTCCTGTAATACATTCAAAGTATATCTGCAACTATGATCCAGGGAAGGCAGTATGGTGTGTTGAAACCAGTGGTTCTATTCTTTGGGCTACAGATAGTCCCCAGCAAAGAACCAAATTTATAGCAAGTGGCCCAAGTCTATATCAACATATCTGTATCTCTCCATTACTGAGCCATTACAAATGTTTTGCATCATCATCATCACTTTCCAGTACGTCTTGGTGTTCAAATTAAGCTAGTGAAACGAACATGTGTGAAAAGAGGAAAAAGCATACATCAGATAACATATATACTATACCTGTATCTATATCTGTATCTAATACATAAATGAATTTATAAGGGTACTTTGAAAAGTTAGTGGAAAAGTAGAATTAAAGTACAAGTTTATTTTGGTGCAGAAAATTTATAATGCATGCCTAACTTTTCCAATTGTGGATTTTTCATGAATCTTAAAAAAATACTGAACAGTGAAATTCATGTTTTCAAATTCATTTCTCTTTGTTTTACTAACTCATGTTAGTAAAAAAGAAATTTATTAAAGGAATACATTTACTGAAATAATTATGTATCAACAAATACTTAGTGAATACACTTTATATGATATGATTAATGTATATAATTTTATACATAGATTTTTAAATTTATATAACTATTTTATTAGACAAGTTCTAATACTAACATATTTTTATAAGGAAAATATAAATTTCTCAGAAGTTAAGGAGTTTAGTCTGGTTTCACATTTAGTAAATTCGTACTGAACTCTATACTAAAGTTTATGTTACTGCATGGTTTTTCTACTTTTCACACATTCTCTTTTCATAACTTAAGTTGAAAATGAGGGGTACCAGAAAGTAATGATGATGAAAAACACTTTGGATGGCTAAGTAATGGGATCTCAATTTGAGGAACTTAGAATTAATAGTAAGGAAATGAGGACAGGTTGAAATTCAGGTAGCTATGGAATATACAATTGAAAATGTTTAGTAGTCGGTGTAATTTTAAGTCAGTACTGCAAAAGTTGGTTTGGAAATCATTATTCATGAATGATACCTTTAGTTATGAGGTCAGATAAGGACATTAAAAAATCCAGAGATTAGAGAAGCAAGTCAACAATAAATTGTAGGTTTACAATAATATTTAAAAGAATTCAAAAACTGCTAAAGATCACAAGAAAAATGTATAAAATATTATTCCAAAAAGTATTATTATGAAATCATAAAAAATAGCTCTATAGAACCCAAAGGACTTCTGCATAAGAAGGTCACATGAGTTCTAGTGTGTAAAGCTCACATACATACAAATCCTGATTAAAATAATCAATGATGATAGAACTGGATGAATATTTTGCATACTAGCTAGAGACTAGGAAGTGGTGCTTACTTTATTTTTCAAACTCTTAATATGTTTTTTTTTTTTTGTAAATGCTTGTTGAGGATAGGTATCTTGACTATATTGTTTCCTTATATCTACCACCATAAATTTTTATAAGATGTAATCTATAGTATATGATTAATAACCAATCATTTGGTAAGTGAATGAATGAGTAAAATGAATCAAACAACATTGAAAAAGAATTTGAGAGGCAATTTATAAGTACCTTTCTTGAAAAATTACCTAAATAATGGTTAATGAAATAAGAATCTCTTCTAATTCTTCCTGAACCACACTAAGACCACCACTAATTTACAAGGCAGTAGATAGACACGAGGTCAATCTTGGGAGACAATGCATAGTCTAGGAATCACTTTCATTGATGCGACTTAACAGCATAACCAACAGTAGTGGGAAACACCAGATGGGACATTGAAAATGGTAGTTCCCCACCCCCCCGCAATGGAGTGTTATATTTTTCACGATGTAGTGTGGAAAATACTATCATTAAGGAGGGTTCATTCAATCTTTGGTGGACATTGGCTGTTTCTCTACACAATTTGTGTAAATACTTTTGCAAATACAACCTGCCTTTTTGATAAAGATGCTAACAATCAACTTATAAACGGGCTTAATGGATCTTAATCCTCTCTACCTGACAGGAGTCCATTTTCCTTTTTGAATAACAGTCCTGACCTTCCCCTGAGAAATCATAATTCATCAATATTTAGTATTTAAGTTGTGAGTAGTGTTACTTCCCAGTGATAAGAATATGACTTCTACTAGGTCAATGAAAAAACATTGCTCCAAAGAGGTAATGGCCAAGTCAGCTATCTAGTGACAAATGAAATGTAGACACAACACTTTCATATGGAATGTTGAGAAAAGTCATTCTTTTATATATATTTTTTTCCTTTAAATTTATTTTTTTACATTAATTCACTATTCATTACAGCATACAAAATGAATTTTCCATCCAGAATACACTGTATATTGGCTCAATCAAGCACATCAACATACGTGTTATCAATAAATAATTTTCATTTCTTTTGTCCTGTTTATTTTGCTTTTTTTTTTTTGGTTGCCATCTTTGATTCCCTATCCCTTACCCTCTTCCATGTCCCACCCTCCTCCCACATTGTCTCTGGTATCCATGGTTGCTTTCTATGCCTCCCCCCCCATTTAACTGATTTTCTAATGAATTTAATTAGTCTAAATATTTCCAATAGTAAGCACAGCTGATATATACATATACATGAACCCAAGTTTGACTTTAGGCATAAACCTCAGTGAGTAGAATGAACATACTATAAAGTAGTACTTAGCTGGGGCTACATAGCTTACTGTAGTCATCACATATGCATTTTTTTAAAAAAAATTTCGATAAGAACAGTTTTAGTGTTTTTTTTTCCTCCTAAAACTTTTTTTTTAAAAATTAATTTACATTCATTCCCATCTAGAATAAACTGCAGAGTGGCTTAATCATGCATGTTATCATCAATAATATTCCATTTCTACTTTCATATATATATATATAAAAACATTTTCTCTTCTACATCTGAGATTCTATTTTCTGTGTGATCTAGTCTGCTTTTAATGCTTTCAGGGGAGATTTTGACTTCCTGTATTATAGCCCTCATCTCTAACAGTTCCATATGATTCTTTTGTAAAGTGTGAAATTCCTCTTTTAGATCTTGCATGAATTTCCTCACCTCCTGGAACTCTAAAGCAAAGAAAGCAGAGTCAACATATGAGCAGAAGAAACCAGATACACTTTCAACAATAGAAGGACAGAGGGTCAGAAAGAGGGGTAGAAAAATTTTGGATAATAATATGCATGATTAAGTCACTATGCAGTATATTCTGGATGGGAAATCACATTTTGTATGCTGTGATGATGCTTAGGAACAGAATGTAAATTAAGTTACAGAAAAAAGAAAAGTTTCAGAAAAAAAAAAATCCATTCAATGACCACAGTTAAGATATATAGCCCCAGCTAGGTGATACTTTATAGGGTGCCTAAAGTTAGACTTGTGTTCATGGAAATATACATATCAGCTGTGTTTGCTATGAAAATATTTAGATTAATTAAGATCTTTAGTAATTCAAGAATAAATGGGGGAAACAGTATAGAAAGTAAACATAGATACCAGAGACAGTGTGGGAAGAGAATGGGAGATGGCTGAGGGTAAGAGAGAGGGAATCAAGGATGGGGGGGGTGCAAAACATACAGGAAACAAGAAATGGAAAATTATTTGTTGACAATAACATGTATGTTGATGTGCTTGATTGAGACAACATACAGTGTACTCTGGATGGAAAATCTCATTTTGTATGTTGTAATGATGTACAGTGAATGAATGTAAACAAATAAATTTAAATAAAAAAAAAGAATTCACCTACTTAACTATTTTAGCATTTCTTGCTTTACTTACTTTATATATGTTTACATTTATTTAAATAGTACAATGAATATTTGTAGCTGTATTACACATCTTAACAAATACCATATTATCAGAAATTAAACGGACCAGCTTTAAGGAACAAATGTAATGTGCTGCTCAAGGGCAGTGAGATCCCACATGACAGCTGTGGTTCTAATCCCTGGCTTGGTTAGTTCGTAAACATCTTGGGCACCTGTACAAGTGTGTAAGATCTAGTGGGCTAGAGGACTTGAGGCATGGTCAGACCCTGCAGAGAGTGTTCATCTCTCTATTTCTCTCACACTTTCTCTAACTTTCACATGTATGCATACATCCTCTATCATAAATAAGGAAATAGATACTTAACTGTGATTTTGTCTTCCCCTCATCTGCCCCTGACTCATCATAAAGGTAGCCAATGTCCTGAATTTTTAAAACTGTTTTTTAAAAGTAAAATATCTATATCACATATTCATGTGTTTTTAGTTTTCCCTAGTTTTGAAGCTTAAGGAATTTAAAATACTTTATGTAGGTACAAAGAAATTACTTTTATTTTTTATTCAGCATTGTTATTAAGTTTTGTATTAATTATTGAATATAGTTGCAAATATGTGGTCACTGCTATACCTTATTCCATGGTGAGATCATTTCAAAATGTGTTTATCTTTCATCCTGCCAATTGATATTTGACTACTACAAGCAGTGAAAGTATAAGAATTTTTAACATGCCTTTATAAAACTCATTGATGGGTTGTAGAATAGGTCAATATTCAGTTTTAAAAGATAATTTCACAGGTTTCCACAAGGTATTCGAGAAATGCAGTCTAACTGTGTGACTAAAAATAACATAATTATATGTGAATAGACCTAATACTCTCCATGTTAAAAGGAAAACGCTATTTTAATGAATATTCTTTTTTGTTGCTATTTGAATTGAATACGTGGATAAACTTGCAATACACAAAACAATTTGGATATACATACATAATATGAAAAGAAAAAAAGATACTGTGGGGTGCATACACTTGCAAGAGAAAGAAAAAGAAAGGGAAAGTAAAAAGCACCTTTCAGAGGGTATGGTCATGCCACAATCTCTTCTCCATTCTCCTTTTAGGAATTTGGTTATGAGCACACATGTGCCAGATATTTTTCAAACCACTGTATCTGGGACTTGAAATATTCAGTGAGACTAATGTGGGATCCAGTCGCCTTAACCACCATGCCACCAGCTGAGTTTCTGGGCTTATATTTTTTTAATGTGGATTTTAAAATGCCAATTCCTAGTCACTTGATCTGAGTCATATTTGGAGTAAGATTTTTTTTTTTTTGAGAGGTTATTTTGCTATAGGGCGCGTGAGCTCGCCAGACAGACAGAGAGAGAGACAAAGAGACAGAAAGCGAGAAATCACCACCCAGGGAAGATAGTCATGCCACAATCCCTTCTCCTCCATTCTCCTCTTGGGTTCTTGGGCACGCACGCACACATGCCTGGAGTGAGTTTTAAGCCACCTAGTCCGGGACACGAACCGTGGTTGACTATGTGGGAGTCCAGCGACATAGCCATTATGCTAACTGCTGGTTCCCTGCAGTAAGATTTTTTTGAACACTAACATAGAGTAGTATCCCATGAAAGAAAAAGAGGTTCATTAAGGTATAAAACCCTCATTTTCTTTTTTTAAGTATCATTAAAAATATTTAATATAGAAAGCTAGATTTGGGGTATATGATCATGCTTTTATATAAAGCATTAATATAAAGATGTTTCCCTCAATACCTGTATGTCTACATTAAATAAAGATTACTTGTGGAAGTTAGTCAAGAAATAGTAATTTTTTTAGATAGATTTTTTGCTGTAGGGTGCGTGCTTTTGCCAGAGAGACAGAATGATAGAAATTGAAAAATCATCCCCTGAGGGGGATGGTCAAGCCACAGTCCCTTCTCTGCCATTCTCTTCTTGGGATTTTGGGCATGCACACAACTACACCAAGTATGAGTTTCAAACCTCTGGGTCTGGGACTCAAATCACAGTCAGCCACATGATAATCCAGTGACATAGCTGTTATGCCATCTGCTGGTCCCAAGAATAATCATTTAATAAATAAATAAATATAGGATAACTCAGAGGCCTTTGTTTCCTAAAATAGAGCCTTAGCTCACTCTTCTAGCCAAACAAGAGTTCCTGTTATAAAAATATTTATAAGATGTATTCTCTTTTTTCTCCCACTGATTTGCTAAGCAGTTCAATACATATATGAACTTCCAGAACTTTGAGTCTTAAATAGACCTAATGACAAACTGTCTACAATATAAGAGATTATTTAAAATGAAGAGCTCAAAGGACTATTTAGTCAAGGAGATTTACTTTTATGTTATTTTTAAATTTTGAAACGCATTATGATTAATTAGCTGACCATACTCCAAGAGGTTCTCTAGGGTACAATTTCTTAAGTTCATGAGCTGTATACTGGGGTAATGACAATGGTGTATTCTATTGACCAGAACAACTTACAGATTTCTTGGAACTCCAGTGCTGGCCTCTGGCTCATGAAGCAAGCAGGGAAGGAAAAAGTGATCCCTGTGGTATATGGCAAACCTTGGTCAATATCTTCTTCCAGCATGGTCTCTTGGTTTCCAAGGCTGATGCAATGGTTTAATTATTCAGAAGGTTTGCTGCCAAAATCTCTTCCACACTAACAGGTAGAGTCATTTATCAACTCCCCAGTGATAACTTCTTCTGGCAGCCTATGGTTTCTTGGCAATAAACTTTAGAGTTAAATCCTACTCTTGAGCCACTTAAAATAGTTCCTATGAGTGGACTCCAATTCCCGCAACATGGTTAAAGGTTCTCTGAAGTCATTACATCAGTCACTATTTCTGTCTCCAGTGCTCTGCCCAGTCCAGAATTGTGACTAATGGGCTTTCTCATCATCCATCAGTTCATGTTAATATTCAGCCTTCGCTTGGAGCATCTTTCTGAGGTCACTCTTTTTTTCTTCCCGTCACTCAGAGTCCAGACATAGTTTGATCTTAACTCAAGACCTCTTTGTCCCTGGGGAGCTCCCATTGTTTATACAGAGCACCTGCAGGCACTTTCTTAATGTGTAGACAATTGTTTCTCACATTTGAGTATCTTGTTGAAGACTACAAAGGAATGTTCTAAAGTTTCACTTCAGTTTTCCTTTGTAGCCAAAATAATATGTGTGCTTAGATTTCAAGATTTGAAGGGCTGAAGAGGTAAATGCCCACATTGATGCACTTTCTGACACCCCTGTCCTTCAGGGACATGATTGCAAAGATCACTATCATGTCCAGTCTGTATAATGTCACTATTACAAATTTGTTTTGGTGATCAGATTTACTGCTAATGTATTAATATACATCCTTAAATATTGGTGAATAGTAAAGGTCATGTTGGAAATAGTATTTTATGGTTTTCAGTTTTTTATGTAAGACATTAACCAGGCTGACTTTCTTAAAAATAAAAATATTATAATGTTATGTTTCTAAGATGTGAACACAAACATGACAGTTACAGCTGCAACTGAGAGCCACTTCAGGAACAAGCATGAGAAGGACCACAAAGTGAGATGAAATTGTAAAACTTTTTCTCCCCCCCTTTTTTTTGAGAGGTTTTTACTATAGAGCGTGTGCGCTCGCCAGACAGACAGAGGCATAGAGACAGAAAGCGAGAAATCACCCCCCAGGGGGGATGGCCATGCCACAATCCCTTCTCCTCCATTCTCCTCTTGGGGTCTTGGGCATGCACGCACATGCACCTGCCGTGAGTTTTAAGCCACCAGGTCCTGGACGTGAACCGCGGTTGACTACATGGGAGTCCAGAGACATAGCCATTACTCTAACTGCTGGTCTCCCCCTTTTTTTTAACTTAAGTAAGAATTCATTGCTCAGGAATGGGTGGATTTCTGTTTTATTGTCTTGCCTCATACTAATTACTAAAGATATCTGAGAGGGGAACCTGCAGGTGACATAATGGTAAGAATAAAAGTAAATAAACAAAGGGCGGAGAGAAAACAGTCTAACGTATCACTAACTGGAATGCTCAAACAGAAGAATGGGAGAAGATGTAGAAAATATTTTTATAAATGACCAAAATATTTTCAAATTTGGTAGCATAACTATAAAACACAGATAAAAAATCTAACAGATCTCTGGCACGAAAGTCATTAAAAATAACAAAAATCTGCCATAGAGTGCATGCACTCACCAGAGAGAAACAGAGACAATGAGTGGGAAAGTGAGAAATCAACCTGCAGAAGGGATGGTTATGCCACAATCCCTTTTCCTCCATTTTCCTCCTAGGATTTTGGGCATGCACACACATGTGCCTGCCATGATTTTTGTTTTTCTTGAGAGAGATTTTTGCTATAGGGAACATGTGTTCCCCAGAGAGACACAAAGTGAGAAATCATTCCCCAGGGGGGATAACCAGGCAGTAATTTCTTCTCCTTCATTTTCCTATCAGGATTTTTGGACACACACACACACACACACACACACACACATGGCTGGTCTGTGACTTAAATCACAGTCAATCACATGGGAGTTCAGCAACATAACTGCTACGCGATCTGCTGGTCCCAGCTTGTCATGTTTTTCAGCCCCCCAGTCCAGGACTTGAACCACATCAGCCAGGTAGGAGTCTGGGGCTGTAACCAATATGCCACTTCCTGGTGTAAATGTTTATTTACTTTTTCCATGAGCAGGAGAGATGAGAGAGAACCCTAAACAGGGTCTGGATGCTCCAATCCACCTCCAGCCTTCAGCTGACCTTGGTACCTGAGTTGGTATACAATAGAAGTTCTCTGGACTGAAAAACTCCATGTGGAACTGCTCTTAAGAACACTACATTTCAATGTAATATAAACAAGATTATGATCATAATAAATAAATTTATAAACAAACAAACAAAAAGAACACTGCGTTTTACTGCTGAGCCATTGTCTGGTACCAAAACACTTAAAACTGAGGATAATTGTATAATATAATAATTCTACTTTGACAGATATGTAAGTTTCTGTAATTTCCTTTTAGATCAGAAATTATCTTATGTGGGAGCAGCAGTTGGTGTAATGGCTATATCGTTCGACTCCCATATAGTCGACCATGGTTCAAGTCCCAGACCTGGTGGCTTAAACTCATGCCAGGTGCATGTGCGTGCATGCCCAAGATCCTGAAAGGAGAATGGAGAAGGGATTGTGATGTGGCCATCCCTCCAGGGGGGTGATTTCTCTCTTTTTATCACTCTGTCTCTCTCTGTCTTTCTGGTGAGCACATGCGCCCTATAGAAAAACCTCTCAAAAAAAAAAAGAAAGAAAGGAATAAAGAAAGAAAGAAAGAAAGAAAGAAAGAAAGAAAGAAAGAAAGAAAGAAAGAGAGAGAGAGAGAGAGAAAGAAAGAAAGAAAGAAGAAAGAAAGAAAGAGAGAGAGAGAGAGAGAGAGAGAGAGAGAAAGAAAGAAAAAAAGAAAGAAGAAAGAAAGAAAGAGAGAGAGAGAGAGAGAGAGAGAGAGAGAAAGAAAGAAAGAAAGAAAGAAAGAAAGAAAGAAAGAAAGAAAGAAAGAAAGAAAGAAAGAAAGAAAGGAAAGAAAGAAAGAGAGAAATCAGTAAGAAGGAAATTATCCGATGAAAAGCAGAAGTTAATAGTTCAGTCCTATGGTCCTGGAGCTATAACACATTCCAGCTGATTGAGATATTTGTCACATCCATAGGTAAGTAAGCTAAGTCCATGCTAGGTTAAATGTTCAGATAAAGATAACTTTCTATAGGATCAGCAGTTGGTTTAATGGCTATGTTGCTGGACTCCCGTGTAGTCGACTACAGTTTGAGTACTGGACCCAATAGCTTAAACTCATGCCAAGCACGTATGAGTGTGTGCCCTAGATTCCAAGAGAATGAAGGAAAAAGGACTGTGGAATAGCCATCCTTCCTGGGGTGTGATTTGTCACTTTCTGTCTCTCTGTTTCTCTCTTTCTGGTGAGTGCACACGCCATATAGAAAAAAAAAAAAAAGAAAACTTTTTAGGACCACCTAATTTCCTAGCCAATGCAGGAACTAGCCAAACACACTAATCTCTTCTTGGATTAGGACAACCTGGTTAATGATTCCTATAGCTGTTAACCTTTTCTTTTCTTTCTTTCTTTTTTCTTTTTTTTTTTTGAGAGGTTTTTGCTATAGGGCATGTGCGCTCACCAGACAGACAGAGAGAGACAGAGAGATAGAAAGCGAGAAATCACCCCACAGGGGGCATGGCCACGCTGCAATCCCTTCTCCTCCATTCTCTTCTCGGGATCTTGGGCATGCATGCATACACACCCAGTGTGAGTTTAAGCCACCAGGTCCAGGACTCGAACCGCGGTCGACTACATGGGAGTCCAGCGACATAGCCATTATGCTAACTGCTGGTCCCAGCTGTCAACCTTTGATAAACTAGATTTTTATGCAATCTTCCCAACAAAGGAGTGATCAAGAGTGATCAAGTCACATACTAGGTTAAGTCTCAGACCAATTTTAATCTGATTCAAGAAGACTTTTTTGATTTAACTGTTTTCAGAAAATGTGAATAGATTTTTTTTTTTTTTTGGAGAGGTTTTTGCTATGGGGCACATGCACTCTCCAGAAACACAGAGAGAAACAGAGAGACAGAAAGCGAGAAATAACCCTTGAGAGGGGATGGCCACGCTGCAATCCCTTCTCCTCCATTCTCCTCACAGGATCTTGGGCACACACGCAGATATGGCTGGCGTGAGTTTAAGCCACCAGGTCCAGGACTTGAACCGCGGTCGAGTACATGGGAGTCAAGCGACATAGCCATTACACTAACCGCTGGTCTAATAGATATGAATTTTTAACCATGATGTGTTTTATCCTGTTCTGCACCCATGGGACATAGAAACTCATCATCTGGATCTTAAGCCTTCACTGCTGGAGCATCATACTGAGGGCCCACAGTCTGTTTCTTCTCTTACTCTCTTGAAGGACAGATGAATCTTTTTCCTCTATCTTCAAAACACTAACATCTCTTTCTCTTTCCTTTGTCTCAACTTATGACTTTAATTTCTATCTCATTGAGAAACCATGAGTCAATCAGAAAGAACTTTTACAAATCCAGGTCCCCTCTCTGCCTGCCTTCCAGCATTTGTACTGTTAACATAGACTCCTGCTCCCCATAAACTCACTTGCAACTCCCTGAACCCAACAGCACCACTGATGTTCAGATCACATTTCCTCTTGTCTCCACCAGTTCAATGGTCTGATCATCCTAGTCTCCCTTTCCTTAGCAACTTTTGCATCCTATGGGATCATCCCCATAATTTTCTCCATCTTAAAAATACCCTTATTTTAGCATAATGTCTTCCATATTTATTGATGATGTGACCAGTGACAAAACGGCTTTAAAATGAAGATATATTTTCTACATACTGACTTCAATGTCTCTGTATATATAATGAAAAGGAAGATTGACAGGTCCTATGGTAATTTCATTTTAATTTTATTTTAAAGGAATCTTCATATTGCTTTTAAAAATGGCAGAAAAAGAAATAAAGGAAGGATTAAAGGACAGATGATAAGGAGGAAGGAAGGGAGAGGAAGAGAAAGGAAAAATGCCATCAGATGGGAAAATGATTTCAAGAAACAATAACTAATAACCTTTCCTGATTAAGGATTGCCTGAAATAATAATAACAAAGGTGATCATGTCATAGACCCTTCCAGTAGAATTTCTTTTATTGCTGTAGCCAGAGCATTTTTGTTGTTTTGTTTTAAGAGATTTTTGCTATAAGACATGTGTGTTCATCAGAGAGACAGAGAGGGTCAAAGAGAGATGAAGAGACAGAAAGCCAGGAGCCACACCCCAGAGGGGATGATCACACTGCACTGCCTTCTCCTTTATTCTCCTCTCAGGATTTTGTGCATGCACACATACATGCCCAGTGTGAGTTTCAAGCTGCTGGATCTGGGACTCTTAACTGCAGTCCTCCATGTAGTAGGCTAGCAACATAACCATTACACCATCTGCTGGTCCCTAGCCAGAGCATTTTTATCAGTGCTTCTGAGAGACTACATCCAATAGAATATTAAAAGTTGAGAAAAATAAGATCTAGTTGTTTAAAATCCAAGGCTATTCCCAGTAAATATGAATTTTGAGGGTTTGTTTTCTATTCATGTTTAGAGAGCGAGGGTTCTCTATGTTTCCCAGGCTGGTCTCAAACTCATAATCTTACTTCAACTTCCAAATTGCTGGAACTATAGACTTATGAACTAACCCCAGCCCTGATTTCTTTCTAACTTTTAAAATTGTTGCTATAGATTGTGGGCACTGGCTGAAGACAGAGACAAAAACAGAGAAAGGGAGAGTCAGAAAGCACCCCACTCCCAGGGAGGATACTATGCTGCAATCTTTTCTCTTCCATTCTACTTTTGTGATTTTAGGCATGCATGCACACTGATGTGTTTTTCAAACTGCCCAGTGGGAATTCAAACCATGTGGTTGGCCATGTGAGATTCATACCACTACAATACCTACTGGCCCTCCTGGCTCTGAATTTTTACTTTATAGGTCTTATTAGGAACAAGAAAATGGTTCTTTCAAAGTTCTTGTTAACCCGAATATATCTAACAGTTGAAGAAGTTAAGCTAATTTAGGAGAATAACATAGGAATATTCTGAAACTTCACTTCATCATGTAAATATTCACAAATTCAAAAGTGAGTCCAACATATAAGAAAGACAAAACTCTTTCTCCTCACTTGGAAAATCACCTCTTCTATTTCACATTTTCTCTTTCTTCACCATTGATCCTCATTCCCCCTTTTGCATATTCTAACTGCCAACCCCTCTCATGGATTCCTCCCCTCTACCATGTAAAAGAAAAACGTGAAATATCTCAGGAGGAAGCTGGATGGTTGATATTGTCTAGCATATCCTCACTGTCTCAGCATTCCTAGGATTTTGACAGGTTTTCCACTGATGGTCTATATTTTCACCAAACTTTCCAGGCTTTATTGGAGTTTAAGGGTCCATCATTGTACACACAGTGAAGCAGATTAAGGCATATATTTTCCATGTATCATTTTCTGGGAGCATCATCTCTAGAAAAAAATTGGTGCACACATGCACCCACATAATTATTTTGTCACGAGTATGTTTTTACCTAAAGAAAAATTTGTTCAGGAATCAAAATTACAACATGAAGATGGCCGGATGTAGGTAGAATTCAAATTGGTCAAAATGATTATGAACTCAAGATAAAAACTATTATTTTCAATCACACGTGATTACTTCCCTTTTCATGTTTTGAAACTTTGGCTATTTAAAAGTAGTCAATAGTTTATCTCCACCTCAAATCTACCTGATCTCTCATTACTGCCTCCAACAAATTGCTAACTGTATGTCATCAAGACAACAAAAACAACACTCAAGATGATATTAGATGTTGGGACCAGCCGTTAGCGTAATGGCTATTTCGCTGGACTCCCATGTAGTCTACCATGGTTCACGTCCCGGACCCGGTGGCTTAAAACACGCCGGGCACGTGTGCGCACGTGCTCAAGATCCCGAGATGAGAATAGAGGAGAAGGGATTGTGGCGTGGCCATCCCCCCGGGGGGTAATTTCTCGCTTTCTATCTCTCTGTCTCTCTCTGTCTGGCGAGCGCATGCGCCCTATAGCAAAAACCTCTCCAAAAAAAGAAGAAAAAAAAAAAGATGATGTTAGATGTGAGTTCCCCAGCTTGTTCATGAATATAACATGATAAACGTCTAAAACCTTTATCTTTATCATTTTGTAGATTCTACATGATTACTGGTGTAGTTTCATCCATGGAAATCATGCAAAACCAAAGCTTGGGAGTTAACTTTGTGCTTCTAGGATGCTCACAGGATCCAAATGATCAGAAAATAGTATTTGTTGACTTGACAGAACCTAGACTCACATTCATGAGGACATTTCTGTAATCCTTCCTCAGGGATTCTCTGTTGCTGCTGAGGTAGTAAATACTATTGGACATGCCAAAAGTCTAAATATGCTTAAAGTTTTCCTAGCAAGCCATCTCCTGCTGTGCTGACTTGCATCTGTGCTAATTTGGACTCAGCCTCTTTAATGGCTATGATTGTCACAGATGAAAGAATTTAGAAAAAGTGAGGTTGTTTTTATTTTTGCACCAAATACAAGGCAAACATATCCAGATATACATGTGTTACCAAACCCCAAACACAGAAGATGTTTCAAGATTATGTTGAATGTCTTACACAAAATATGAAGAAAGTTGTTTGAGAAACAGATGAATAAACCTTACTAAAATATGGAAAGGAGAAACTCTGGGCAGACACAAAGAATTTTCTTCTTTCTTCTGAACCTTGTTTTCTCATTTTCAGTACTGAATAAGCTATCATTTTAGAAGTAAAAGGACCAGAATTTAACTGTCTCCTATACAGATGCATGCTGCAATTCTTTGAGGAATAATTTTGTTGTTGTTGCACTGAGATATTCAACCTTACTTTAATGGTCTGATTGTCACGTGGCTATCTAGAAATCACTATGTTACATGACCATTCATGGACGAGGAGATTACATGACCATTCATGGACTAGGAGATAAAATAAAATGTTGCTGGAGACATGGATAGGTAGGTTTTGTTTTGTTTTGTTTTGTTTTTAAGAGAGGTTTTTGCTATAGGGTGCGTGCACTGTCCAGAAAGATAGAGAGACAGAAAGCAAGAAATCACCCCCCAGGGGGATGATTGTAGCCACATCACAATCCTTTCTCCTCCATTCTCCTCTCAGGATCTTGGGCTTGTATGCACACATGCTTGGCATAAGTTTAAACCACCAGTTCCAGGACTTGAACTGCAGTCAACTATATGGGAGTCCAGTGACACAGCCATTATGCCAATTGCTGATCCTGGAGGTAGGTAGGTTCTTAAAGTCCATTATTCAAATGGCTCTGGTAGTCTAACTACTATCTTGTGTACTCAATGACATTGGTCACTTTTTTGTGATATCCATGATGCGATGAAACATGCCTACACAGACACATGTATTGCGGGTGTGGTAGTGATAGACAACAGTGGTGCCATTGCTCTGGGGAACTTTGTTGTCCTGATCATCGCCCACGCCATTATCCTGATTTTCCTGAGAAAGAAATTGATAGAAGATGGTAGAAAACTCTCTCCTAACTGTGACTCAATGTTCCTAGGGTCATTATCATTTTCAGTCTCTGTACTTTTAGATAGACTAAATCTGATACCACCTTTTTAGAGGATAAAATAGTGGCTGTATTTTAGACTATTATCATTCTCCCATGGTAAATCTTCTGATTTATGCACTGAGAAATGCAAAAGTAAAAATCAATGAAGAAATTGTGGTGCAGGAAGGTTTTCTAGAAGGCTAATTAAAAAAAAAAAAAGTAGAAGTAGCCCCAGCCATGTTATACAGTCAGCAGCAAAACTGAATTGCAATCTTGAAAAGATTGTCCAAGGCAAGTTCATATCTCTGGCTCAACCTGCATACTCTCACATTCTAGGGTGAGAGTATGCAGCCTGGCAGTATGACAGTTATTGGCATGCTTTGTTAATTACACACTTGAGCTGGTTGACACATGCCTTAGTTACTAGGGACACTGTGGAAATATTTATAGGGTACTGGCAACATCCTAACCTGGCTAGGTCATGCGATGTCTGTTCTATATAATGTTTATGGCTTACACATTATCCTTTTTGAAACATAGACAGACTTCTTTGGAGTTGCAGAGGAATTGCGTAAGTAATCTAGGTTGATCTATGATGCATAACAGGCTCACACATGATAGCAACAAGGTCGAAAAACATATACACTAAAGTCCTTATCTCTAACTGTAGAACTTCAACTGCATCCTTGAAAATTTACAAAACAGTTCACAATGTCTGGTAAAATGTATAAATAAAGAAGCTCAGGGGACCAGCAGTTAGCGTAATGGCTATGTCGCTGGGGCTTTCTTATAACAATTATTTTGAATTATTCATCAGGAAGTTAGTATATTCCATTATTTGAGGTCAGTTACAGGAAAACTCTTGGCCACTTTTGGTGATAATCTACCTCCTTGGTTTTCATGTTTTTTTTTTTCTTCCCTTACATTTATATCTGGGTATTTAGAAAAATATTGGGTTGTCAGAAAAATTGTAATGTACTTTTTCTATGCAAAAATGTGTCATGACTTTTCTGACAATCTAAGACTTTCTTCTTTCTTTTTTTTTCTTTTTCTTTCTTTCTTTTTTCTTTTTTTCTTTCTGGGCTTTGCCATAGGATGCATGTGCTTGCCAGAGAGATAGAGAGAGAGAAGAAAGGGAAAATGAGAAATCGTCCCCCACAAGAGAGATAGCCACGTTGCAATCCCTTTTCCTCCATTCTCCTCCCGGGGTTTTGGGCACACATGCACAAGCACCTGGTGTTAGTTTCAGGCCACTGGGCCTGGGACTCAAACCATGATCAGCTACATGGAGGTCTACTGCCTTAACCACCTTGTCACCTGCTGGCCACTATTTCTTTCTTTCTTCTTTTTAAGAGATTTCTGCTATAGGGTACATATGTTTGCTGGAGAGACAGACAGACAGAAAGCAAGAAATCACCCTACTGCATGGATGACCACCGTTCACACATGCACACACATGCACCCTGCATGAGTTTTAAGTCTCCGGAGCCAGGACTTGAACTGCAGTCGACTATGTGGGAGTTCAGCCATGTAACCATTATATCATCTGCTGGTCCCTTTCTTTCTTATTTTAAACAATTCTTACTCCTTACAAAAATGGATATAAAATGTATCCAAAGGCATTTGAAAACATTCTCTATAATTATGTATCATACCCATAAAGCGTAACCAATGGCATTTGAAAACAAACATTCTCTAATTATGTAAAGGTCCTTTTAAAAAAAGAATACAAAGATCTGTGCTCTATAAGCAGTCACATAGCGCATTTTAACACTATAACATTGCATTATAATAATAAAGCTTACTTTTAGTACACGGCTAAGTGGGGGTTATGAACCACTGGATTTAACAAACATCATTTTTTATCATTTTTTATGTCTTTCTTATTTTGAGGATATTCTACTTGGTCAGGACGCCAGTAGCTTGGAGTTGTTCAACACATTCATTCTTTGACTCTGAAGCACTTTTAGAGATTTTCAGGATCAGGTGAATCCCAATATCCTCATCGTTATCTCCAGCATGTCAGCTCCTTTGCAATCTGCTTCACTAAAGCCAAGTCCCCGTACAGTTGGCATCTTCCTGGTAATCCATGGTTCCTGTCTTGCTGATAGTGACATTCCT
>NW_006159695.1:141076-158070 GCF_000334495.1 Tupaia belangeri chinensis
GTTACATGACCATTCATGGACGAGGAGATTACATGACCATTCATGGACTAGGAGATAAAATAAAATGTTGCTGGAGACATGGATAGGTAGGTTTTGTTTTGTTTTGTTTTGTTTTTAAGAGAGGTTTTTGCTATAGGGTGCGTGCACTGTCCAGAAAGATAGAGAGACAGAAAGCAAGAAATCACCCCCCAGGGGGATGATTGTAGCCACATCACAATCCTTTCTCCTCCATTCTCCTCTCAGGATCTTGGGCTTGTATGCACACATGCTTGGCATAAGTTTAAACCACCAGTTCCAGGACTTGAACTGCAGTCAACTATATGGGAGTCCAGTGACACAGCCATTATGCCAATTGCTGATCCTGGAGGTAGGTAGGTTCTTAAAGTCCATTATTCAAATGGCTCTGGTAGTCTAACTACTATCTTGTGTACTCAATGACATTGGTCACTTTTTTGTGATATCCATGATGCGATGAAACATGCCTACACAGACACATGTATTGCGGGTGTGGTAGTGATAGACAACAGTGGTGCCATTGCTCTGGGGAACTTTGTTGTCCTGATCATCGCCCACGCCATTATCCTGATTTTCCTGAGAAAGAAATTGATAGAAGATGGTAGAAAACTCTCTCCTAACTGTGACTCAATGTTCCTAGGGTCATTATCATTTTCAGTCTCTGTACTTTTAGATAGACTAAATCTGATACCACCTCTTTAGAGGATAAATTACTGAATTTTAGACTATTATCATTCTCCCATGGTAAATCTTCTGATTTATGCACTGAGAAATGCAAAAGTAAAAATCAATGAAGAAATTGCGGTGCAGGAAGGTTTTCTAGAAGGCTAATAAAAAAAAAAAAAAGTAGAAGTAGCCCCAGCCATGTTATACAGTCAGCAGCAAAACTGAATTGCAATCTTGAAAAGATTGTCCAAGGCAAGTTCATATCTCTGGCTCAACCTGCATACTCTCACATTCTAGGGTGAGAGTATGCAGCCTGGCAGTATGACACAGTTATTGGCATGCTTTGTTAATTACACACTTGAGCTGGTTGACACATGCCTTAGTTACTAGGGACACTGTGGAAATATTTATAGGGTACTGGCAACATCCTAACCTGGCTAGGTCATGCGATGTCTGTTCTATATAATGTTTATGGCTTACACATTATCCTTTTTGAAACATAGACAGACTTCTTTGGAGTTGCAGAGGAATTGCGTAAGTAATCTAGGTTGATCTATGATGCATAACAGGCTCACACATGATAGCAACAAGGTCGAAAAACATATACACTAAAGTCCTTATCTCTAACTGTAGAACTTCAACTGCATCCTTGAAAATTTACAAAACAGTTCACAATGTCTGGTAAAATGTATAAATAAAGAAGCTCAGGGGACCAGCAGTTAGCGTAATGGCTATGTCGCTGGGGCTTTCTTATAACAATTATTTTGAATTATTCATCAGGAAGTTAGTATATTCCATTATTTGAGGTCAGTTACAGGAAAACTCTTGGCCACTTTTGGTGATAATCTACCTCCTTGGTTTTCATGTTTTTTTTTTTCTTCCCTTACATTGAAATCTGGGTATTTAGAGAAATATTGGGTTGTCAGAAAAATCGTAATGTACATTTTCTATGTAAAAATGTGTCCTGACTTTTCTGACAACCTAAGACTTTTTTTCTTTCTTTCTTTCTTTCTTTCTTTCTTTCTTTTTTCTTTCTTTCTTTCTTTCTTTCTTTTTTTTTTTTGAGAGGTTTTTGCTATAGAGCGTGTGCACTCACCAGAAAGACAGAGAGAGACAGAGAGATATAAAGCGAGAAATCACCTCCCAGGGGGAATGGCCATGCCACAATCCCTTCTCCTCCATTCTCCTCTTGGGATCCTGGGCACGCATGTACATGCGCCCAGCAGACAACGTAAGACTTACTCTAGTTTTCCCAGATTGTTTTTGTGAACACCTATTACCTGTGAACACCAGACATTGTGGGCAGTCAGTCTGGTGTAGTCCAAAGGGAGTCTTGCTATTAGAGTTCAGGAATTTTGTCTGGTGTCTGGGTCCACAGAGGGGTGGATGACCCTATCACTAGGTCAGTAAGGTTAGATCAAAAACCCTGGTAGGAGAATAGAGGAGAAAGGATTCTAGGACAGCCATATCCCTGGGGAATAAGTTCTCACTTTCTGTCTCTGTCTCTCTGTGTGTCTCTAGTGAGCTCATATATTCTAAAGCAAAAATCCCTTCCCCCCCAAAAAAAGAAGTAATAAAACCCTGGCCAACAGATTGGAGCCATTGGGCAAGCCCAAATACCAAGTATGTGGGTGCTGACATGGAAATGCAGTCTATGGAGGTTGACTTGAAACCTTGGTCTATAAGGGTACTTTGGAGTCCATGGCGGCCCATCCAGCACTGTAGTTTATAAGGCCTAATATGAGCCCTGGATCTACCAGATTATAGGTCCACAGGAGCTGGCCCAGAAGGTGAGGATTCGGGAACTGGGTTTGCACTTGGCAAACCTGTACCTTATGTCCATGAGTGCAAGTCTGGTACTATCATGGCACAGAAATGGGCTGAAAGCCTGGGTCTGTGTGGACCACCCTTTCTCTGAACTGGTCTGAAATCTAGAGCAAGTATGGGACTTTGTGCCACAGAGATCAACCTGGAGGCTGAGTGTGAGAGTGCTGTCCTGATAACTAACTCTACAGGGGCTGAACCTAGTACTGGGGAGGGTCTGAAGCCTGGGGTCACTGGGCAGACCTGGAGCCTGAGGTTATACGATCCCTCCTTGCAACACGTTAGGTTTGGAATTTCAGTTCATGGGTACCAACTTGTAGCTTGACCTGGAGTCACTGTTCATTTGTACCATGGCTCAAGATCAGGGCTACATGAACCAGTTTAGAGCCCGGAGCCTGTGTGGTTGGCCCAGAGTTGGAGATGTTCCAGAGCCTAGAGACACTGAGGTTGGCCCGGCAGTGGGACAACCCCAAAACTTATTCCCAGGCTGGCCTGAAACCTGTGAGTCCAGTCAGGCTCTGTGGAGGGCATACAAGCTGTCTGACCCCCTCCATGGGGACCTTCCTGGCACTATGTTTTACTGGGGCAGGCCCAGTGTTGGGATCCAAAGCAGAATCCAGTGCTCACTTACTTCTCCATCTTCCAGTGGGAGGGCAGTTCTCCCTATACTCTGTTGGTAAAGTAAAACTGTCCTTCCTCACAGTTCAATGTATCTATTTCTATTTCTGTGCTATTCCCAGATGCTGTAGTCACTTCCCCAATTTCTTTAGCCCTTATGAAGGCATGTGATTTCTGTAAAGGGACGATCACTAGAGTTTTATTCCATCATCTTGATGCCAATGGTCCAAATTGAAACTTCTAATCACTGCAAAGCACAACCAATAGTATACCAAATCCTCCTTAGCCCACGGGCAGCTTCTACCTCTCCAACAGAATCCAGTTCCATCTCCAATCCCCAGGTGAAACCAAGGACCCTGAGGCAGGGCTGATCACTGGCCACAACCCAGCTCCCCAAACTTCAGAGCTCCCCCTGTCTATAAGACTCCTGAATTGAAGATTCCTCATGTGGAGACCACATTGACAAACACAGCAGAAGAGAGACTTCAGCACACAACTGACCATAAAAAAATGAAAGCACACTTGTTCCAAGTCAAAGAAACATTCTCCAAAAAGGTATCCAGAAGTGAATACAACTCCCAATGACTAGAAGTAGAAGACAACCTCAGGTCTGAATAAACCAGGAAATATATCTCTACCAAAGAGAACACAATAACTACCTTCCATCTCTTGGGAAAAAAAAAGGAGAAAATTACTAAAATGTCAGAGAAAGAATTTAGAACATTCATAGTGACAAACCTCTATGAGCAGGAACAGAAAAAAAATTGAACTACAAAAGATTAGAAAGTCCTTCCACTATATAAAAGAAGAAATGGGTACTGTAAAAAAGAATCACTTGGAACTATTAGAGATGAAGTCTGTAATACAGGAAATCAAAAACTATAGACAGTATTAAAAGTCGACTAGACCATGCTGAAGATTGAATCTCTGATGTAGAAGATAAAAATTCTGACATAGAAAAAAAATCACCACTAAGATAGAGAAAATAACAAAAAATGAGTATTATATGCATGAAATACTAGATTACACTAAATGTCTAAACAACTAAATAATTGGTATTCCAGAAGGAGAATAACAGATAAGATCATGGAAAATCTATTCCATGAAATCCTGGGAAAAAACTTCCCAAGTCTAGAGAAGCTCTCACACATTCACACCCAAGAAATGTAAAGGACCCAAAATAGAATCAACCCAAGAAAGTCTTCCTGTGAAACATCTTAGCCAGACTGACCAAGATCACAGATGAAGACATGAGAGCAAAATTGGCAAGGGATCTACAAAGTTCATCCCATCAGGCTAACACCGGAACTTTCAATGGAAACGATACAAGCAAGGAAAAAATAGACAGAAAAATTGAAACTGTTAAGAAAGAAACAACTTCAACCAACATTATTATATCCAGCAAGATTATCCTTCATATGGGAAAAAAAAAAGATTAAAATCTTCTCAGACAAACAAAATCTGAAAGAATTTGCCAACACCAGACCAGCTCTTCAAGAAACTCTGAAGAGAGTGCTGTTCCAAGAAAATTAAAGAATTAAGAGCCAGGGATAAGGAAATAAAAGATAATCCAGACAATGGCCATCTTAAAGGTAGGGTCAAGTCCAGAAATATCAATAATAACATTGAATGTTAATGGATTAAATAATCAAATCAAGAGACACAGACAGGCTGAATGGATAAAAAAAAAATCAAAACAGAAACCCTCTATCTGTTGTCTACAAGAAATACATCTCATGGATAAAGACATACATAGACTAAAACTAAAAGGCTGGAAAAAGGTATTCCATGCAAATGGGAACCAGAAAAGAGCTGGAGTCATGATAAAAATGTTTGATAAAATAGGTTTTAAAACGAAAACTGTTTGAAGAGACAAAGAAGGGCACTGAATTGTAGTAAATGGGTCAATCAATCAAGAAGATATGATGATTATAAATATCTATGAACTTAACCAAGGAGTACCCAAATATGTGAAGGAAAGACTGCTAGATCTAAAAGGAGAGATAGACTGCAACACACTAATTGTTGGAGACCTCAACACCCCACTATCTCCTGTGAACAGATAATCTGACAAAAACTAAGTAAAGAGATAAAGGATCTAAATGAAACCATAGAACAAATGGACATAACAGACATCTATAGAACTTTCCACTAAAAAAAAAACAAAACACAAGATACACATGTTTCTCACACACACATGGAACCTCTTCAAAGACTGATTACGTGATAGGGCATAAGGCAAGACTCTACAGATTCAAGGGCATAGAAACTATATACAGCATTTTCTCTGACCATGAAGGAATTAAACTTTATTTTAATTTCAAGAGAAATCCTCAAAAATACACACATACATGGAAACTAAATAGCATGCTCCTGAATGACTTCACAACTCCTCAAGAAATAAAGACTGAAATCAAAAGGTTCACGGAAGCCAATAACAATGAAGACATGAGTCTCCATAATCTTTGGGACACTGCAAAAGAAGTCATAAGAGGGAAGTTGATAGCAATTATTGCACATATGAAGAAGATGGAAAGAAAGGAAATGAATCACCTAACATCATGCCTCAGAAAATTGGAAAAGCAACAGCAAAAATACAAAAAAAAAAATCCAAAAAACTCTAGGAGAAATGAAATAATAAAGATCCAAGCAGAAATAACTGAGATAGAAAATAAATGAAATATACAAAATATAAATGAAAGTAAAAGCTGGTTCTTTGAAAATATAAACAAAATTGATACACCACTAGTGAGAATTATGAAGAAGGAAAAAAGAAAGGAACCAGGTAAATCAAATTTGCAATTCAGCTGGCAATATAATGACAAATTTTGACAGAAATACAAAATATCATTAGAGGATACTATGAGCAACTATATGCCAACAAAGAAGAAAATCTGGAAGAGATGGGCAAATTCCTGGACACATACAATCTACAAAGATTGAGCCAGGAGGATATAAAGTCTGAATAGGCCCATAACAAGTCAGGAGATTGAATCAGTAATAAATAAACTCCCAACAAAGAAAAGTATTTGTCCTGATGACTTCACCTCTGAATTCAGCAAAACTTTTAAGGAAGAGTTAACCACCATTCTGGTAAAGTTATTTCTAAAGATCTAAAAGGGTGAATCTCTCCCTAATTCTTTGTATGAAGCCTCCATCACCCTTATCCTTAAAACAGACAGGACAGGACAAGAAAGGAAAACTACAGGCCAATATCTCTGATGAAAATAGATGCAAAGATTCTCAACAAGATACTAGCAAATCGTATCCAACAACTTATAAAACAAATTATACATCATGACCAGGTAGGTTTTGTTCCAGGGAGGCAAGGTTGGTTCAACATAGGCAAAACCATAAAAATATAATACACCATATTAACAGAAAGAAAGAGAAAAAAAATATGATCATCTCAATTGATGCAGAAAAAGCATTTGATAAGATACAACATTCCTTCATGATCAAGACTCTCAGCAAAATCGGCATAGAAGGGTCATTTCTCAAGACAATAAAAGCTATATATGAAAAACCCATAGTGAACATTATCCTAAATGGAGAAAAACTGAAAGCTTTCTCACTAAAAACTGGTACAGGACAAGGATGCCCACTTTCTCCACTTCTTTTCAATATACTACTGGAAGTCATCGCCAATGCAATCAGAAAAGAGAATAAAATAGAAGGCATTCACATAGGAAAAGAAGAGATGAAACTCTCTCTGTTTTCAGATGACATGATTGCATACATAGAAGACCCAACTGTATCCATGAAAAAATTCCTGGAAGTAATGCATGAATATAGTGAAGTTGCAGGATACAAAATCTACATACAGAAATCTATAGCATTTCTACATACAAACAGCAGACAGACTAATTTAGAACTGAAAAATGTAATTCCATTGGGGACCAGCAGTTAGCGTAATGGCTATGTTGCTGGACTCCCAAATAGTTGACCGCAGTTCAAGTCCCAGACCTGGTGGCTTAAAACTCACACCAGGTGCATGTGCGTGTGCACCCAAGATCCTGAGAAGAGAATGGAGGAGAAGGGATTGTGGCATGGCTAACCCCCTGGGGGGTGATTTCTCGCTTTCTGTCTCTCTGTCTCTGTCTGTCTGGCAAGCGCATGCACCCTATTGCAAAAACCTCTCAAAAAATATATATATATATATAATGTAATTCCATTTTCCATAGCCACAAAAAGTATAAGATACCTAGGAATAAATCTAAGCCAAGAAGTAAAAGACCTCTGCAGGAGGAAAACTACAAGAAGCTAAAAAAAGAAATCAAGAATGACAAAAAAAGTGGAAAGACATCCCATGTTCCTGGATTGCAATAATTAATGTAATCAAAAAGGCAATCCTACCCAAAATAATTTACATATTTAAGGCAATCCAAATCAAAGTACCAGAGACATTCTTCACAGGTCTAGAAAGAACAATCATACAATTTGTCTAGAATCATATGAGACCTCATGTTGCCAAAGCAATCCTACACGAGAGGAGTCGAGTGGGTGACATCTCACTCCTTAACCCAAAATATACTACAAAGTCATGGTAATCAAAACAGCATGGTATTGGCACAGAAACAGACAGATGGACCAATGGAACAGAATAGAGTCCCCAGAAACAAATTCCAAAACATACAGCCAACTGGTTTTTGACAAAGGGTACCAGTCACTCCATTGGGAAAAGGAAAATCTCTTTAGCAATATGAAGATCTCGGTGGCACCAAAGAAGTGAGCATAAAACATCTGGGCTATGCAGCCATTGTAGGAGATGGTGTTCCACTGAAACAGCAAGTTCGCGATCAGTTTGGGGGCCACCATGGAAATTAAGTATGCATCATGAAGGAGAGGTAACTGAGGAAGAAGTATATGGGGTGTTCACTGAGGTAGCTACCCCTGATTGTGAGCAGAATGAGCAGGTTTCCTGAGAGAATACCAAGGTAGCAAAGTGAGAACAACACAAAGCAGGCAGCCTTTGCATCCTCATCACTAAAACGTCCCAGGAGGATAAATTCAGTGATATTTTCATGTTCCATTGCTTCTGTAGGTGAGATAATTTAGAGGTAGAGACATTAATACATATACCTGAACTAGCCTTCTTTTGAAATTATTGATTTCTTTTCAAAGTCATCTATTTATTCAATTAATGCATATTGATTAGATAATTTAATCAGTATGATCAGTGCTTACTGTTCAAGAATAAATAAAAAACTTGTAACCTGTGCTCATAAACAGAGTGCCCTTCACTAGAGCAGATGCACAGTCAAGACAGCACAAATGATCAGTAATTGTAATAAATTCTAAAGTCTTACATTTTCCATGAACAGGGCAAAAAAACAGAAAATGAAACCCTTGTTTTCAGTTGAATGTTTAGAAGTAATTTCGGTATTACAACATAAGAGGGGCTTTTATTAATGTCCACTATGTGTGAAAAACCTAAGAGCAGAGGGGACATCATAATTCTCAGCACTTCCTAGTGATTAAAACTGTTCTAAAACCCCAAAATTCAGTATGTCCTTTAACTTCCGTGAACTCAGTATTTTATTTGGTAGACCCCTGGGTAACAATCTCAGAAAGTATCTTTAGAACAATTTTGTAAATTTTAAAAAAGGGAGGTGATCCTGTGGTCTAGTGGTTAAGGGACCCAAATCCCACACAGTCTTTCATGTGGTCCAAATCTCAGCCCTGCACCTTGAAAAACACGCTGGGTGGGAACCAGCAGTTAGCATAATGGTTGTGTTGCTGGACTTCCACGTAGTCAACTGCAATTCAAATCCCTGACCCGGCGGCTTAAAACTCACGCCAGGTGCGTGTGCGTGCATGCCCAAGATCCCGAGAGGAGAATGGAGGAGAAGGGATTGCGGAGTGGCCATCCCTCCTGAGGGGTGATTTCTCGCTTTCTGTCTCTCTGTCTCTCTCTGTCTGTCTGGCGAGCACACGCGCCATATAGCAAAAATCTCCCCCCCCCCAAAAAAAAATACCATGCTGGGTGGACATGCATGTATGCCCTAAAACCCAACAGGATATATAGAAAAGGAGAATGAATTAAATATGACCATGCCCAATTGGGTGGATTGCTTTCTCCCTCTCCTTCTCTCTCTGGTAAGCACATATAGCCTCTCAAAAATAAAATAAATAAGAGTGGGAAGAAGAGAAACGAACAAGTCTTTGAACAAAAGGGTCATTTCATTTCACAGGTTTCCAATACAATGTGGTTTCCAAGAATTTACCTTCCCACTTCCCTTTACAGCTCACTCTCGTCATTTTATCCTTCAGTCATATCCCAGAACATCATTGTCAAGGCTGATAATTTAATAATATTAGGGCATTTGTCTTTTTCTTAAAATAATTAAGGTCAAGCATAAATATCACCATTTTTGTAAGACTTATTCTCCATATATTTCCTACAACTGCATTCTAGTACTTAATTTCTCCAGATAATTTTATTCTCCTCTTAGAGACAATCAGATAATCAGGTGTTTTCTGTTTGTTTGTTTTTGCCTTGGTTTTAATATCAGTGTTTTTCTTACCTTCTCAATAAAGTATTAACTAAGTGAACTCAAAGTCTACTCTTTCTCACCTTGTATCGAATACTTTTGAAAAATGTGTAACCTATTTGTTTATTTTTTCCATGACACAGGAAGACAGAGAGATAAGAGAGAAAGATTCTTCCCTAAAAGAATTTTCACTCCACCATTTCCCCCTAGCCTCAGTCAGCAAGTTACACATGTGCATATGCACACGTCTAGTATCCACAGAAAGACCTCAGGACAAGAACACAGGATTTTCCATATGGCTGCAGCATCACAGAGCATTGCTTTATCACTGTGCTATTGTGGTTCACCTAATACTTTATGTTTTATAATGACAAGAAGAATAGCAATAAATTGAATTATTTATCACAATTATTTGTCACTATGGAGATCTACAGAAAAAGTATCTGATTACATTTGATATTACTACAATAATTATATCCAGCTTGTCTCTAATAGTTATTAACTTCTTCCATCAACTATCCTAGAATCTCAGTATTCCCATTGATTCCAAGGAAAGAAATTTATAGGGATGCATCATAATTATATCTCCTACTAAGATCCTCAAAAATGTATGTGCTCCTCTTACCAGTATATTTTTACTCTATTAGTGAAGGGAGTGTCTTCTGGACCTTCTAAGAAGCACAGCTGACTAACGAGTTTCTGTTCTTAGATACTGATATTTTCACAGCTTTGAGTCAATATTTTGCCAAGGGATGCCAGCATCTTCGTTTTATTTACTGAGAGCTACTGTGGTAAGCAAAATAATGGTTGCAAAGATGTCTGTGATCTAATAACTGGAAGCTGTCAATAAATTAGCTTATATGGCAAAGGAGAATTGAGGTTATAAATAGAATTAAGGTTTCTAATTAAGCTGACCTTAATACAAGGAGATTACCCTGGATCATTCAGGCAAACCCAGTGTAATCATAAGAGTTTTAAAAAGTAGAAGAGGGAAGCGGAAAAAAAGTCGAAAGAAGACACGACGAGGGGCAAATGGTCGATGGATATAACTTACTAAATTTACAGACTGAATTAACTTACCAGTATATTTTTACTCTATTAGTGAAGGGAGTGTCTTCTGGACCTTCTAAGAAGCACAGCTGACTAACGAGTTTCTGTTCTTAGATACTGATATTTTCACAGCTTTGAGTCAATATTTTGCCAAGGGATGCCAGCATCTTCGTTTTATTTACTGAGAGCTACTGTGGTAAGCAAAATAATGGTTGCAAAGATGTCTGTGATCTAATAACTGGAAGCTGTCAATAAATTAGCTTATATGGCAAAGGAGAATTGAGGTTATAAATAGAATTAAGGTTTCTAATTAAGCTGACCTTAATACAAGGAGATTACCCTGGATCATTCAGGCAAACCCAGTGTAATCATAAGAGTTTTAAAAAGTAGAAGAGGGAAGCAGAAAAAAAGTCGAAAGAAGACAAGACGAGGGGCAAATGGTCGATGGATATAACTTACTAAATTTACAGACTGAATTAAGAAGCCACAAGTGCAGAAATGCGGAAAGTCTCTAGACATTAGAAAATCCAAGGAAATGAACTGTCCTCTAATATTTCCTAAAGGAACACAGCACTGCTAACATCTTGAGCTAAGCCCAGTGAGATCTGTATGAGAATTGTATAAAACTATGGGACCAGCAGTTAGCATAATGGCTATGTCGCTGGACTCCCACGTAGTCGCCCGCGGGTTGAGTCCTAGACCCAGTGACTTAAACTCACGCCGGGTGCGTGTGCATGCATGCCCAAGATCCCAAGAGGAGAATGGAGGAGAGGGGATTGCGGCGTGGCCATCTCCCCGGGGGATGATTTCTCGCTTTCTGTCTCTCTGTCTCTCTCTGTCTGTCTGGCGAGTGCACGTACCCTATAGCGAAAACCTCTCCAAAAAAAAAAAAAAAAAGAATTGTAAAAAACTGTGAGATAATCAATCTGTGTTGTTTTAAATCTCAAAGTTGGTTTTAATTTGTTGCAATAACAATAAAAAAAACCCTACAATTACTTGCTTGTATATGCTTTAAAGAACCATCTGTAAATTATCTTAATGGAATATTTGTTACATTTCCTAGGACTACTATACAAACATAATATAAACTGGGTGGCTTCAACAACAGAAGTGTATTGTCTCACAGTTCCAGAGGCTAAAGGTTTCCAATCAAGGCATCAGCAGAGTGGGTTCCTAAACAGGACTTCTAGGCACACCTTGCTATGCCTCTCTCCTGACTTCTGGTAAGTTATTGGCAATCTTTGGCATTCTTTGGTTTCTCTTCATCTTCACTTGTCATTATCTCCATGTGAATGTCTGCCTCTATATCCAGTTTTCTCTTTTAAAGGACACCAGTCATACCAGATTAGGGCTTCTCCCAGTAAGTGTATTTTAAAGAACTTAGCTCTGTATGAGGACTTCTAGGCACACCTTGCCATGCCTCTCTCCTGACTTCTGGAAGGTTATTGGCAATCTTTAGCATTCTTTGGTTTCTCTTCATTTTCATTGTCATTACCTCCATGTGAATGTCTGCCTCTATATCCAGTTTTCTCTTTTAAAGGACACCAGTCATACCAGATTAGGGCTTCTCCCAGTAAGTGTATTTTAAAGAACTTAGCTCTGTAAAGACCCTGTCTCTAAATTAAGTACATTTAGAGGTACTTGGATCAGGATTCCAAAAAAGCATTTTCTTTTATTTTTTTAAAGAATTATTATATTTAATTTTATTTATTTATTTATTTTTATTGTTTTGCTCTAAGGCACTCTCCAGAAAGACAGAGACAGAGAGACAGAAGAGAGAAATCATCCCCTGGGGGGATGGCCACGCCACAATCCCTTCTCCTCCATTCTCCTCTTGGGATCTTGGGCATGGACGCACACATGCCCAGTGTGTGTTTAGGCCACTGGATCTGGTACTCAAACCATAGTCAACTATATGGGAGTCCAGAGACATAGCCATTACGGCAACTGCTAGTCCCAATTTTTTATTTATTATTTTAATTTGGCCAGAGAGAATGAGAGAGAGAGCGAGAGAGAGAGAGAGAGAAAGAGAGAGAAAGTGAGATAGTAAAGCACCAGTGCTGGGAATCCAATTGTGGTTGGCCATGTGGGAGTCCAGCTCCCTTAACCAATACGCCATCTGCCGGCAGCCAGAAGATAGCATTTTTTTGGGTGACATCATTCAACACATAAAAACAATAAATCTCACAAAATCAATGAGAATCTCATGGCAAAAAGGTCTGCAGTTTCTAGACTTCTATTCTTGCCATCCCCCGTTAACATCTTCAAGATCTACTTCCGCAGTCAGGTGCTCTCGTGGTTCACACCGGCTTGGGTTAGCCAAGTTCTGCAACCTCATCATGTGTGTCATTTTCTCCTAGAGCAAGACTGCTTTCTCCTCTGTGGACTTTCCTTGGGCCTTTTCTCTGTTGGGGAGCACTAAGGCTAGAGGACTAAATTCATGAAGAGAACAAATATCACTGCATGACTAGTTCCTCCAGTGAGGCAATGGAATGATGCTTATGCAAAGAAAGAGCACTCTTCTCTTCTAAGAGATAAAATTTGTTACAACCCAGATGATGTGAGATAAATTATGAGGTCACATTTTCCCATATAGATGTTCCCTATTTTAACAGTTATATTTACATTCTTTCCATATAAAAGCATTGACTTCAACCCAAAAACCTAGTGAAGGATAAATTCCATCTTCTTTTTAATCATCATAATAAAATTCTGGACCAGATTAAAGCATGATTTTTTCTGAAGGCAATACAATGACAGTAAGTCCATACTGAATGTATGTCCAGGATACATATTACACAATGTATTGAGGGAGGCGTCTAAATTCAGCACATATCCCTTTTCATTTTTTTTCCTTTTAATTGCCAGAGGCAACATAAATTCACCAGAGATACACAAAAAGAGAAAAAGAGGGAGACGAAGAAAACACCCCCATTGGAGTGTGGTTATATTGCAATTCCTTCTCCTCCATTTCTTCCTTACATCAGAATTCAGGACATACACTGACCCGCACAGTGTGTTGTATAATTTTTTTGTATATTTTGTTTTATTTTAAGTTCTTTTATACACTCAATCACATACATTACTTAACTGGTAAAGGGAATTTTCCAGCATGAATACATTTCTCACCAGTCCAGCTGGAAGTACTATACACATTATCATCAACAGATAATAACCCATTTATCTGTCCCATAAATGTCTTGCCTTTCTATTTCTCTCTTTAATACCTTTCATCAGGCTTTTTTCAAGCTACGAGTCCAGGCCTAGAACTTAGTTGGTCATGTGCTATCTAACTCCCTCAATCACTAGATTATAAGACTGACCCATGTGCACATCCCTTTTGATGTTTTCTTTGTCTAGAAATAAAAGAATCCACTAGTTATAAACTCTGCCAACTGGAGAGTCCTACAGTGCCAACCTTTCCACAGCAGAACCAAATAATAGCTACTATGCAATGATAAACTGCTTGAGGTCAATTTTGTCTTAAAATTAACAAAATCCAAAATAGTGATATATGCATGTCAATATTTTTCAATGTAGAATGTACAGCTATCTATTCATATACAAAGTAATAGATGATCTTATTTTCAAGCTAATGAAATTCTAAAATTTCTTGTGCAATAGAATTGGTACAAATTTTTAATAAGAATATAATGTTGTAACTTATAAATAGAAATGAAAGTTTCAAACAAAATAATCATGATTAACTTTCAACATGTGAAAAACACAAATAAAAAATGAAGCAAATTCTCAGTTGATGTGATTAGAGACTATGCTGCTGGCAGATGGTGATAACAGTAATACTCATCTTTATTGCAGAAACACATTTCTTATCTAACATCTGTTTTTTCTGCTTAAGTTTCTCTCTTCTAGATTGTATTGAAAAGTCAGTAAAATATTTCATATCTGTGATGTAACTATTTCTATATCAAACCCTAAAAATGTCCCTCTGGGTTATCACATATCTTTTGTGTAATCTGTTACTATTTATAGGTATGCATCTTTGACTAATTGCTCTACTTACTTCTAGCTCACACAAATATCTCTACATTAATTGATGGTATCTAAGCTATAACCATAATAGCCCCATATTGAAATGAACTGCTGTAATTCAAGAGAAACATTAATACTCCCCCCCAAAGGTAGAAGAAATCAAATTAGGAACAAAAGGTAGATTTTATAAAAAGGATAATTTTATGATCACAAATCTAAAAGTAAGAACCTTCCTAAAACAGAGGCATCTTTCAAAGGTGAATTTTCTTTTTATGTGTTCTATCACTGTTTTAGAAAGATGTGGGTAAATATGTGGTATGATTTTAGCATATAACTCAAAGAACTAGAAAAAACAGATTCAGCATTAACCAGGGTAGGTAGTTACAATGTCCTCTTCCTGAAGAAACTAACCCTCATTCCCAAGACACAGCAACATTAAATCAATTATTAAATATATTCTCTATTGACTTCTTGTAGCTAAATACAAACTATGAAGAAGTATTTGAAACCTTGATTCATTTTTAATTATCTGAAATCAGTTTCTTGCTGCACAACTTCCTCATGGCATTTTTTACTTCTGCATTTCTCAAAGTATAAATCAGTGGGTTAAGCAAAGGTGTTCCAATTGTATAAAACACAGCTATCATCTTGTCCATAGGGAAAGTGATTACAGGACGTGTGTATATAAATATGCAAGGTCCAAAGAACAAGATGACCACAATGATGTGGGAGATGCATGTGGAGAGGGCTTTTCTCCTCCCTTCAGCACTGTGGTTTCTCAGAGAATGTAAGATGATAACATAAGAGAACATCAGTATGACAAAACTTACTGTACAAATGGCTCCACTATTAGAAACCAAGAGTAGATTTATTACATAGGTGTCTGCACATGCAAGTTTCAACAAGGGCTGTAAGTCACAGAAATAGTGATCAATTATGTTGGGACCACAAAATGGCAGACTCAAGGTAAGGAATATCTGAGTTAAAGAATGCACACAGGACCCCACCCAGGCCACGGCCACCAATCCATTGCAGACCCGGCGATTCATGATGGTTGTGTAGTGCAGTGGCTTACAGATGGCCACATAGCGGTCAATAGCCATGAGGATAAGAATGAAGATCTCCAGGCAACCAAAGAAATGAGATGTAAATACTTGGATTATGCACTCACTGAAAGAAATAGTTGCCTTCTTCAAAAGGGAATCCACAACCATTCTAGGGGCTATGGAAGTAGAGAAGCAGGTATCAGAGAAGGATAAGTAGAAAAGGAAGAAGTACATGGGACTCCCAAGTGCACGGCTGGTCTGGATGGTGGTGAGAATAAGCAAGTTACCCACCAGTGTCCCCAAATAGAAAAGCAAAAAAATGACAAATACAATTTTCTTCCTAACTGGATCCTGTGTCAACCCAAGCAGAATGAACTCGGTCACATTATTATTCAGGTACATGGTTTCATGAATGAGAAAACCCGGTGAGTGTGAAATGATTTATCTGCAAAAGATAAAGGAATTAATTTATGATGTGCTATGTGATGCTGTGGAATATCTTAAACATAATTAAATATTCCTCCTCAGGAACATTCTGCCTAAGGTTTCTAAATAAGTCATTTCAACTTTTGTGTTCAATTGTAACGAACGCTTCATAGGATTATGTGTCTCACCATGCTTATGAATTTTATAGTCTACTATGAATTTCTTTAAATACAAGACCTTGTTACCTTTAGCATGTTTCTGATTAATTTTTGTCAATTCAGTTAATAAAAAGTCAAGAGGTATAGTTATATTTAATATTATATTCTTTTTTTATATTTAGTAAATCTCAATGTCCATGTTTTGCATATTGCATTACTCAACATTCAGGATATATTTGACTGCCCTTGTTGTTTTATGATATAAATGTAAAGTTACACATACTGCCACCCCATAGAAAATGTCTTATCTATCCATATTCTATATATTATATATCTTTTATACATAATTATACAAATATATTTTTATACATAATTTGTTTCAGTTCTGTACACAATTTCTCCCAACTTTTCCAGCTTTAAATAGGAAATGAAACATTTATATACTATAAGTAATCTACTACTTCACAGAAGTACACTTAAGATATTTAGTACTTGACATTTTCTGATGAACGGCAATTAATGTTCATTGATAACTAGTAACATATTAAATATCACCATTTCTATTTTTTTCTGATAATTTATTAATAGCCTTCCATAGAGAATTTAGAGTCTGGGGATGCTATGTATTATTATTCAAACATTCATGTTTTTTAGAGATGTTTTTGTTATAGGCCACATGCAATCACCAGAAAGACAGAGAGAGA
>NW_006159696.1:0-28175 GCF_000334495.1 Tupaia belangeri chinensis
TAAAATTTTAATAAATAATTTTAATAAATTTAATTAATAAAATTATGAATAGCTAATTTCGTCATTTCCTGAATGTTATATAAGTGAAATCATACAGAATGTAACCTTTTGGGATTCTTTATTTCCCCCACTCGGCATCTCTTCACGGTTCATGCGGGATGCTGTGTCAGTAGTCTGTTCTTTGTTGCTGAGGGGTGTGCAGTGTTGTGGGTGTAGCACACCGTTTGAGTGTGCACCTGCTGAAAACCATCTGGGTTGTTCCCAGGTTGAGGCCATCGTGAATGAAGCTGCTACTAACAGACATGTGCGGGTTTTTCTATGAACTTGCATGGCCATTTCTCTGGGACACACGAGCCCAGGGTCCAGTTGCTCAGTGGGATGGTAGTTCCAGGTGTACCTTTTAAGAAGCTGCCGAAGAGTTTTCAGGGTGGCTGCACCACTTCACACTCGCACAGCCAGTTCCGAGTGACCAGTTTCTCCACACCCTTGGCCGCATTTGGTGTATTTTTTTATTTTAGCCATTCTGAAAGGTTAATGGGGTAGCTAACGTGATTTCATGTGGCAGTTCCTTAATGGCCAAGGAAGTTGAAATTTTTCTCTTGTGCTTATTTCACACCTGAATATTCTCTTTGGTGAATAGATGGGCAAGATGTTTTCCTGTGTTTCTAATAAGATTGTTGATATCTTACTGCCAAGGTGGAGCGTCCTCTATGTCCCAGATACTCGCCCTCTGTTGTATGCGGTTTGCAAATATTTTCTCCCTGTCTATCTCTTGACCTTTCATTCTCTTCCTATGGTTGTTTGCAGAGCAAAAGTTTACATTTGGATGAAATTAAATTTATTCAAGATTTTCTTATACAGATGTTGCCTTTGCTATCAAATCTGAGAGCTCCGTCTAGTCTTTGACTCTTAAAGATGTTCCCTCATGATTTTATTTTTAAAGTTTGAATTTTATATTTAGGGCCATGGTTCATTCTGAGTTGATTCTCTGTGTCATGTGTGAGGTTTATTTCGAGGTTTTACACATCTTACTTTTCACCAGGCTAACTCCCTTGCTGAAGTGCCGATTTCTGCAGAGGCGGTCTTTCGGCCACTGCCTTCCTGCGGCACTTTGGTAAACCATCTGTGAACGTGGGCCAGCCCCGTAGCCTCCTGGGGGGAGAGCCAGATTCTGCATGGCTGATCCCAGTTTGAATTCTAGCCCAGGAGGCTTGAAAGACATGCTGGATGTTCTCCAGTCTTTCAGTCTCTACCAGAGTATAGATTTAATGTGTGAATAATAATAATACATTAATTAAATAAGTCAATAAAAATAAATAAATAAATAAAATTAAATAAAAATAAAAAAAGAAAAAGAAGAAGAGAGAACATTCCACCTGTTAGAGGAATTTTACTCTTTCCTCACAGGGAATCCTTTTCTTTTACATTTTAAAATATTTTCCATTTATAGATAAAATGTCACTTGGATTAAAAATTCTGTCTTGGCTCCCCCCACCGAGAAAAAGAAGAAAGACATGCTGGATGCATGTTTGTGTGCGCCCCAAATCCCAGCAGAATAGAGACATGGAAGAGAAGGGTTGTGGTGTGACCACACCCCACGGCAGGGGGTGCCTTCTCCCTCTCTATCTCTCTGTCTCTTTCTGGGGGGTATACATGCTCTTGGGCAATTAAAAAAAATCAATTGGGCCAGCAGGTGGCATGGTGGTTAAGGAGCTGGATCTCACATGGATACCTCCGTGGTTCGAGTCCTGGACCTAGCAGCTTGAAAAACACCCTGGGCGAGTGTGTGTGTGCTCAAAATCCCCAGAGGAGAATGGAGAAGGGACTGTGGCATGACCATCCCTCTGGGAGGTGATTTCTCACTTTCCCTCTCTCTTTCTCTCTCTAGTGAGTGTACGCACCCTACGGCAAAAATCTAAAAAGACCCCAAAAACCGAAACACTCATGTGTGTCTATTTCTGGGTGCTCTGTTTCATTGATCTGTGTCTACCCCTCTGCCAATACCAGCTGCTTTGATTACTGTTTTGTGAATGCTGTGGTTAGCGTTTCCGCTGGTGCCCCAGTGTGTGGCCCCTTACATGGCCCGTGTGACGATGAGCTGGCGTCCTTGTCTTGCAGATCTCTACATGTATGCCGTCCTCGTGTGCTGCATTGGGATCCTCAGTGTCCTGCTCTTCACGCTGGTCATCCTCTGGCAGTCTGTGTTCCACAAGAGAAAATCCAGAGGTGAGAAAACAGACAGGGCCATGCACAGAGCAGGAGCGACCACAGACAAGTGCAGGCAGGGCCACGTAGCACCTGTGGGAACCTGGGCAGGTATCGGTCTGTGGCTGGCGACAAAGGAAGCTAGAGCCCACGCTTTGCTGAGGCTCTGCTGGAATCAGCTGGCCACTGTCGGCTGGTCTAACTGCCCCCTCCTGGGTCCTGCGGTTTCTACTGCTCTCACTCTCCCTGGGAAGATGGTGAGCCCGGCGCCTCACTGGCTCTCACTAAGACTGTGTGTTCAGACGAGTTCCTGAACCATTCCAAATGTGGCGTCCTCACTTTTGAAAGGGGATGGACCCCCATCCTCAGACGGGATGTCCTGGTCGGTGTTCACCTAGAAGGCAGGTGGGCATGGAAAGTATCCTGGCCCCTTTTCCTGTCTAGTCATGGCCTCTTCCCTCTCCAGTCCTTGGTGCCTCTGCTCCTGGGCTCTGTCCTTTGTCCTGTCTCTTGCCTTTTGTTTCTTTCTCAGGTATTTGCTTCTTTCTCTCTTTTTTAAAAAGAATTATTATTTTTTAAAATTAATTTTTTTTATTCATTCATTTATTTTAATATGACAAGACACACACACACACACACACACACACACACACACAGAGAGAGAGAGAGAGAGAGAGAGAGAGAGAGAGAGGTAAAAAGCAAGCCACCAGGTCCAGGACTTGAACCATGATTGGCCACATGGGAGTGCCCAGCACCTTAACCACCACACCACCTGCTGGTCCCCGGTACTCGGTTCTCTTTACAATGGCCGCCTGCTGTCTCTTGAGTCCCTGTTTCCCATCAAGCCTTGTTCACAGGCCCAGCAGCTTCTGTGCATCTCCTCTGATGGTCCTCCCTGCACCCTCCCCCCAAAATGTCCCAAATAACTGCAGGTGCTGCAGCTTCCAGAGCTGACCATGTGAGAATTGACCTCTGAAGTTAGACCGACCTGCTTCCAGTGGTGTCTCCTCACTCATTCTGGGGTTTGCCTTCCTCTGTGCACCTTAGGGAGACTTAGTAGCCCAGTCTCACAGGCTGTGAAGATTAAATTAGAGAGAGAGAGAGAGAGAGAGAGAGAGAGAGAGAGAGAGAGAGAGAGAGAACATGTTAGTCAAGGCCCGGAGTGCATTTTGGCAGCCAGTAAAGGTCCTGTGCTGAGGACAGCATGAGGTCACGGTTGTGTGGGGAACCATCCCTGTTAGCCCTGGGTCCTACAGCTGGGTGGTGTCAGGTTCAGTTATCATGGCTTGAGACCTTCCAAGCAGGGCAGCTGAGCAGTTCCAGAGGGGATTCCACCCTCACCCCCTGACGTGCAGGTGCAGCAAAGGTCACCTTGGAGACGGTGACAGATGGAGGGTGAATGCCCACAGGAAGCCATTTCCACCTGGACCTACAGGTGCATGGGGAGGAGAGGTCTGAGAGCTGCAGTCATGGGAGAGGTATCCCTGCAGGGCAGGGCCGAGGAGGGGAGGTGCAGCCAGAGCAGCCTGGGGCAGCAAGGGCAGGGCCGGGGTGCCCCTCTGGTCTCTTCTCCTTCACTGGTCCTTTGGGCAGTCCTCTCCTTGCTGTAGGCAGCTAGGAGCCAGAGACGGGGAGCACAGGGGTGCGGAGGTCAGCTTCCGGGGGTCTGAGCAGGGGGGACAAGGTGGAGGGGATCCCGAGGGGCAGCAGAGAACACAGTCAGCACCCAGTGATGGAGTAGGGGCTGTGGCCTGGCTCTTCCACCTCCAGAGGTGGGCCCTTCCTCAGCCCTGTGCGTCCAGGCTGCCCTTTGACCAGCTCAGCCTCCCTCCACGGTGCCCTTTCTCCCACGGTTTGAGGCACGGGTTGCAGATACACAAGGGCATTTGTTCCATTCACGAGGGCAGTGGGCAAGGCCGGGGCCATGTGTTCCATCCTTGGAATGGGGCCCCCGACAGATGCTCAGCAAATGGTGGACAAATGGCTATTTCCCAGCTGCTTCGCTCCCAGCTGTTGGAGTTTGGAAATCATACGGGCAGTTTGCAAGCAGTGGTGTTCTGCCTGAACACAACTGTGTTCTGGGCTCAGGGGTGTGATAGAGTCTGGCCCGAACTGTGCCCCCATTAGACCCAGGCAGGCCCAGGGAAACAGAACATGGCCAAGGAGGGCAGGGGTACCCCAGGAGCACTGGGCGTCCACCTCCCAGACTCACAGGGAGCCTTCGGAGATGGGGAGCCCCCAGCCTGGGCTCCAGACAGCTCATGTGCACCTGTGCACTGCCTTTGAAAGCCTTGCTCAGCTGCCGAGAGCTTCCTGTGAGCACCTGTCACAGCAGGCGCCTGGCTGGGCTCCTGCATGCTCCCATGTGGTCATGGGTGGCAGCCTGCATTGTTCATGCTCAACAGGGAACACGACTGATGGGGTTGATAAAGTTCCAGGACAGGGGAGTGGTAGAGGCCCAGCCTTAACCCAAGCCTTTTACATTTCTGTTCAAGGAAAGCCAAGCTGTCAGAGGTTGTCCTTGTCAGAGGAATGTCCCTACAGCTTCCATGGCAGTTGTCGCTGAGGCTTTTCCTAAGTAGCTCTAACTAGCTCCTGCGGCTCCTGGGAAGTTGACTTTGGCCTGGGGCAGCTCTCCTCTGCAGGTCCGGCTGGCATCTCTAGTCCTCCCCAGGCAGACCCTGCCTTGCATGGCCCTAGGCGTCCGGCACCTCTCTTGCTGCACTGTTGCGGGGCCGCTATGGTGCCCAGGAAGGCGGCTGCAGGCTCAGAGCCAGCCGGTGGTGTTCCAGAGCAAGCAGGCAGGTAGATTTGCGAGGGTCCCCTAGCATCCAATGAGGCCTGGATTACAGAAACCTGCCCAGTGTTTTTCCTTGATTAAATTTAATAACAAAGATGATATGATGGAGGATAGAGGAGCACCAATAAATATGGGCTACTTTGCCACTGACGGACTTCTTTCCTGGTTCTGAAGACAGAGCTTGAAGCAATTGCGTTTCCTGTCTTCGAACGACTCTTACACAGAGAGCACATACAGTAGCCCCAAATATTCACAGCATCCACTGCTGTGTAACAAATCTCCCCAACGGCATGGCTTACGGCAGCATTGATTTGCTCAGGATTCTGCAATCTGGGCTGGGATTCCCTGGGCAGTCATCCCTATGGCTTCAGCCATCTAGAGCTGACCAGGACGGAGGTCCACGATGGTGCCACTCTCAGGTAGCCCAAGCCCGTTTCCTCTGAGGATGATGCAGAGGAGCTACAGGAGCACTCTGGGGTCAGGCTACCTCTTTTCTGCTTCCTGGGTGTGTGTGAGGCTCGGTCTGCCAGGACGAGATACCTCGGATGGGTGCCTTTCCCACCTCTCAGTCTGTAGGCTGGAGATGTGGCCCAGGGAGTCAGCAGGGGCAATTTCTTCTGAGCCCTCTCCTTGGCTCTGCTGTGCCCTCATGCAGTCGTCTCTCTGTGTACACCTGTGTCCTGATGGCTTCTTTGAAGGACGGCAGTCATGTTGGACTAGGCTCACCCCAGCAGCCTCATTTCAACTTAGTCGCTCCTTTAAAGACCCTACTCCAAACACAGTCACATTTTGAGGGGACACAGTTCAGTCTATAACGTCAACTATGTGACTGAGCAAGTGAGTTGAGCTCCCTGTGCTTCAGTGTCTTCCACTATAAAATAGAAATAATGACAAGACTATTGTGAAGAGTAGAGTATCAAGTTGTGGTCTTCTAACACTTTTGTTTGCACAGTTTCTAAAATAATTTTTTAAAACTGTGTACCCTTGATTATTTTTTGTTGATATCTAAACTTTTTTTCTTTTTTTAGAGAGGTTTTGCTATAGGGCGCGTGCACTTGCCAGAACAGACAGGGACAGAGAGACAAAAAGTAAGAAATCACCCCCCAGGGCCGATGGCCATGCCGCAATCCTGTCTCCTCCATCCTCCTCTCAGGATCCTGGGCACGCACACACACACACGCCTGGCATGAGTTTAAGCCACCAGGTCTGGGACTTGAACTGGGGTCAATTACATGGGAGTCCAGCGACATAGCCATTACACCAACTGCTGGTCCTGATATCTAAACTTTTTATCTAAACGTAAATTGTTGAAAAATGTATGTAATTTCCAGAGCATTGCAAGTATGTCAAATGAAATAGTTACATTTATCTCTGTTTTATATCTAAATATCTTGAATTTAATTACTATATTTATTTAAGGATTTTATGAGGTAAAAAGGAAGACCCCATGAACATACTTTAGCTGTGAGAAATTTTACATTGCCTCTTTTTCTCCTTGAACTTCTACCTTTAGTCTATTTCTCTCCAAAATATCTTACTTTAATACATATTTTGTTTTGAAAGTGACTTATTGATTACCCTAGAACACGTTTTTCTGTAAAATATTGTGTACATACATTTAAATTATTTTACAATTTTCTTTATTTCATAAGTCTCTAAGTGTCACCTGGAGTCGTCCATGTGGATTTAGCTGTCCGGAGTTGTCCAGGACATTGTGTTATCAATATTGTGCAATATTTGGGAAATTAGTATAAAATTAATAAAAATGACATAAATGTGTCATAAATTCAGATAAGTAATTAATAACCATATGAAGTAAATTTTTATTTCAAATGCATTTTTTATTGAAATGGATTTTTATTTTTACTTCATAAATCTGCTTAGGGGTAGAATTCACCATTGATTCTATACCTATTTTGTTAATAGATGTTAGTGCTGAAATATACCTCATTTGATATAAAAAGGGGCAAGAATGGATGAAATTTTCTTATACTACCCAATACTTTACACTGCCTCTGAATTATATGTTGAAAGTCACAAAATAATCTGTTATTAAAGATAATTTTTAATGCTCTTCTTAGCTGACGAGTGGATTAGATCACTATTCAATCTTTGTTGAAAGCAAAATATTAGAAACCCCCTCCTTTGTGGAAGGCTTAGTTGCCGCATTATTAGTCATTTGCTTTCTCGTGACATCAATATTTCACATCATTTCTGGTTTGGTGCCCATAGGCCCTTCTCCCTGGGACAGGTCTCCATAGTATAAATCAGGGTGGGTGAGGGGGTGTGCCTTGATTTTGTGGTGAGAAAATTGTAATGCTAAGTGAGAAGGGGGAAGGGAATACAGCCAGACCTTGGGCATGTTCTGAGAACACAAATTCTTAGGAAAGAGCATCAAGGAAGATGAGGGTCTAGATGAGAGAATGCTCTTAAAGCTGTCCTCCGAAGAGTGCTCAGGGGCTTGCAGACCCGAGACTAAAGACCGCTGAGTCATACAAGCTTAGAGTAGTGCCAGGAACCTATGAAATGTTCAACAATTACTAACTACCATTTTTATTATTGCTGCATCTGTTAAGTATCTAGCACATAGTAGGAACTCAGTAAATGGAACGAGGAAAGCGTTTACGTGCTAGAAGGTTGGACCAGATAAATGTATCTGAAGGTGAGATTCACTCCTCTTGTTCTGGAACCTGCATTGGCTACCTGCATGACAGATCATTTCAAATAGCGTAAGATAGTATTTTATTTGCTGAGAATTCCGAGCATTTGGGCTGGGCTCAGTCGGACAGTTCTTGCGCTGATCTCGGCTGGAGTCATTCACACAGCGACATCTGTTGGAGGATCAGCGGGGGTCCGGTTGCTCTGGGGTCTCGGCTGGGATGATTGGTATCTGCTCCATGTGTCTCATCTTCCAGTAGGCTATCCAGGCTTCTTCATGTGGCAGCAGAGGAGTTCCCTCAAGAAGAGAGAGTAGGCCCTTAGCACAAGTGACATTCACACTTCTATTTGGTAATGTTCCCTTGGCCAAAGCAAGTCTGTGGTCAAGACCAGAGTCAGTATGGAAGAGAGTTATCTGTGGGAAGGGGTAGAAATGAGGTGTGATTCATGGGACCTTGATTGTAATAATCTACCATCTAACCCCGGGTCCCCCCTGACTGTTTTACTTAAAGTGAACCAACTGTGAGCCTTAGATTGCACCCTGGTTGAATTAAGTGTCTAGGTATTTTTAGTTTTCCTGTGCAGCCAGCTCATTTCGTTTTCCTCAGGATGACCTACTATAGAAGGATGTCTTTCTTTAAGACTGTTTTCCTGAGGTCTCGTTTTAGTACTGAAAGAACATTAATCATAGAACACAAATCTGTTTTATAACAAGGAGCTCCTAAATGGGGACAGATTACTCATCTGGTTCCAACAGGGCTTTCTCATGACTGAGGGAGAGCTTGGAAGCTGGGTGACTACTATGCCAACATCCTTCAGGTTAGAACCCAACTCAACCTGCCTTGACCAAAAATGACTGGTTTGGGTAATGTAGCCAGGAAGTCTTGAGTGTATGGCTTCATGCCCACGTAGATCCAAGGCTGGAAGAATATCAAGTCATTGTTGTGTCCATGCAATGGCTGCTGTCCTCCCCTCGAGAAGCATGCGAGTGCTGAGAGTTGAGGGATGGCACCGACACCCGGCCCTGCACTTTCTGGTAATTCTGGGAGCACACCTGTATGAAGGTGCATTTATTTACCATCTTCTTTCTTTTTCCTTTTATAGTGAGACATTATCTGGTGAAATGCCCTCAGAACAGGTAGGAATATTTTCTTCTCTCTTTTTTCAAATGAAATTACTTGCTATTTTGCTTTGTTGTGATATAACCAAGAAAGAAGTGAATTTGTTCTTTCACCTAAAGGTCTGCATGTCAGTCCACAAAGAAGCCTGAAATGTGTACCCTGCATGCCTTTGCCTATTTCTAGATTTCACACTCTGGTTATCATCCCCAGAGGGTCTGGAGAACACAGAGTTCACGCTCAGTCAGCGTGCACGTTGAAGGAGGCCTGGTGTGTGCTTTTGCAGGATTGCTCTCCCTGCTCAGCAAGGGGCTTGCAGCTGGTCTGAACAACTGTGATCCTCACCATCCCCTTTGCCAATGCTGACTTGTCTTATGCCTCAAGTTCAGCTGGTGGGTCATACCTCATAAGAAACAGGAGATACTGCAAACTCATAGCACTTGCAACTCTGGGATTTCTAATCCAGAAAAGATAGAATAGGTGAATTTCTCCCTGTTCTCCTCTAACAAGCACAGTTATAACTCCTGGAAATAACACAAGAAGCAACCATATGAGGACTTCAAAATGTGGTAAGAAGAAGCTAAAACTGGCTGGGGATCCCTGAACTGAAGGAATTTAATCAACTATAGGACATCTTAGTCTTTCCCATTCAACAGATGGAAGTGTTCTAGACCCGTTTCCACCCCTACCAAAAACCCAGTAGTAGAAAGCAGTTAAGCTCATCCCTCCCCTGGATTTCATGGAAGTTCCTCTGAAAACCTTAGATGACCTGACATCACTGGCAAGGGGAAGAATCGGGAGCCCTTCCAACAATGAACACCAGAGGAAAGGCTGTTTTTCCCTGCCAGCTCTGAGACTGATACTTGGAACTAAGTGACACCAGGTCTGAAGGGAAGAATAAGCAGGAGATACCCAGTCCCAGGAAGCGGCCCAGCTAGGGTACTTCTTCATTTCTCTGGGCCTCAGACTTGCCGCCTCCACTCAA
Organism: Tupaia belangeri chinensis; assembly: GCF_000334495.1. Lineage (NCBI taxonomy): Eukaryota > Metazoa > Chordata > Mammalia > Scandentia > Tupaiidae > Tupaia > Tupaia belangeri. The sequence goes on from NW_006159696.1 coordinate 9,767, forward strand.
AGACATTTGGCTTCCAAATCTGGGGAAACCCCTTCCACTCCCCTAAGCAGTACTGGCAGGACTCAGTGGCACCAGATAAATCAAACAGACCAAAATAATACCATAAGGTTCTGCAAATGAGAAGGTCATTGAAACTATAACAGGCAGAAGTAGAGAAGTAGGACAGATTCATGTGATAAACCTAAACAGAGAGACTTCCTGTAAAAAAGAACAGATTTACATAGACCCCAAGGTCTCCTAATGGGATTGTAAAAAAAAATCACCTATTGTACCAAAACAAAAATCACAGATTGGATGGAAAGATAATTGACAGATCAACACTAAGATGAATCAGGTGTTGGAATTACCCGACAAGGATTATAAATCAATTGTTATGAAAATGAGTCAATGATCAATTACAAACTTTCCTAAAACAAATGAAATGTAAAAAATCTCAGCCAAGAAAGAAGTTATTAAAAAATGGAAAGTGGGCACCAGCAGATGGCATAATGGCTATGTAGCTGGACTCCCACATAACTGACAGCAGTTTGAGTCCTAGACCTGGTGGCTTGAAACGCATATAGTTTGAGTCCTGGACCAGCAGCTTAAACTCATGCTGGGCACATGTGCATGCATTCCCAAAATCCTGAGAGAAGAATGGAGAAGGTGTGATTTCTCGCTTTCTGTCTCTCCAGTGAATGCATGTGCCCTATAGCAAAAATCTCTCAAAACAAAACAAAAAACACCTCATGCTGGGTGTGTGTGCGTGTTACCCAAGATCCTGAGAGGAGAATGGAGGAGAAGGGCTTGTGGCGTGGCCATCTCTCCTGGGGAGTGATTTCTTGCTTTCTGTCTCTCTGTCTCTCCAGCTTGTATATCATGTGCCCTGTAGCAAAAATCTCTTTCTCTTAAAAAAAGAAAAAGGACTAAAAAGTTCAGTAACAGAAATTAAAATATAAAAAACTAACTGAATGGGCTCAATAGTAGAATGGAGATTTCAGTGGATAGTTAGTGAACTTGAAGACACTTAACAGAATTAATCTAATCTGAACAACAAAGTGAAAACAGACTAAAATGAACAATAGTCCTCAAGGACATGGGGGACAGATGATCCAATATTCTGCTGTCGGAGTTCCAGAAGGAAAGGGGAAACAGAGGAGAGCTGATGGAGTATTGGAAAAATAATGCAGAAAACACTCTAAATTTGGAGAAAGGCGAAGACCTAAAGATTTAAGAAAGTGCATGAATGATAAGTAGGATAAACCCAATGAAATCCATTTGAAGACAAATCACAATTCAATAGAAGACAAATTTGAATGACAATACATTTCTCTATGAATCCTTATAGGGCAGAAAGAAGTGTTGTATTTTTCAAACACTGAAAGAAAAGAACCATCAAACGCAAATCTTATATCCAGTAAAATTGTCCTTCAGAAATGAAGGGGGACCTGGCCCCATAGCCTCGTGGTTAAGGGAGCCTATCCCACATGGCTGACTGGTTCAAATCCTGGCCCCGGTGATTTGAAAAACACAGCGTGTGTGTGCTTGCATGCCCCAAATTCCAACCGTACGGAGCAATGGAGGAGAAGGGATTGTGGCATGGCCTTGCCCCACGAGGGCGTACCTTTTCCCCTCTCTTTTTCTCTGTCTATCTCTGGTAAGCTCATGTGCCCTTGGACAATTAAAAACAAGAATGAAAGAAGTGAAAACATTCTCAGATGAAGGAAAATGAAAAGAATGTCGTTAACAGACCTACTCTGAAATAATGACTAAAAGAAATTCTTGAAAACAGGAAAAAATCTTGGAGCGTTAGGAGGGAAAAGCACAGTGGAAGGAGTAGAAATATGAGTGCATACAGCAGACAGTTCTTTTCATTAATAGTCAAGAGTTTAAAAATTATATTTGAAAATCAAAAAATTACAGAACTATCTGATAGTCAAGAAAATAATATGTAAAAGTGAGGAAGGCAAAAATGACCTAAAGAAAAGTGAGGTCTCCATACTTCACTTATAGCGATGGGATGTTGGTTCCAGGAGGTTGTGGTAAGTCATGTATGTATATGAATATCGTAATTCCCAAAACAACCACTGAAATATCTGTGCCAAAAAAAAAAAAAAGAGAAAGAGAGAAAAAGAGAAAAAAGGAAGGAAAAACAAAAAACAAATAATCTCCCTTCCCACACACACACACACACACACACACACACACACACACACACACAGACACACACACAGACACACACACAGACACACAGAAAACAACATAGAAAAATTAAGATAGAATTCTAAAATATGTTTAAGTAACATAAAGAAATAGGAATGAAAACCACAGGAAACAAACAGAAAGCAGATAATAAAATGGCAGACTTAATTGCTAACATACATCATTTGTTTAAACTGTAAATGGTTTAAAGACACTAATCAAATCACAGAAACTGGCAGCGTAGATTGAAAAACTCTGAGCTAACTATAGGCTACTTATGATAATTTCACCTCACACACAGGAACATTGGTGGGTTGAAGAAAAAGATGGTTAAAGACAAACAGGAACAAGAAAGTCAGGTGTGGACGTACCATGCCCAGTAACGTAAGTCAATGGAAGACTCGGTCCACCAGGGAGAGGACCCTGAGTATGTACGCAGTAAGCAGCAGAGCTACACGGGCCTATAAGTAGAAACGGCAAGATCTGAGAGAAGAAACGGTTTTGCTGGGGAGACTTCAGTGTGCCTCTTTCAGCACCTGCTAGACCTGTTACAGACAGAAAATTAACAAGGATATCAATGATCAGCCAACAAGATCCAAATGATACACAGCAAACACTCCAACCAATGATGGAAGAATGCTTTTTTTTCAGGTTTCTATGGAATATTCATCAAGATAGACCATACCCTGGGCGATAAAACAAACCTCAACACATTTAAAAGAATTGAAATCACACAGTGTCTCCTCTCTGACCACAGTGGACTCAAAGTAGAAATCAATAAGAAAACAACAACAGGAAGCCTCTAAAGATGTGGAAATTAAACAATATACTTTTCTTGTTGAAAGTGACAAGCTGATACTATAGGGTGTTCAGAAAACTCATGGCATATTTTTCTATGCAAAAATGCATCATGACTTCTGACAATCCTAGAGATTATGTATATTTTGAAAAAAAAAAGTTAAAGGATTTTATACTTTGTGTTTCCAAAACTTATTCTAATACTAGATATTGAGGTTCTGGTGCATATGCAGGCACACAGATCAACGGAACGGAATGGAGAATCCAGAGAGAAATTCCTACCTTTGTGGCCGACTGAATTTTTAAGAAATGAATGGTAAAGAGCACTTGCATGTGCATGTTGCTTAGGGGCAAGGAAGAGAGAGAGAGAGAGAGAGAGGCAAAGCGTACACCCCTGCCTGGGTCTGTCCTGCCACAGTCCCCTCCCTTAGGCTCTTGGGATCTGATGTGTGTGCACTCCTAGAATTCTCAGGTGACTGGGCAAGGATCCCAAACACGGCTGGCCACGTGGCATCCAGCACTGCAGTCTGTACTCTAAGGACTGCACCACCAGGCTGGGCCATGCCAGTTGGATCTGAGCAAAGACGCCGGGGCAATTCCGGAGGGAAAGTGTAGCGTTTTCCACAGATGGTGCGGGGACAGCTGGCTATCCGCATACGATCGCGCTCTGAGGCCTGACTGCAGCCCACGGGCTGTAGGGTCCCCCTGGGTGACACTGGAGCGTCGCAGTGTGGGACGGCCCGGAGTCCAGATCCAGGGTCCACCTGGCCTTGCAGGCAGTGCCTGTGAGTGCACTGGTGATCCTGGCTGGGGGGTGGGGGAGCAGGACTCTTGCGGATCTCTACTGCTCTCTCTCACGAAAGGAGGAAACAAATAAGCTTAAAAAAATGACGGAGACCCTTATCTCACATATTTCAAAAATGAACTAAAAGTGGATTTTAGACCTAGGTATAAGGAATATTTATATAAAAGCTGATGTAATTAGCTTTTAAATAGACCTAAATATAAAAAAGATATAAAAACTGATATACCGTTATATAAACACTTCAGAAGAAAATAGGAAAAAAAAAATCTTTGTGATCTTGGTTTGGACAGTGTGACAGCAAATCTAGGATTCATACATGAGAGAATTGATCAAATTAAAAACCATTACACTTCCAGACACCATGAAGGAAACCACAAGATAAATGCAGATTGAGGATAAATATTTCAAAGAGATAATGGAGAAGGAATTTGTTTCTATAATATATAAAGACCTCTTACAACTCAATAGTAAGATGACAAATAACTCAATTAAAAATGGGCAAATAGGATCTGACTGTGTATTTCCTAAAGAAAACAATGGCTAATACATACATGAAGAGATGGTCAGTATCATTAGTCACCAGGAAGGTCCAAATTAAAGTCACGTCAGCCCCAGCCGTGGTGGTACGAGCTGCTAAGACTGTTCTACAGGCTGGGGCCGTGTGAGAGGCTCAGGTTTGAATCTTGACCCAGCCTGAAGCCTGGTGCAGTGGCGTGCGTGCCTGTGACCCCAGCAGCTTGGGAGGCTGAGGCAGGGGCATCGTGCCAGTGAAACTCTGTCTTAAAAACAGAAACAACTAAAAACAAAACCCTTACAATGTGAAACCACTACAATGGCTACAATCCAAAAGACAGCTCCCGAGCCGAGTTCTGGCCAGGATGTGGGGACACTGGACCCTTGTATATTGCTGGTGGGGGTGGGAATAGTGCAGCTGCTGGGAGGGCGGTTTGGTGGTTTTTAAAATACTGAACTTGAACTTGTATGGCTTGGCAATCTCATGCATTAAGAAACGAAAGCGTAGCCCACACAAAGACATGTGTGCGCTTGTTCACTGCTGCTTTTCATAACAATCAGGAACTGGACACAGTCTCTCTCTATGTATGTATTCATCAGCCACGAGTGGAATAACAGAATTGTGTGTACTTTCCCCAAAGTACCACTTGGTAATGAAAAGGAAGCTGCCTGCAGATAGAAGCCCAGACCCACGCGAGCCTCTGAAACCCTGTGCTAAGTGAAAGAAACCAGTTGCAAAAAGTTACCTATTGTGTGACTCGAGGAGTATAAAATGCCTAGAAGAGGCACATTTACAGAGATGGAAAGTAGAGATGAGTGGATGCGTAGAGCTGAGTTGGGAGAGGAACTAACTACAGATGCACAAGAGGCATGGTCTGAGCTGTGTGGAGGTGACGGTAAATCTGCTACCATCTATTGCACGCTTACGATCAGAAAATTGTGGTGATGACTTATGCCTTGATAAAGCTGTTCACGTCTTTGTTCAAGCACGTGTCCCCGTAAGGCTGCGAGGAGCAGGATGCTGGCTTTAAAGACTGAGCGGGAGGCAGGGCTGGGATGGTCAGGGGCTGCAGAGGACCAGCCTGCCTGAGCCTCAGGACTTGCGCTGTGATGCTGGGTCTGGCCTTCCGTGGTGAGCGAGCAGCCCCTGGTGACTGGGGGCTCTCCCTTCCTTCCCTGCAGTTTCCCGCATTCCGAGCAAGTGCCGACTGAGCCGGAAGTACCGCAAGGTTGCAAGGTTGACATCCCAGCCCAGCAGCCATTGCAAGTGCTCTCCCCAGCTGGCTGCTGTCAGGGAGGCTGGTTGAGTGTCTGAGTAGCAGCTCTCTCAGGGACATGTCTTCTGTCAGGCCAATCCACAGAGCTACCTCTAGAAAGCCCACATTTCCTCTGTCCGTACCCCAGGGTCCTGCTGGGGCCAGGCCTTTGCCCCATACAAATTTCCTCTGTCCGTACCCCAGGGTCCTGCTGCCCCATAAACCTGCTGTGAGCACCCGGCCAACTTCGCACCCGTCTACCTGATTAGAATCTCATGCCTGTTTGACTTAGTGCAACTCAGGGGACCTGCACAGTGCCTGACTAGTGAACTGCTGGGTTTTTGTTGTTGTTATTTGTTTTTAAGAGAGATTTTTTGTTATAGGGTGCACGTGCTCGCTGGAGAGACAGAGAGAGACAGAGAGACAGGAAGTGAGGTGATTTCTCCTCCATTCTCTCAGGATCTTGGGTATGCATGCACAAGCAGCCCGCATGAGTTTTAAACTGCTGGGTCCAGGACTTCTACCACAGTTGACTATGGGAGAGTCCAGTGACGTAATCACTACGCCATCTACTGGTCCCATGGTCAGTTCTTGTTTGTCCATCCTGGCTCTTGCCTGGATTGGGCTTTCCCTCTGCAAGCCGGGGTGTTTTTCCTGTCTCTGTCATGCCAAGGGCCTTTCAGGTCATCCATTGGCCTGCCCTGGGCTGCAGCATGGGCAGTCGGGCCTTGGAGTCTTGAGGTCTGGTCAAGACAAGTGTCCTTTGTCTTCTGACTGTGTGTCCCTCAGGGAGGATCGACAGAAAGCTCAGGACCAGGGCAAGAGGCCAGGGGAGGGACCTTCAGGAAGAGGTCACACACTGGCATGCTGAGGCTGTGGTCACTGAGAGAGGGACTTGCCCAGTGGCTGGACAGAGCATGGAGACTCTAGGGAATTCCTTGACTTGCTGAGAGAAGTCCAAACAGAAGGAAAATAAGTGCTATCCCTGGTGTCGGAAGTTGCCATCTTCCGGGAGACACAGATGATATAGAATAAAAATCTTTTTTTCTCTTTTAATAATTATTTATGAATTATTAAATTATTTATTTAATAATTATTTTTAATAATTATTATTATTTTAATATGCTAAAAGGTATGTTCACTTACCAGAAGGAGGCAGAAATAGAAAGAGGGAAAGTAGAGATGAGTGGATGCGTAGAGCTGAGTTGGGAGAGGAACTAACTACAGATGCACAAGAGGCATGGTCTGAGCTGTGTGGAGGTGACGGTAAATCTGCTACCATCTATTGCACGCTTACGATCAGAAAATTGTGGTGATGACTTATGCCTTGATAAAGCTGTTCACGTCTTTGTTCAAGCACGTGTCCCCGTAAGGCTGCGAGGAGCAGGATGCTGGCTTTAAAGACTGAGCGGGAGGCAGGGCTGGGATGGTCAGGGGCTGCAGAGGACCAGCCTGCCTGAGCCTCAGGACTTGCGCTGTGATGCTGGGTCTGGCCTTCCGTGGTGAGCGAGCAGCCCCTGGTGACTGGGGGCTCTCCCTTCCTTCCCTGCAGTTTCCCGCATTCCGAGCAAGTGCCGACTGAGCCGGAAGTACCGCAAGGTTGCAAGGTTGACATCCCAGCCCAGCAGCCATTGCAAGTGCTCTCCCCAGCTGGCTGCTGTCAGGGAGGCTGGTTGAGTGTCTGAGTAGCAGCTCTCTCAGGGACATGTCTTCTGTCAGGCCAATCCACAGAGCTACCTCTAGAAAGCCCACATTTCCTCTGTCCGTACCCCAGGGTCCTGCTGCCCCATAAACCTGCTGTGAGCACCCGGCCAACTTCGCACCCGTCTACCTGATTAGAATCTCATGCCTGTTTGACTTAGTGCAACTCAGGGGACCTGCACAGTGCCTGACTAGTGAACTGCTGGGTTTTTGTTGTTGTTATTTGTTTTTAAGAGAGATTTTTTGTTATAGGGTGCACGTGCTCGCTGGAGAGACAGAGAGAGACAGAGAGACAGGAAGTGAGGTGATTTCTCCTCCATTCTCTCAGGATCTTGGGTATGCATGCACAAGCAGCCCGCATGAGTTTTAAACTGCTGGGTCCAGGACTTCTACCACAGTTGACTATGGGAGAGTCCAGTGACGTAATCACTACGCCATCTACTGGTCCCATGGTCAGTTCTTGTTTGTCCATCCTGGCTCTTGCCTGGATTGGGCTTTCCCTCTGCAAGCCGGGGTGTTTTTCCTGTCTCTGTCATGCCAAGGGCCTTTCAGGTCATCCATTGGCCTGCCCTGGGCTGCAGCATGGGCAGTCGGGCCTTGGAGTCTTGAGGTCTGGTCAAGACAAGTGTCCTTTGTCTTCTGACTGTGTGTCCCTCAGGGAGGATCGACAGAAAGCTCAGGACCAGGGCAAGAGGCCAGGGGAGGGACCTTCAGGAAGAGGTCACACACTGGCATGCTGAGGCTGTGGTCACTGAGAGAGGGACTTGCCCAGTGGCTGGACAGAGCATGGAGACTCTAGGGAATTCCTTGACTTGCTGAGAGAAGTCCAAACAGAAGGAAAATAAGTGCTATCCCTGGTGTCGGAAGTTGCCATCTTCCGGGAGAGGGGGGCCCTGACCTTCAGGGTTGGAAGACTCATCCTTTCCCATGGAGAGTGTCCCGAGGGTGTAGATGTCTTGGATAGAAAGCAGGCCCTGAGAGAGCATTTCAGGGTCCTGCAAGGTTTTAAATGTGCCCTTCCTAGGGAAAACAGCCTTTGCTCAACTGGCAAGTGCTGGCCTGCTCCAGAAAGTCCTGGAGATCAGATTTAGACGGAATCCCACCGGCTGTGGAGGGCAGCAATGCACTGCCCGCACACCCCAGCTGCGCACCGCCTCCTCCATGGATTCAGATGCCTTCTTTCCTGCAGGTCAAGTTTGGGAAGGTCTTCAGAAGACAGACAAGGGCACCACAAAGGCGCTTCCCAGTCAGTCCGTTTCCTGGTGTTTTGCTCAGCCTCTTCTCATGGGCTTGAGACAGTCAAGCGTGCAGATGAGTTCGAGTGGGCGCTGTACTACGGAAGCCCACTGGAACCCGAGTGAGGTTGTTCGAGCTCTCGCCACGCTTCTGACACACGGCTTTCTCAGATACACAGTGGGTGTGGCCTATCGATACGTGGGGTACATGACAGGCACAGTTTAACTTTGATTTGTGAGCTTAGTTGAAACAGTATTTTAGTCTTTTCTGAATTACTGGAGATTTTTAAACACACGCTGACCATAGACATACGGGATTATATTAATAAGTGATGTGTTCAAGATCTCTGAGTGAAGGCAGAGATGTAATTCAAAAAGAATCTAAAGGTAGGTATTCCTGCAAACTTACTCGGGTCTCGTCCTGGGCATTCTTGCCCGTCTCTCCCTGGGCACCCTCTCCTAAGCCCTAGTGAACCTAGTTTCTGCTCATAAAACAGACAAACAAGATACACACTCCCACTTAGAGTGCTTGCTTCATTTTGACACAGTTGAGGAGTAGCAGTGTTCCAAGCTGAGCCACTGACAGCTTTGTAGCTAGGGACCAGCCACTTTCTCCTTCCAACCAAGGCGTCTGGCCGTGATGGCTAAGGCTCTGGGGCCAGGCTGCCCTGATGCGAATCCAGCCTGGGAAATGAGAGCAGTAGTGGACCCAGTGCATAGCTGTTGGGGGGCTTAAAGGAGTCGGTCTGCATAAAGTGCTTCCCACACGGCCTGGGAGACGCGAGCTCTGTGCACACGGGTCTGCTCACCGAGTGACTCTTCTGTGTGGGGCAGCTTATCAGGCCATGGAGCCAGGACTGAATGACACAGCCGGTGTCCTTGAGGTCCCTGTCCAATGGGAGCCCCGAGAAGTACCAGTCTGGCAACGCCCATGTCAGGGGAGCCCACAGAGCTATCGTGGCACCTAGGGGGAACACTCCCACGCCGAGTCCCCGGTTTGAATGTGGGTAATAGGGGAGTTTTCCTCGGGGATGTGTGTACCAGGTCCTGAAGGCGGAGTCAGAGTGCATGGGTGAAGACGGTGAGGGAAGGCGGCTTGCAGGGCTGCAGAGGGCGTGTGCACGGTAGCAAGGCCTGGAGCTTGAGGAACTTGGTTCACGGGGGTTGAGAAGCCCTGCAGATGCAGGGCAGAGCAGTAAGGAGGGCAAGGGCCAGGTGCCAGGGATGATAACAGTCACCACGCTGCTCTTCTGTCAACACTGCGTCCCACACACAGTGCTGAGCATGGAACGCACACCGTCATCTTCAGCCCTCACCGCAGCCCTACAGGTAGGGGCGGCCTTTGTCGGCTTTCTACAGACGGGAAGGTGGGATGTGGGGCTGTGGCCACCTCGTCTGTGAACAGTGCTGCAGTGCAGGAGGATGGCAGCCGGGTCGCCGGCTCCAGGGCCAGAGCCCTGTCCTAGTCGTGCTGGGAGACCTGGCCTTGCCTCCGTGTGCTTAGGATGTCGGCTTCACATGAGAATAAGGAGTAGATGTTCCGGTTAGTCAGGGTAACGGGAAGTGACGTGGTAAGGGCAGTAGGATGCTGGGGATGGCTGTGGTGGTCAGGGGTCCCCTGTGTTTGACAAGCCCGGTGGCTTCCTATAGGAGGCATGAATTGCAGATGCAGGCTGCATTAAAGTAACTCTGGGATACTGGGTTAGGGTAAGGTCAGCTCTGGAGAGCCCTCCTGGGACACCCGTGTAAGCCTGCTCAGGCCGTCCAGCCTCCTGGAGTTTATACTCCAAGGAAGAGCCTTGGGTCTCAGAGACATGGGAACCCTGACCCTAACCTCGCTGTGCCCGGCCATTAGTTGTTGCTTCGCCCTGGCCCACTGCATACGTGTGCCTGCCCCATCCACGTCCACGTCCACGTCCACCCGAGCCAGTGGGATAGCAGCCATGGCTGTGTGTCTTTTCTGCCCGCCTCCCTCCTGCACCCCGATGGCCATGACTGCCCGGTCATGTCTCCACCCAGCACCCAGGCCCAGTGGCCTTTGACCACAGCTGCCTGAGCAGGAAGTCTTGGAGCTAGCTTGTTCCTGGTGTAGTGTCAGGAACATTTGAACAGCCTCAGTCCGAGCTGTGCCACTGACAGCTTGTAGCTTGGGACCAGCCGCTCAACCTCTCTGGGCATGTTTCACCTCCACAGAGTGCACACCGACTGGCCTGCCATCCCTGCCGCTCAGGCCACCCTGCGGATCTGATTGGCTGAGAGTGGTCATGAACCACATCCTCAGATCTGTGCGTGGTGTGCCGTGTACCGTGCCACTGAGCTCTCATGGGCTGTACTTCCAATCATCGTACACTCTGCCAGGAACAAATCAGTCTCCCCAGGCTAAGAGCATGAATAAAACCGCCAGTGACAGATCCATGGCTAGGCCTCTGTCATTTACGAACCTCTGGGTTCCAGGTGCTAGAAACGCCAGCTTGGATGGTCATTTCCAGGAAAGGACTTTGCTAGCATATCTGACTGGTCCATTGATTGCTGATAACAGAAATACCCGAGTCCGGGTGGAGTGTAAAGAATAGGGGTTTATTTTGTGCACCATTTCAGAGGTACAAGGTCAAGTGGCCACGTCTGGGAGGGTCCTCTTGTGGGTGGGTCCTGAGATGGCGCAGGTGTCACAGGGCATGAGCTTGAGCAGAGCATGCATGTGTCTGAGTCCTCTATCTCCTGATAAAGCTACATGGGTGAGCCTAGGGACCCTACACTGAGGACATTTTCAACCCAGTCACCACTTAAAGGCCCGCCCTTCAACACCATAATTGGATTAAGTTTCTACACCTGTTTCAATGGATCACTAAATATTGCACGTGACTTTTCAGGGGACCCATTCAAACCACAGACATGGGTGTGAATTTAGGTATCGTGTTCTTTGGTGGAGTCAACTGCAGTGTCCCTCCCCACCTCTCAGCTCTAGAGTAGTTCTAGGTGACTAACCCACTGGCAGCTGATACTGCTTGCCCCAGACAGTCTACAGGGACATGTCCCCCTCACCTCTGTCCCCTCTCGGGCCAGAGATGGCCCTTGGGCTTGGGTGACAGCTGTAGCACCAGCCCGATAGCCCAGCACCTGGGCTGGCTTCCTCCCAACTGTGACAGGCATTTGCTGTGCCAGTCACAGAGCCAGAACTCCCACCCTGAATTTAATGCAGGATTGGAATGCCATGGAATGTTGATGTCACCCTCCAGTAGCTGCTCCTTAGACGCTTGGTTTAAGCCCAGAGTAGCTACTGTGGGTCTGGCTTGATCAGCCTCTTCTTGCCCCAGTTTTCTCATTCTCTCTTATCTGGGTCGGGCCACAGAGGCAGACTGACCTGGGTCAAATCCCATGTTTCCTGTTCAGCTGGTGACCTTTGGGAGGGGCCTGAGCCTCTCTGGAGTCTTATTTTCTCTTCTGAGAAGGTCGGAAATTATGGATACCAGGTGAGGGTTTTATTTATTTTTTCTTTTCTTGGAGAGGTTTTTGCTATAGGGCACGTGCACTCGCCAGAAAGACAGAAAGAGACAGAGAGACAGAAAGCGAGAAATCACCCCCCAGGGGGGATGGCCACACCGCAATCCCTTCTCCTCCATTCTCCTCTCAGGATCTTGGGCACGCACGCACACGCGCCCGGCGTGAGTTTTAAGCCACAGGGTCCGGGACGTGAACCGCTGTTGACTACATGGGAGTCCCGCTACGTAGCCATTACGCTAACTGCTGGTACCCCGAGGTGAGCGTTTTCCACGGTGCCTTGCACAGGGTAGACACAAACGGCTATTACTATCATTGATTTTAGTTTCTGCAAAATACAGTTACTCAGGACTGGTTCAGCACCTTACCAGATCCAGGCTATGCATTCTGCCTGGAGTCCTGGGCTGCACTGCTTGGGGTGCAGCCTCTCTCTTCTCATTACTGATCTGGTCTGTTCAGCACTGCTGTGACTGTGGGAGAGTATGTACTGGGGGTGCCATGCTGCACTGTCTTGGGCAGAAAGATTTTCTGATCAAGATATAAGTTGAAATCTGCAGCCCTCCTCTCAGGTTGAGACATGGGCACCATTGAAACACCCCTGTGACAACACCATTCTCTCTGGGGAGACCAGGCGCCATCTACACTGCACCCACACCCTGGAGACCAGGGTCAGCTGCTACTTAACTGTTTCAGGCCCTGTCTCACCCTCACGAGAATGCTGTGAGGAAGAGAACCAGAGTATGTCCCCACTGTGCAGACAGAGAAGGGGAGGCCTAGGGTCATCTCTCTAGTCAGAGTGGAACCAGCTTCAATGCAGGCCTTCCAGCCCTTTCCCAGTGTCCACGGAGGTGCTGAGCCTTTGTGGGATGGAGACTTGGGAGGCAGCCAGGCCGGAACTGTGTCCAGGGTCCTGCACGTGACATGCCACCTCCTGCCCTGCCCTGGGTGGAGCCAGAAAAACAGCCCGGTCATCCAGCTCCCACAAGCAGCACTTCTCTCTAATCACACGGCTCTTTAATTTAGAGGGAGTTTCCATCTTCAGCACTCATTTTCCATCTTTCTTGGTTTGACCGACTCCAACAACACTTGCTCTGTTTTGTCAGAGACAAAGTACAGTGCTGTTCCAATCTGGGATGTAGGATAACCTTTTTCTGTGAGTTAATCACAAGGTGGGCTTTCTTAGAAAAGAAGTCAACAGGAGAAGCAAGATTCTGAGGGGGAAATTGTCTGCATATGTCATTGTGGTGACTCCTTGTCTACCTGAGGTCTCGTTGTTGAAATACGAATCAGAACCCACTTTAGCTTAGTGCACTTCTACTGTCGTGAAGGGAAATGGTGATGACGCAGCAAGTCTTTTCCAACTTACTGAAAGCCCTGAGCAGGGTAGCATAAGTTCACATAAGTGAGGTTCTAGAAACTTCCATTTTGTATCAGAGAACTAAAGATTAAATCCAAGAAAATAGAAAAGAAAATGGGAATATCTGATTTTTCAGCATGTGGGGTGTAGCTAGGGAAACTATTCAAGCTCAAAGGCACCAGGAGCAAGGAAAATATCAAAAGATTTAGCAAAAACAAAAGAAAGTCTGTGCATTTAACAAAAAGTCAAAATTCATAAGGGAATTGGAGAACTATTAGCAATAACTGTGTTAGACTGATATAAAAGGTGCATGCAAATATATAAGAAAAACTCGAGTTCCTTAAGAAATTATAGCAGATGTTCCTCCATCATAAATGAGGATATCTATTATATCATGGGGACTGGTTATGCCCAGTAGTGATCAGAGAAATGCAAATAAAGAGATTTTAAAAAAATGTGATAGGGCACATGCACTCACCAGCGAGAGAGAAAGGGAGAGAGGGAGAAAAAGAAGAAAGTAAGAAAGTAGCTGCCAGGAGGGATGGCCATGCCACAATCCCTTCTCCATTTCTCCCTCCTTTTGTGATTTTGGGCATGCATGCATATGTGCCCAGCTTTGGTTTTCAAGCCACTGGATCCAGGACTTGAACCACACCCTTGATCATGTGGGACCCTGGCACCGTAACCATCAAATCACTGGCTGGCCCAAATTCCACATTTCTTTTCATTAAATGAATAATTTTTTAAAAATTGGTAAACTTGGCATTTTAGAGGATGATAACATAGGTACTCTCCTTCATTACCAGATAGTTGTGTAGTACGAAATGGCTGGAAATCGTTTTGACAACAGGTATTAAAGAGCCTTTAAAATGGTCTTCCTTGGTAACATCGAAATTTCAGCTCTAAGCACCAACCTTAAAATCAAAGTCTAAGAATGGAAACTATTATGCGTAAACATGGTCTTAGCAGTATTATCTAAGTATCAAACTGGAAAACAAAATAGTAAACCATGGCTTACTTTCTCAATGGGGTAGTATGAAACTATAACATGGAAATATGGATTAAGTAAAAAGAAGGATGCAAAACTATAATGTGGTTTAATTTAAAAAACATACAATATATGCAAAACAGAATAAACTGAAAACTTACATTTACATAAAAACCTGCACATGGGTGTTTACAAAATCTTTACTCGTAATTGCCAGAACTCAAGGACTGGGCCAGCCTGTGGCATGGTGGTCAAGATGACTGGAGCCCACGTGGCCAATGTGAGTTTGAGTCTCAGAGCCAGCAGCTTGAGCAGTATGCCTGGTTCTTGTGCAAGCATGGCGCAAATCCTGAGAGAGATGGAGGAGAGTGGATTGCAGCATGACCATCCCCCATGAAGGGTGCTTTCTCACTTGCCTCCTCTCTCCCTCGCTCTCTCTCTGGTATATTAGAAAAGACAAGAAAAGGAAAGAAAAGAAAGAAACAAACAAAAAAAAACCCCCAAACTCAGAATCACCCAAAATGTCTTCAGTAGGTGAATGAATGAATATCCACACAGTGGAATATTATTCTGCACTAAGAAGAAATAAGCTATCAAGGCATAAAAAGACATGGCGGAGAGGAGACGCTTACACCAGGCAAAGCCTGTCTGTAAAGACTACGTACTACGTAATTCCAGCTGTATAACGTTCCGGAAAAGGCGGGACTTTGGAGGTAGTACAGATTGATGAGTGCCCGTGGTTCGCGGCGAGGGAGGGAATCGATAGCGCACAGAGGGTTTTAGGGCAGGGGAACAACATGGTGTGATACCAGGATGACGCATTTGTCTGAACTAATCCGATACACGTGGAGTGAACTCTGCTGAAAACTGTGGACTTGGGGGTGAGATAATTTGTCCGTGTCAGTTCATCACTTACAATAGATGTGCCCCTCTGTCGGGAATGTTGATCATGAGAAGTCTATGCATGTGTGTGGGGAGGAGATACATAGGAAGTCTCTAAACCTTCCACTTAGCTTTGCTATGAACTTAAAAATGCTCTAAACATAGGCTATTAAATTACTTGTTGACCTCTCCCCTCCACCCCCCACATGTAAATAAGAAAATACATATTTTTTAAAGTCTATTTTAAAAAAAGCAAAGAGGAGGAAAAAGAATGGAAATATTCACAGAGATTGTATTTTGGTTATGATAAACTTATTTTCATATTTTGGTCTTCATGCATGTAATTACCGTTTTTAAAAAGCTATACATTATTTTGTAATGGAAAGAGAAAAGTAAACATTCCAAGAGTTTAAAAGCCACAGAATGTAGCTGTCCATGTGGTTGTATGTTTACGTAGTTCTGATTTTCTCATCTCTTGTGTGTTCTTAGCAGTCAGTTTTGCAAACTTAAACTCCTTTTGGCTATTTGTGAATTCACACAGTTGACCCTGTAACTTAAAGCTATAACCAGCTAAAATTTCTGTCTCCAGTAAAAATAAACAATTTCTGGCAAATCTTGGTGGGAACTATATAGTCTTGGAATTTTACCCACAATGTATGATTCAGTCTTTGTTTATTTTAAAATATTTAGGACTTTGTTTATTTTAAAATATTTAGAATAGTCTATCACTTATTAAATATATGTACATATTTATTTGCATTAATTATAGGCATATCCAGTAATAATTTTCTCTGTCCTGTCTTCCATCTATTTCGTTCCTCAATACCCCTGTTTTAGGGTACCACTATTTTTAATTTTTTGCAACTATTTCTAGAGTGTCTCTACGCATGTGTAAGCAAATACTAATATGTATTCATATTTTCTAATTTTGTTCAGAAAGTGGTATTTGATATATTGTCCAACACCTAGTTTTTTCACTTAACAATGTGTCTTTCCTTACCAGCAGATAATTTTTATTGTCTATGTTTTCCTTAGGGCATATGTGTTCACTGGAGAGAGACAGAGAAAGACAGAAAGAGGGAAAGTGAGAAACCAGAACTTTAGGCAGGTACATGTGCCCTGCATGAGTTTCAAGCCACTGGGTCTTGGACTTGAACTGCAGTCAGCCATATGGGAGTCTAATGCCTTAACCACTATGCCACCTGCTGGTCCCTGTAAATGGACTCTTCACTCTCTTTACAACTACAGAAGGCCCAGATGTTGTGTCCTCATATTCTACTCAACCAGTACCCTGCTGATGGGTTGTATCTCAGCTGCTAATGTTAATATTACAAATAGCAGTGTAGTGAGTAATGTTACACATATATCACTTCATAAATGTGCAAGGGTATCTATAGAATGAATGCCTGTTTCATAGCAGTAAATAAAACAAGATAGTGTGGAGAAATACCTATTCCATGGAAGCAGTATTCATTCTAAGCATCTATAATTTTGTTAGATGTTACTAAGTTAATTTAATCAGGAAAGTCTATTATATTAGAGGATAAATAGCCCCCATCTGAAGTGACTGGAACAAGAAGTGGGGTTTTTTTTCCAGATTTTGAAATATTAGTATATATCTCATTAGTTACCTTGGGCAAGTCAAAACATGGAATTCAAGTCGAAGCATGGAATTCATTTCTGTTTCATATATACCTTACACATATAGCGTGAAGACAATTTCATGCAATATTTTTGTTTTACAGTGTTTTGAGAACACCCTGTCAGTGAAGTTGGTTGTGGAATTTTCTTTTTTTTTGGAGAGGTATTTGCTATAGGGTGCATGTGCTCCCCGGACAGACAGAGAGAGAGAGACAGAAAGCAAGAAATCACCCCCCAAGGGGGATGGCTATACCGCAATCCCTTCTCCTCCATTCTTCTCTAGGGATCTTGGGCACGCACGCACACATGCCTGGGGTGAGTTTTAAGCCACCGGGTCTGGAACGCGAACCGTGGTCGACTACATGGGAGTCCAGCGACACAGCCATTACGCTAACTGCTGGTCCCGGTTGTGGAATTTTCTACTTTGGCATCATAATGATGCTCAAAACTTTCAAACTTTGGAACATTTCAGATTTTGGGTTTTTGGATTAGGGATGGGTGCCTAGTCTGCACCAGCAATCCGAGTAGTGCTCAGTGTCCAGCTGGCCCACACTCTCGCCACAAGGGTGCTTTGCTTCAGAGTTGGTTGTCGTTCAGGCGTGTGGAGTTGGTGCAGTCTGACGTGGACTCCTCCCTCCTGAGGAACTTGACCATGTGTTCCCATGTTAATGAGACTTTCCTCTGATGGAAAAACTACCAGTTTACAGCCTTTGTTCATTTGGGTGATGGGACAGTTCATACCTACTTGGCTGGAACATGTGCCTGAGGACAAGCCATTCTGTAAGGGGTTGCTGGAGCCAATAGGAAGCATTTGAAGTAAGATCGATGGCCATTCAAGGACGTTGGTAGACCTTCTCCCACTCCTAGCAAGAGCAGGCTTCCCGTCAGAGCACCTGTAACCAGGTTATAGAGAGACGATCAGCAAGCATCATCCGCTGCCTGGAAAAGCTCTGCGTGTTCAGCTCAGTAGTTAAGGGTACAGGACACAAGCGTGTGCAAATCATTCCTCGCTACAACCAAGGAGTCAGTCACTTTCCCCAGAGTAATTATCCTGATTCCGTTTTACTTCAAATTCCCACTCATAGTTTCTCATCTGACCGTTCCTCACACCAATCTTCCTCTCCTCTTGGGATGTTGGGCACACATGCACATGCACCTGGTGGCAAGTTTTAAGCCACCGGGTCTGGTACTTGAACTGCGTTCTACCCTGGGAGTCCAGCGATGTAACCATTACACTATCTACTGGACCCACTAGTGATACATATTTTTTTGGAGAGGTTTTTTGCTATAGGGCACATGCGCTTGCCAGAAAAACAGAGAGACAGAGAGGGACAGGCAGAAAGCGATAAATCACCCCCCAGGGGGGATGGCCACGCCAGTATCCCTTCTCCTCCATCCTCCTCCTGGGATCTTGAGCACGCACGCACACATGTCTGGCATGAGCTTCAGCCACCAGGTCTGGGACTCGAACTGCGGTCGACTACATGGGAGTCCAGCGACATAGCCATTACGCTAATTGCTGGTCCAGCTAGTGATATATATATTTTTTTTTTT
>NW_006159696.1:28259-38242 GCF_000334495.1 Tupaia belangeri chinensis
CGCCGCAATCCCTTCTCCTCCATTCTCCTCTCGGGATCTTGGGCACGCACGCACACGCCCCCGGCGTGAGTTTTAAGCCACTGGGTCCGGGACACGAACCGCAGTCGACTACGTGGGAGTCCGGTGAGACAGAAAGCGAGAAATCACCCCCCAGGGGGGATGGCCACACCGCAATCCCTTCTCCTCCATTCTCCTCTCAGGATCTTGGGCACGCACGCACACGCGCCCGGCGTGAGTTTTAAGCCACAGGGTCCGGGACGTGAACCGCTGTTGACTACATGGGAGTCCCGCTACGTAGCCATTACGCTAACTGCTGGTACCCCGAGGTGAGCGTTTTCCACGGTGCCTTGCACAGGGTAGACACAAACGGCTATTACTATCATTGATTTTAGTTTCTGCAAAATACAGTTACTCAGGACTGGTTCAGCACCTTACCAGATCCAGGCTATGCATTCTGCCTGGAGTCCTGGGCTGCACTGCTTGGGGTGCAGCCTCTCTCTTCTCATTACTGATCTGGTCTGTTCAGCACTGCTGTGACTGTGGGAGAGTATGTACTGGGGGTGCCATGCTGCACTGTCTTGGGCAGAAAGATTTTCTGATCAAGATATAAGTTGAAATCTGCAGCCCTCCTCTCAGGTTGAGACATGGGCACCATTGAAACACCCCTGTGACAACACCATTCTCTCTGGGGAGACCAGGCGCCATCTACACTGCACCCACACCCTGGAGACCAGGGTCAGCTGCTACTTAACTGTTTCAGGCCCTGTCTCACCCTCACGAGAATGCTGTGAGGAAGAGAACCAGAGTATGTCCCCACTGTGCAGACAGAGAAGGGGAGGCCTAGGGTCATCTCTCTAGTCAGAGTGGAACCAGCTTCAATGCAGGCCTTCCAGCCCTTTCCCAGTGTCCACGGAGGTGCTGAGCCTTTGTGGGATGGAGACTTGGGAGGCAGCCAGGCCGGAACTGTGTCCAGGGTCCTGCACGTGACATGCCACCTCCTGCCCTGCCCTGGGTGGAGCCAGAAAAACAGCCCGGTCATCCAGCTCCCACAAGCAGCACTTCTCTCTAATCACACGGCTCTTTAATTTAGAGGGAGTTTCCATCTTCAGCACTCATTTTCCATCTTTCTTGGTTTGACCGACTCCAACAACACTTGCTCTGTTTTGTCAGAGACAAAGTACAGTGCTGTTCCAATCTGGGATGTAGGATAACCTTTTTCTGTGAGTTAATCACAAGGTGGGCTTTCTTAGAAAAGAAGTCAACAGGAGAAGCAAGATTCTGAGGGGGAAATTGTCTGCATATGTCATTGTGGTGACTCCTTGTCTACCTGAGGTCTCGTTGTTGAAATACGAATCAGAACCCACTTTAGCTTAGTGCACTTCTACTGTCGTGAAGGGAAATGGTGATGACGCAGCAAGTCTTTTCCAACTTACTGAAAGCCCTGAGCAGGGTAGCATAAGTTCACATAAGTGAGGTTCTAGAAACTTCCATTTTGTATCAGAGAACTAAAGATTAAATCCAAGAAAATAGAAAAGAAAATGGGAATATCTGATTTTTCAGCATGTGGGGTGTAGCTAGGGAAACTATTCAAGCTCAAAGGCACCAGGAGCAAGGAAAATATCAAAAGATTTAGCAAAAACAAAAGAAAGTCTGTGCATTTAACAAAAAGTCAAAATTCATAAGGGAATTGGAGAACTATTAGCAATAACTGTGTTAGACTGATATAAAAGGTGCATGCAAATATATAAGAAAAACTCGAGTTCCTTAAGAAATTATAGCAGATGTTCCTCCATCATAAATGAGGATATCTATTATATCATGGGGACTGGTTATGCCCAGTAGTGATCAGAGAAATGCAAATAAAGAGATTTTAAAAAAATGTGATAGGGCACATGCACTCACCAGCGAGAGAGAAAGGGAGAGAGGGAGAAAAAGAAGAAAGTAAGAAAGTAGCTGCCAGGAGGGATGGCCATGCCACAATCCCTTCTCCATTTCTCCCTCCTTTTGTGATTTTGGGCATGCATGCATATGTGCCCAGCTTTGGTTTTCAAGCCACTGGATCCAGGACTTGAACCACACCCTTGATCATGTGGGACCCTGGCACCGTAACCATCAAATCACTGGCTGGCCCAAATTCCACATTTCTTTTCATTAAATGAATAATTTTTTAAAAATTGGTAAACTTGGCATTTTAGAGGATGATAACATAGGTACTCTCCTTCATTACCAGATAGTTGTGTAGTACGAAATGGCTGGAAATCGTTTTGACAACAGGTATTAAAGAGCCTTTAAAATGGTCTTCCTTGGTAACATCGAAATTTCAGCTCTAAGCACCAACCTTAAAATCAAAGTCTAAGAATGGAAACTATTATGCGTAAACATGGTCTTAGCAGTATTATCTAAGTATCAAACTGGAAAACAAAATAGTAAACCATGGCTTACTTTCTCAATGGGGTAGTATGAAACTATAACATGGAAATATGGATTAAGTAAAAAGAAGGATGCAAAACTATAATGTGGTTTAATTTAAAAAACATACAATATATGCAAAACAGAATAAACTGAAAACTTACATTTACATAAAAACCTGCACATGGGTGTTTACAAAATCTTTACTCGTAATTGCCAGAACTCAAGGACTGGGCCAGCCTGTGGCATGGTGGTCAAGATGACTGGAGCCCACGTGGCCAATGTGAGTTTGAGTCTCAGAGCCAGCAGCTTGAGCAGTATGCCTGGTTCTTGTGCAAGCATGGCGCAAATCCTGAGAGAGATGGAGGAGAGTGGATTGCAGCATGACCATCCCCCATGAAGGGTGCTTTCTCACTTGCCTCCTCTCTCCCTCGCTCTCTCTCTGGTATATTAGAAAAGACAAGAAAAGGAAAGAAAAGAAAGAAACAAACAAAAAAAAACCCCCAAACTCAGAATCACCCAAAATGTCTTCAGTAGGTGAATGAATGAATATCCACACAGTGGAATATTATTCTGCACTAAGAAGAAATAAGCTATCAAGGCATAAAAAGACATGGCGGAGAGGAGACGCTTACACCAGGCAAAGCCTGTCTGTAAAGACTACGTACTACGTAATTCCAGCTGTATAACGTTCCGGAAAAGGCGGGACTTTGGAGGTAGTACAGATTGATGAGTGCCCGTGGTTCGCGGCGAGGGAGGGAATCGATAGCGCACAGAGGGTTTTAGGGCAGGGGAACAACATGGTGTGATACCAGGATGACGCATTTGTCTGAACTAATCCGATACACGTGGAGTGAACTCTGCTGAAAACTGTGGACTTGGGGGTGAGATAATTTGTCCGTGTCAGTTCATCACTTACAATAGATGTGCCCCTCTGTCGGGAATGTTGATCATGAGAAGTCTATGCATGTGTGTGGGGAGGAGATACATAGGAAGTCTCTAAACCTTCCACTTAGCTTTGCTATGAACTTAAAAATGCTCTAAACATAGGCTATTAAATTACTTGTTGACCTCTCCCCTCCACCCCCCACATGTAAATAAGAAAATACATATTTTTTAAAGTCTATTTTAAAAAAAGCAAAGAGGAGGAAAAAGAATGGAAATATTCACAGAGATTGTATTTTGGTTATGATAAACTTATTTTCATATTTTGGTCTTCATGCATGTAATTACCGTTTTTAAAAAGCTATACATTATTTTGTAATGGAAAGAGAAAAGTAAACATTCCAAGAGTTTAAAAGCCACAGAATGTAGCTGTCCATGTGGTTGTATGTTTACGTAGTTCTGATTTTCTCATCTCTTGTGTGTTCTTAGCAGTCAGTTTTGCAAACTTAAACTCCTTTTGGCTATTTGTGAATTCACACAGTTGACCCTGTAACTTAAAGCTATAACCAGCTAAAATTTCTGTCTCCAGTAAAAATAAACAATTTCTGGCAAATCTTGGTGGGAACTATATAGTCTTGGAATTTTACCCACAATGTATGATTCAGTCTTTGTTTATTTTAAAATATTTAGGACTTTGTTTATTTTAAAATATTTAGAATAGTCTATCACTTATTAAATATATGTACATATTTATTTGCATTAATTATAGGCATATCCAGTAATAATTTTCTCTGTCCTGTCTTCCATCTATTTCGTTCCTCAATACCCCTGTTTTAGGGTACCACTATTTTTAATTTTTTGCAACTATTTCTAGAGTGTCTCTACGCATGTGTAAGCAAATACTAATATGTATTCATATTTTCTAATTTTGTTCAGAAAGTGGTATTTGATATATTGTCCAACACCTAGTTTTTTCACTTAACAATGTGTCTTTCCTTACCAGCAGATAATTTTTATTGTCTATGTTTTCCTTAGGGCATATGTGTTCACTGGAGAGAGACAGAGAAAGACAGAAAGAGGGAAAGTGAGAAACCAGAACTTTAGGCAGGTACATGTGCCCTGCATGAGTTTCAAGCCACTGGGTCTTGGACTTGAACTGCAGTCAGCCATATGGGAGTCTAATGCCTTAACCACTATGCCACCTGCTGGTCCCTGTAAATGGACTCTTCACTCTCTTTACAACTACAGAAGGCCCAGATGTTGTGTCCTCATATTCTACTCAACCAGTACCCTGCTGATGGGTTGTATCTCAGCTGCTAATGTTAATATTACAAATAGCAGTGTAGTGAGTAATGTTACACATATATCACTTCATAAATGTGCAAGGGTATCTATAGAATGAATGCCTGTTTCATAGCAGTAAATAAAACAAGATAGTGTGGAGAAATACCTATTCCATGGAAGCAGTATTCATTCTAAGCATCTATAATTTTGTTAGATGTTACTAAGTTAATTTAATCAGGAAAGTCTATTATATTAGAGGATAAATAGCCCCCATCTGAAGTGACTGGAACAAGAAGTGGGGTTTTTTTTCCAGATTTTGAAATATTAGTATATATCTCATTAGTTACCTTGGGCAAGTCAAAACATGGAATTCAAGTCGAAGCATGGAATTCATTTCTGTTTCATATATACCTTACACATATAGCGTGAAGACAATTTCATGCAATATTTTTGTTTTACAGTGTTTTGAGAACACCCTGTCAGTGAAGTTGGTTGTGGAATTTTCTTTTTTTTTGGAGAGGTATTTGCTATAGGGTGCATGTGCTCCCCGGACAGACAGAGAGAGAGAGACAGAAAGCAAGAAATCACCCCCCAAGGGGGATGGCTATACCGCAATCCCTTCTCCTCCATTCTTCTCTAGGGATCTTGGGCACGCACGCACACATGCCTGGGGTGAGTTTTAAGCCACCGGGTCTGGAACGCGAACCGTGGTCGACTACATGGGAGTCCAGCGACACAGCCATTACGCTAACTGCTGGTCCCGGTTGTGGAATTTTCTACTTTGGCATCATAATGATGCTCAAAACTTTCAAACTTTGGAACATTTCAGATTTTGGGTTTTTGGATTAGGGATGGGTGCCTAGTCTGCACCAGCAATCCGAGTAGTGCTCAGTGTCCAGCTGGCCCACACTCTCGCCACAAGGGTGCTTTGCTTCAGAGTTGGTTGTCGTTCAGGCGTGTGGAGTTGGTGCAGTCTGACGTGGACTCCTCCCTCCTGAGGAACTTGACCATGTGTTCCCATGTTAATGAGACTTTCCTCTGATGGAAAAACTACCAGTTTACAGCCTTTGTTCATTTGGGTGATGGGACAGTTCATACCTACTTGGCTGGAACATGTGCCTGAGGACAAGCCATTCTGTAAGGGGTTGCTGGAGCCAATAGGAAGCATTTGAAGTAAGATCGATGGCCATTCAAGGACGTTGGTAGACCTTCTCCCACTCCTAGCAAGAGCAGGCTTCCCGTCAGAGCACCTGTAACCAGGTTATAGAGAGACGATCAGCAAGCATCATCCGCTGCCTGGAAAAGCTCTGCGTGTTCAGCTCAGTAGTTAAGGGTACAGGACACAAGCGTGTGCAAATCATTCCTCGCTACAACCAAGGAGTCAGTCACTTTCCCCAGAGTAATTATCCTGATTCCGTTTTACTTCAAATTCCCACTCATAGTTTCTCATCTGACCGTTCCTCACACCAATCTTCCTCTCCTCTTGGGATGTTGGGCACACATGCACATGCACCTGGTGGCAAGTTTTAAGCCACCGGGTCTGGTACTTGAACTGCGTTCTACCCTGGGAGTCCAGCGATGTAACCATTACACTATCTACTGGACCCACTAGTGATACATATTTTTTTGGAGAGGTTTTTTGCTATAGGGCACATGCGCTTGCCAGAAAAACAGAGAGACAGAGAGGGACAGGCAGAAAGCGATAAATCACCCCCCAGGGGGGATGGCCACGCCAGTATCCCTTCTCCTCCATCCTCCTCCTGGGATCTTGAGCACGCACGCACACATGTCTGGCATGAGCTTCAGCCACCAGGTCTGGGACTCGAACTGCGGTCGACTACATGGGAGTCCAGCGACATAGCCATTACGCTAATTGCTGGTCCAGCTAGTGATATATATATTTTTTTTTTGGAGAGATTTTCACTGTAGGGCGTGTGCGCTCGCCAGACAGACAGAGAGAGACTTAGACAGAAAGCGAGAAATCACCCCCCAGGGGGGATGGTCACGCCGCAATCCCTTCTCCTCCATTCTCCTCTCGGGATCTTGGGCACGCACGCACACGCACCCGGCGTGAGTTTTAAGCCACTGGGTCCGGGACACGAACCGCAGTCGACTACGTGGGAGTCCGGTGACATAGCCATTACGCTAACTGCTGGTTCCCCAGCTAGTGATATTTTTAAAGCTCTGCTGGTGAAGTAGCTGAGCTAGACTGCTCAGTTAAACCAGGTGTAAGCTATTACATTCTCAAACAATGTTCACGAGCAGGCCCTGGCTCCTTCTAGAGAATTTTGAACTTTAAATAGCATGTTAAAATTCACCACCTAGCCCATTTTATCATACCTAGCTTGGTCAAGGGTCAGTACCAGACTCCCAGACATCCCTGGAGACAAGCTTGGAGTGACCCCAGTCCCGCTGTGAGATAGCTGTGCACAGCTGCCCAGGGAGCTCTCGGAAACTGTGGGTCCCGCTCCCCTTCACAACAAACTTGCCTTCAGCGTCACTGGGAACTTCTTCTTTCTCAGCTCAGGGGAGACTGTCACCAGTGTGACCAGCTTGGCCCCACTGCAGCCCAAGAAAGGGAAGAGGCGGAAGGAAAAGGCTGAGCTTCCTCCTGCCGTCCCGGCCAAAGGTAAGATGCTGGCGTGCGGTCTCCTGCAGGGACACCTCCGTGATAGGTCTGGGATGCTGTGCGGGCCCAGTACGGGGAGTCGGCAGGCGAGGACACGACATTCCGTGGCTGTGGCCTGGAGAATCCTCCTGAATTCTAGGTGTAAGTGGTGCTTGACTATCTCAGCCCTCAGCCCTGCCCTGGGGTTGGGCCAAGGACCCAGTGAACCTTGGCCAAGGGAGGACTTTCATCCACGGGTGATTTCACATGGCACTGTCACCTTAAACAGGGACAATGCTCTGTACATGGGAAGGTGAGGCGAGGGGGCGTCAGCGACTTCTTGGTCCATTCAAGGGAAGGAATGTGCTCTGATTTCTAAAAAGCTGTCAGCCAGCTATGTAATGTATTTCATATTTGTCCTGGGGATAAACTGAGGATTATTCTGTCATTGAAGTTATAATTTTGAACAACCTAAGTGAGAAAGATGGGTGTTTCTGGAGGAAAGAACTTAGGAGAGCCAAGACTGGCTGTAGGTAGTTCCTAAATACCGGGCCCATTTAGGAGACGTTCACACCTGAACAAATTTGGAATATAGTTGAGAACACAAGGACTGTCCAAGTGAACAATTTAGTAAGACAAGATACAATGTATTGCTCACCTGGTCTTCACAGTGTGTCTCAGGGGGCCCTTCAAGCCCTGGGATGAAAGCGGGTGGTGGTCAGGCTGAACGTGAACTGCGTGGAGAGAGGGGCTATGGGGCCTGGTGGAACGGGGAGGCCTGAGGAGGGCGGATCTGGGACTGGAGGGAGCGGAGAATACCTGCTCCGGGCCAGGCATTGCATGGCTATGTCCTCTCAGCCATTCCTGAAGGGATGTTACCCTCCCTTACGAGAGGTGAAATCGAGACTTAGGGAGCTAAGCAGTTGAGCCTGGTGCTCAGTACCAAGTCCAAGGCCCAATTCGTTCCAAATAGTTGCATGGCATTGGGTGAGAACCTCAGATTCCTTCTCTGTTAAGTCAGGGAAGAACATCCCTCCCTGAAGACCTCAGAGGGCTGCTGCAAGGATCCAAGATCATGCTATCAGTGTTGGGGTGTGGGCAGGACAGCATTTCCCAGTGCAGGTCCCAGCCTCAAGCTGACCAAGCCCAGCTGGTTCTCACCGCACACCTCACCACGTTGTGGCCAGCAGCGTTTCACGAAGAGCTGCTTTGCTGACCTTGCAGAGAGGAAACCATGATGTGTTCAAAGATTAGAGGAGCTTTACCCCACCCCCCGACAGGTGCTCGTGGAGACCTAGGTCTGTAGACAGTGTCCGTGATGCTCAATGGCATTTGGGCTTTAAGAGTCCTGGGAAGGGGGCCAGCAGGTGGCACAGTGGTTGAGGCACTGGACTCCCACATGGCCAGCTGTGGTTTGGGTCCTGGACTTGGTGGCTTGCTTTCTCTAATCCTCCCTACCCCGCTCAAATTAAAAAATAATAATGATACATAAAATAAATAAAGTAGTTCTTAAAAACATAAGTCTTGGGAAGAATTGCAAACTAAAACTTCGACCTACTTCCACAGCTCCGATAGTCACTCCGTTCCATAAACCGAAGCTGCTGAAACCACAAAGGAAAGTCACCCTGGTGAGTCTCCGTATTCTCTGTTGTTATTGTCTCTTGGGCCTTAAATACACTTCAGGGTCCAGACAGCACTTGACTGACTCGAACCCTGCTGAGAGTTCTTTGTGCTTTGTCCCTCAGCAAAGGCATTCTGTCTTCTCAGGTCAGCTTTGGGGGCCACCTTTTCTCCATACTTAGCTCTCAAAGGGACTCTTTAAAAATCCAAATGGAAGAAGCAGGCAGGGGTACAATGCTAATGCAACTGTTTCCACATGAAAAGGTCCTGGGTTCACATCCCAGGACCTCCCTGTGCAGGTTGGGCATGAGTGTGCCTGTGGTCCGGGATGGTGAGACCGGGGAGGATCGTGGTGTGAGGACCCTGTCAGCTCCTCTTGCTCTTTCTGTCTCATGGGATAAATAACTAAACAAATAAAGATTAAACTAATCCAAATGTAATTATTTTTCATTACAAATGCTACTTTTTAAGGAGAAAAAAGGCTACACTCAGCAATATAGAAGATAGAAAGTAGACCTGCCTGTATACATTTATATGGTGACCCCTCTAAAGACTGCTAACGGTCTTTGACAAGTATGTAACTGCCTTTGTTAGAAATAATTGTAGAGTTACAGAAGTGTTGTGAAGCCAGTACCGAGAGTGCCCATGTCCCCCCGCTCACCTGCTCTGGCCCTCTTGCATAGCTGTGTTGTGTTTGTCAAAACTAGGAAATGAACCTCAGGTTTCTGCAGGTTTTCACTCATGTTCCTTTTCTGTCCCAGGATCCGATCCACAACGTTGCACTTAGCTGTCACGTCTCTGTTTTCTTCCAACCTGCAACAACTCCTCAATCTTTTTATTTATTTATTATTTTTCTTCTATGGCTCGAGACTTTTGAAGAGTAGTGGCCAGTTATTTTTTAGGATGTCTTTTAACTGGGTTTCTCTGAGGTTTCCTGTTGATTAGAAATGGGGTTATAGGGATCAGCAGGTGGTGTGGTGGTTAGCGACCTGGATTCCCACATGGCCAACCATGATTCGAGTCCCAGACCTGGTGGTTTGAAAATCATGCTGGGTGTGTGAGCGTGCATGCCCCAAATCCCAAGAGAATAATGGAGAAGAAGGGATTGCAGTATGGCCATCCCCTTTAAGTGATTTCTCACTTTTCCTCTCTCTGTCTTTCTCTAACGAGTACCAGA